>NC_138776.1:241099566-241164566 GCF_965119305.1 Pelophylax lessonae
ATTTTTAATGAAATTTTTAACAGGACAATAAAGAAGTTTTAAATGTTTTGACAGTTTGATATTCCATGAATCTGCTACAATACAAATATTCCATTTCAAATTGGGTTTCTCTTAGTCAAAAAAATTCAGTATTGCTATAGCTAGGGGGGGTGTGGTTATTCATTGTTAGCAAAAGGATGCCTCATATGAGTCGCCCCTTGCCCAGTGTTACGTTTTTAAGTTGATCTATCAGGTCCTCCTCCCTCTGTGGCTCCCGGATGTCAAGGCTATCATTGCGAGGAGGGAGGAGGAGGAGGAGGATCAACCTAGGACAACTCTAGGATTACAGTCATTAAATTAACTGCAACCTTGTCAAACATATTTTGAACATATACCCTATCCTGATTACCCCTTCCTCTTGGTACAGGGAATAACTATCCAATTTACACTTCTTGATATGAAAATAGCATTAATTATCCTCCTGACTTCGTCAGAGGAGTACGTGGGGGAAAAAGAAGGAGAGAGAAGAAAACAAAAAAGGGAAAGAGTTCTTAAGAAATAGAGGTGCACTCTAGGAGGTATATCCGCCAGATTCACGGCAGATTACAGAGGATCAGACAGGTATTTGATCCAGGGTTCCCATATTTTATCAAACAAGGGTCTTTTATCTAAGGGAGTCACCGAGAGGCGTTCCTTCACCATTATCCATGTCAGTTTATGTTTAACTAGATCGAATGGGATAGTAGGTGATCTCCAGGATCTGGCTATTGCCAATCTGGCAGCTGTAAAAATAAAAGCGATGAGTTTTCCCTTAAAGCGGAGTTCCGGCCTCAAAATCGAATTTGGGCCATCCGCTTGCTGTAGGTCACCTGAAAAAGAAATGGATGCTCCCGATTTTTTTTATTTTTTTTTTTCACTTACCTTGATATTAAAGAAAATATACTTAACTTCCTTCCACTTCCTCCCTCTGCGGCCGCGGCCTGCGCCGTCTCTTCCGGCTTGCGATGACTCCTGGGAGCTGAACGTCATCGCTCCCAGGAGTCAATACGCCTGCACCGGCCCCCGCTCGTCACTTCCGGTGCAGGCGTGGCATTCCCTGTTAAACAGCGTCTGGGCATGCCGCGCCTGCACCAGAAGTGACGAGCGGGGCCGGTGCAGGGCATTCTGGGACTCCGACGTCACCGAAGAGGACGCGCTGGCTTCAGCCGCCCACACCTGAGATGGCAGCGCTGGAGAAGAAATTTTAAAGGTAAGTATTTCGTCTAAAAGGTAAGTGCAACCCGGGACAGTTCATAGGCTATCCATTGTGAAATGTACTAGCCCTGACTGTTCCAGGGGTATTTTTATCTAAAATTCACCCTCGAGGCTGGAACTCCGCTTTAAGTCTCGGTGTTCCTTCCACTGAACGGTCCAATAAAGCTTGTTGCGGAGATTTGACGTCCAAATCTTTTATTGAAGAATGATCACATCACCAAAGACATGGTGCAACGTTTCAGGGCCATGCAGGACCACTTCGTCAGGCATGTGATAAGTGTGTACATCAGTGCAACAATATTTAAAGTGCTCTCCACCAATCAAAACCATGCACCCGTCACTGTGTAACAGTCAAACTCTGGGTGTAGGTGAGTCCCTACATTTGATGCGTGTCCATTTATTATGGGCTACCTTCATGCAGCTCAACGCTAGGACAGAGAAGTAAACATTGAGCTCCTCATGCTGTACAGGGATGTGTGCCCATGTGAATGAGCCCTTAAAATGTATTCTGAGAACGACCACTTTGTTTTGCATTTTGTTACGGTTGTTTACGTGGCCTCATTACGTGTGGAGTTTTTTCAAATGGTAGCATAAAGAGTAAGTTGGGGTAAATTCTGATGAACCAACCATATTTAGTTTTTTTATGGAAGATTTTTGTTTGTTTATTTATTTGCTACAATTTATTGCCCCATACCTGATGATATTAGCTTAATTCGTTAATTGATATTGTCATGAATATTAACCATTTTTTTTCTATTTATTTTTAATTTTTCAGATACATAAAACGTAGTCAAAATCAAACGGTTCTCTCGATAACGCCCCCATTTTTACGCCCTGAGATTTCAGAAAGTCAGATTGGCCTTAAAATACTAGACAATGGCATACAGAGTCCTCTTCAACATTACCAGGTACATTGTTTTAATGGGGCACAATGCACAAATAGCTCATACAGGTGTTGGAAGCAGTGGGAGGCTGTGTGCGTGAGTATTTTGGCTGGTCGCTGAGCCTAATGATATGTATGAATGTACTAAATAGTTTTGTATCACTTGGTTTGTTGTTGTTCTTAAAAAAAGGAAAAATTTATGAAAGCTAAGCATTAGAAAATAAGGAGCCCAGGTTGCACAGAACCTATCGCACCCAACAAAGGCTTCATCAAAATGGTCATAGACCTACTCCAGATTGTACAAGGTGCAGGCAGTTCCCAGAACATCTTCTGCACATGCCATGAAGATGGCCAAAACATTTCCATTATTGGATTGATATATTAACCATGGTTAATAGAGTTTCCCATACTACTGTTACCTTAGACCAGCCTTTCCCAACCTTTATACCCCTAGAGGAGCCCTTGAAATAATGTTTGGGTTTCAGGGAACCCCTGGTAAGATTAGTCCATTGGTGGACATTGGGAAAATGCACCTTACAATGGTGGTGGTAACTGGGGAGAATGCCCCCTTGCAGGTTGGCCAGAATGATACCCTTGCACTCATGCTGCTGGCTCTGCCAAGTGGTGTTGAACCTAGATCTATGCAGGTACCATCAGATGGGAGGACAGTTAGCCAGATCTCAAGGAACCCCTAGCCACCACTGGAGAAAAACTGGTTGAGAATGGCTGCTTTAGACTCTAAATTGGGTTTACTTGGGCTAATAGACAAGCAAGTGGTTCCTCCCAAAGTACAGATACCTAAACATTGATCCTGGCCCATCTACCCATCTGTCCCCAGAGCATCTTCTGCACATGCCATGACGATGGCCAAAACATTTTCATTATTGGATTGATATATTAACCATGGTCAATAGAGTTTTCCATACTACTGTTACCTTCGGCCAGCCTTTCCCAACCTTTTATACCCCCAGAGGAGCCCTTGAAATTATTTTTGGGTTTCAGGGAACCCCTGGTAAGATTAGTCCATTGGTGGACATTGGGGAAATGCACCTTACAATGGTGGTGGTAACTGGGGAGAATGCCGCCTTGCAGGTTGGCCAGAATGAGACCCTTGCATTAATGCTGCTGACTCTGCCAGGTGGTGTTGAACCTGGACAATGAAGAGAGATAGCACCGCTCAGGCTAGTCAAAGTCCACGGTTCAAGGTGGGTGCTGAACCTCGGCTCGCCACCAGGAGAAGCATGAAAGAAGAAAATGGTCGCACACCATAACGGAATCCAATAAAGAAAATTTCCTTTATTCAAATAAGTGGTACAAGGTACAGCAGGGTAGGACAGTAGATGCGTTTCACACGACTGCTACGTGCTTGTTCATTACAAATAGTGAGTAGTAGTGAACAAGCACGTAGCAGTCGTGTGAAACACAACTACTGTCCTACCCTGCTGTACCTTGTACCACTTATTTGAATAAAGGAACTTTTCTTCATTGGATTCCGTGGTGGTGTGCGACCATTTTCATATTTCACGGTGTTGAACCTTGAACTATGCAGGTACCATCAGATGGGAAGACAGTTAGCCAGAACTCAAGGAACCCTTAGCCACCACTGGAGAAAAACTGATTGAGAATGGCTGCTTTAGACTCTAAATTGGGTTTACTTGGGCTAATAGACAAGCAAGTGGTTCCTCCCAAAGTACAGATACCTAAACATTGATCCTGGCCCATCTACCCATACTGTCCTCAGAGGACCTCCTGCACATGCTGTGGTGAGGCCTACAATTTTTATTGAACAGGTAATTTAACCATGGTTAGTAGAGTATTCCATTTCACCTTGGACTACAAATTGTGTTTACCTGGACTAATAGGACAACATGTCTAATAAGACAACATAGAGGTTTCTCTCAAAAGACAGATGGCTATACATAGATCTATGATCAGTAGTAATTCTGATATTGTTGGATTATCCTGATGATATCACCATTGATCAGCCATTGATCACTATTGATCAGCCAGATTTAACCCTCCAACTCCAGCAAGCTTCATTTTTTTTTATTTTCTTTTGTTAAAGTTCCTTTAGGAAGGACGTTTGAGGGAGAAGGGAAAGTTTTTTTAATTTTGCATTGTTTGCAAAAATGTTCACTATAAAACACCTGATTTAAAAAGCAAAATAGGATGGGGGAGAGGAGGGTTTACAGGTTGTAACATACGTTATTACGCACATCAAGGTAACAGTGTTAATAAGCCCTTGAAGCGGAGTTCCACCCAAAAGTGGAACTTCCACTCATTTGCTTCCTCCCCCTCTCCGGTGCCACATTTGGTACCTTTCAGGGGGAAGGGGGGAACGGGTACCTGTTTTTGACAGGTACCCTTCCCCAGTTTTCGGGAGACAGCGCTGCAGCGCCGTCCCTCGGAAGTTTGGCCCCCTCCTCCTTCCCCCGCCACCGAGCCAATGCAAATACGCTGCATGCTTTACACATGCGCCGCAAGGCCCCCGCCAGTGAAGCCGCGTGGCTTCACTGCCGGGTTCCCTCACCGGCAATGGCGGTGGCAGCAACCGACAGCCGAAGGAAACATCAGCTGCGGTGCTGACATCGCTAGTCTCCAGGACAGGTAAGTGTCCTAATATTAAAAGTCAGCAGCTACAGTATGTGTAGCTGCTGACTTTAAATTTTTTGGAGGGGGCGGAACTCCGCTTTAAAGTGATTGTAAACCCATATTTTTTTTAAAATAAGAAACCTGTCATATTACCTGCTTTATGCAATGGTTTAGCACAGAGCAGCCCTGATCCTCCTCTTATCTGGTCCCCCGCTGGTGCTCCTGACTCCTCCTCCCTGCCAATTGTCCACCATAGCAGGCCACACTCATGTGGGCTCAATGACGAACCACATTCTGTGTCCATTGACACACAGAGTGCGCCTCGTCCCTGCTCCCTCCTCACTGGCTGTGATTGGCAGCAGATGGCGCCAATGGCTGACTGAGTCTATGAGGAGGGGGAGAACAGAGAGAGCCACTGCTCTAATGCACAATGCTGGTTTGGGTTAAGGCTTAGGAGGGGGGGCTGTACCTAGAAGGTTTTTTTTTTATCCTAGGGTAAAAAAAAAATCTTCAAACTGAAGAACACATTACCAGTTCATGCGCTGATCCTAGATTTAAACAGTCCAGGCAGGTGATTCTTAGAAATGACACACAGTGACATGAACAATGAGGCGTTGCAGCTCACCTAACTCTCCACTGGGTTGTGAATGATCACTGAAAGAAATTGAAGGAAAAGAGCGCACGACCGGTCTAGCTTAACACCGTTTATTTGGATAAAAGTAGACACAATCAGTGATACACTCACATGAAACGGGATTTCCGGAAGTCTCCATCTTCGGGAGTCTCGGCACACAGGAGGGACAGTGCACTCGGACAGTGAGCGGGAGCACGGTCTCACACTACAGGAAGCTGCTGACGTCCTGGGGTCAATTGATGTATTGATGTGCCCTAATTCATCCGTTTCATGTGAGTGTATCATTGATTGTGTCTACTTTTATCCAGATAAACGGTGTTATGCTAGGGCGGTCGTGCGCTCTTTTCCTTCAATTCCTTTAAAAAAAAAATTTCAGCCTTTTAGAACCGCGTTCAAGGTTTTCTAGATCTGTAGATTAGGATAAGGTAAGTGCATTCAGTTCAGAGATCTTTGGGTGTACAGGTCACTAGCTGTCAAGCTTTTGCTTTCAGTGTTACCTTTCAGGCAGCCGGTTGTCTGAGAAATCTGCAAACACTTGCAAACCCACAAACTAGGAGCTGAAGCATGCCAGCTGCTCTACATCCAAACACTCTTGGAAGAGCATAGCCTAGTTGCACACTTGACTATCCAGTGTCTCAATCTACATTATTGCACTGGACACTATGCAGACCCCAGCAGGATCCTAAATATTTGATGTGTTTTGCCCAGCCAGCCGGTTTAGTCAGTGTGTCTTCTTCCTCAACGACTCGTAGAGTGAAGAGTGCAAGACTTCTGTTGGATACAGTCTTCGTCAAATACTCCTTGATCAAATTTTTGTGTTTTATATCTCTACTTTAGCTTAACTTGGAGCAGTTTTCAATACTAGACTAAACATGTTCTGTAATATCTTTTTTTAATTCAGATGGGTTTTTGTCTTTTATGCTTTTTCAGTCTCGAAGCAGTTTAGAGCTCACAGAGTCTCAGTCAGCAGATGCAGAACCACCACCACCACCAAAGCCTGACCTGAGCCGCTACCCAGGGTTGAGAGGTCAGATAAGCCTCGGGGACAGGGAAGGTATGAAACGCAGGTGTCGCTTATCACGTGTCAAACATTGATTCATGGAAAACCTTTATTAATGTTTTATTAAAATACTTGATATGATGCTTTTTTCATGGTAGCTGTAGGCCAAATTACAAGCTCATTTTATATATTCATCACCAGGAGGAATGCATAATAAGAGAAAATCTTCTAGTAAATCTTGTTGGTGCTGGAAACAGCGCTGGACTCGCTAGCTCAGTGACTAGTAATGAATGGGTTATAATGTGCAAAAACAAAAGGTTTTGGGACTTTATATGAGGCATTGCCTAACTAGGGCTATATGTCTCCATCCCTAATAATGAAGAAAAAGAAGGGACAGGATTGAAATTAAAAAGGTACGTAGGGCAATCGGCATATAGTGTAGCATATGATAAATCAAATAATGTATGGAACGAATCCATAACATTATATAAAAGGCCAATTGCCTAGCATCCCTAATATTAGGGCAATAAAAAGAAAAAAAGGGGGGGGGGGGGGAGTTGGGACTTTGTATGAAGTGCGTGAGAGCGATTGGGACATAGAATGGTAGAATAAGGGTCTAAATAAATACAGGCGGGTCCACAACAGGATACCAAAAACGAACAATTTAATTGATAATTGTGATCAACATATACAAGATGGCATTAGTACATACATGTGTTAATTGGGTCAATGGTACAGTTAAGAGCCGGTTCACACTAAGGCGACACGACTCCTTACTACTTCGGGGGCGACTTGTGCATTGCCATGCACCACGACTTCGGAGCGACCTGCAGGGACTTCACATAATGGAAGTCTATGCAAGTCGCTCCGAGGTCGCCCCGAAGTAGTACAGGACCCTTTTTTAAAGTCGGAGCGACTTGTGTCGCTCCTATTAGAACGGGTCCTGTAGCGGTCAATGGACCACGAGGGAGCGCGACTTGTCAGGCTGACAAGTCGCGCTAGTGTGGACCGGCTCTTAAACATAATAAATAACAGATCGTAAAAAGCTGACAGGGCGTAAACTGGGATGGAGCAATAACTACAAAACTAGCATGTAAAATATCAAAACATATGGTAAATTGAAAGATGCATCGTAAGCAAGCTCTACGCGTTTCATGGAAAAAGGTTCCACTTCTTCAGGAGCGGATGCATCATATGTCACTGTAGAAAAGGAAATAAAGAAGAAAATCCCCTTTACAGACAACATTGAAGTAAAATATGTAAAAAAATATGATGTATAGAAGAGTAAGGGAAGGATATACCATCCCAATTTGTATATATTTAGACAGTTATTCTACTATTCTATGTGCCAATTGCCCTCACGCACTTCATACAAAGTCCCAAATTCCCCCCCCCCTTTTTTCTTTTTATTCCCCTAATATTAGGGATGCTAGGCAATTGGCCTTTTATATAATGTTATTATGTTATGGATTCATCCATACATTATTTGATTTATCATATGCTACACTATATGCCAATTGCCCTACGTACCTTTTTCATTTCAATCCCCTCCCTCCATTTTCTTCATTATCTGGGTAATGGGCAGGGAGAGAGAGAGTTCTTCCGGTAGATTTTGCTCCATGTTGGATAATTTCGGTGAACCATTTTTAGGGTGTGGGCTGCTGCCTTTCTGCTCCAGCCTTATGGATTTTCCCACATGTAGATTAGGAAAAATAGGAAGGAAGGAGCGCCTGGTGTCCAAAGGAATACAGGTTTGATGGTAGATTGAAAGGTGTTTATTGACCGTAATGACAAGTACATCAAGCCAACGTGTTTCGGGGGAAAGGACTCTCTCAGTTCAGCGATCTTTTGAGTGTACAGGTCACCTTCTTCAGAGCTTTAAAACAAACAAGAAAAATATGCGAAGGACAGTTCTATAAGAACAAAGTATAAAAGAAAAACTGGGAAAAAGATATTAAAATTATAAATATGTTATGACACTATAAAAAAAATAAAAAAAATCATATATCCAGAGTTAAAGATCACCATAACAATGATAATAAAAATAATGGTAATAATTAAAACAGTAATATAAGTAATAATGGAAAACTAATAATAATAGAAAAATATATATATCATTTTTTTATTTATTATTAGTTTTCCATTATTACTTCTATTATTATTATCATTATTTGTGTTGTTATTATTATGTTGATGGTTAACTCTCTATGCACAATCAAGATGGAGGGTATTACAGTGATCTTTATTGTTCCAATGTGGACCAGGCGAGTCCGGCAGATGCTCTGTGGGCACTTCCGAATCTTCCGAATCTTCAGGTTCTGTTCCAAGAGTTGGCTTGACTGTTGGAAGTGTAGTGAAATGGCAGTGGCCACCAGCTGGAGAGTATTTGTGGTTTCCAGATGCTTTAGGGTCGATTCACACTGACTTGCACTAAAATGTATGGAAAATGCCTGTACATTTACATCCATTTTAATCACGTTTTAATGCTCGCTGACGTCGCTTTAAATACATTTTGGTGTCCGTTGACATACATTTTCATGTCCATTGACATGCACGCATAGCCTTATGGTGTGAATAGGACACGTCGGAAACTATTGTTTTTCATACGTCCTTCCATTGGTCTGCATTTTACAGCTGCGCTGATATGGAGATCAATGCACTGGTGTGAATTGGCCCTCATCTGTGACCATAGCTCTTTGTACCAACCCAGCCAGCACAAGGATGACGTGTGTGTAAACTAGTCTGCACAGATGTACCTGATGGCATTATACTATTTTGAGTGAAAGTATTTTACCTTTAGGTTTATTTGAGTATCTTCCTCTACTTTGCTTTTGTTGACATCTGACATAACATTTATTCCCAGACAATTCCCTGTTGAATGCAGAGAGTCCTCCTACTCCAACTATGTACAGATATCGGCCCGGGTTCAGCAGTGGAAGTGGTGGGCCTCCGCCTAGTTCCAAGGTAAGTCCGTTATCTACTTAAAGCCCAACTGGGCACATTTTTTTAAAAATTAAAACAGTCCCCTGGCAGCAGCAGCTTAATTTAAAAAAATTGCCCAGGCTCCAATAATTGCCATCAATCTGCATCTGTCCCATACTGTACTTCTTTTGCACTGTAAGATGTCCTCAGTCTTCTATATTGGATGAGGCGCAACTCATTAATCCTGGAAGAGGCATGACGTACTGGGAATGCGGAGATTTATGGGACCATTTCCAGAGGGGAGGTCACCTTGATGCCCTTCATTTACAGTGTATTGATGCAAACAGCAGTTCTGATGTTTTCTGGTCAAAGCTGCTGTTTGCATCATCAGGTGTTGCCTCACTGCCAAAAAAAAAAGACCAAAGAAGCCAGTCTGAAGACTTCTGAAAACGGTAAGTAAAAGCAAAAAAAAAAAAGCTGGCGCAGTAAGTAATAACTGGGTTTGAAAGGCATTTCAGGGAACACCGTGTGGATATACATCCTTTTGTGGCTATTCATTAATATAGTTAAATGAGCATCTAGGAAATATCTCAGAATTTCAAATTTAAGCCCTGTCTAACATTTACATTGGTATGCATCATCCATTTACCCTAATTTTCTTAAAATCGGTGCAGTAGTACAGATTCATTGCAAAAAAAAAAAATAAAAAATTTCAAGCACACAGAGTATATAGATAGGTAGGATATGCACACTTTTTTTTGGGTAATGTAAACCAATACATAGCGATAAATACTGAAAGTAAGAAAAAGCGAAAACAGAAGCACAGCCATTATAGGTACCTAAAGTATTAATAAAAGCACTATTTCTCTTTTGTTCATTGACGGGCACAGCTTTTGGTATTCATAACCATTGGATTATACTGCCCCCTACAGGAGTAGGACACTAGGCAGGAAAGATTTCTGGCTACACCCATAAGCAGTCCCAGGGGGTTATACTCCTTCTCTCTGCTATAGCTACATGATTTTTTTTCTGCCTAGTAAGTTGCTTGCTGGGATCATTGGTCCTGGCAACATTTTTTTCTTTTTAGATAGAAATTTTTTCTTCTGGATTTTCCCTGTGAGATCTACAATCAGCTCCATGCTAGGTCGGGCGCGACATAGCCCCACTGGACGGGGGCTGGCCTGCGAGCTAAAAGCCTCGCGAGGTCGCATACGACCGGGTCTCGGCACGAGTCACAGTGTATCCCCTGGCCGACAGCCCCCCCATTTCGATGGAGAGGGGTTCTGTCTGGAGCGGTGCCCCCTCTCCCCCTGGAGGGTTTTGGGGTGAACGGGGGGCCCCTCCTTGGGACGGTCAGTTACCCGGGTTCTTCTCCTTCCCGCAGGAACCCCCCCTCCCCGCCACATGTTGGGGCTGTTTGGGTGGTCTTGCCATATTCCTGGGATGGGGCAGGGCGCTTACTAACCGTGAGGGCCGAGGGGGTGCGCCGTGGGCAATCGGACGATTGACTGCGGGGGGGGGGCAGTTTCCCTGGTGGGGGCTCCTGCCAGGGCCTCCCTATCCTGCCTGGATCTGTCCCTGAGGCCTGGTCTCCCTGCTTGGTCCCTGTATGCCTCGTGTTTCTGCGTGGGGCCACCATTTTGTTGTAGTCTGTGTATTCCTATACACGGCGGCCATGTTTGTGTAGTCCGGCAGCCATTTTACTGTGGTTTGCCATTAAAAATAGTGGCGGCCATGACAGTGAAGCCCTGTGGGCGGCAATTGCGGCAGTGGGAGCCCCTCCTCATCCCCTGGTGCTGACTTCCGGATGATTTTACTTCTGATCGCCGCATGTGTAGTGCATTATCCTGGTGGCTGCAGGCATTGTTTCTGCGGGTGGTGAGTCTGGTGGGGTCCTCTCCCTCTCTGCTGAGGATTTGCTTGGTGCCTTGTGCCTGGCAACCGGGTGGTGGTGCTGCCAGCGCGCTGGGGGTTGTCCCTTAGCAGTGTTTCACACCTTTTTTGGGGTCCCCCTGATGACTTATGGAGTCTTTGGAGCACATTTCCTCACCTAATCTGGTATGCCAAGATTGGGCTTCTCCAGACCCGTGGATAAGGCTCCTCCAGCACGAAGTTGCACCCTCACCCGTATTGGGGGTGGAGGTCAGAATTTCCCTTTGCAGGAACCTCAACAGAAAGGCGCAAAGGTTTGTGGCTCGGTCAAGGGATCCTCTGGCGGATGCCACAGATGCGCTGGTGGCCCCGTGGGGTCAGTATCGGCTGATTTTAGGTATTCTCTCCTCTCAAGCTTCTGCCCAGACTTCTATGCAGGATCAAGGCAGAACAAATTCTGGTCATCTTAGTGGCTCCGGACTGGCCTTGTTCGGCTTGGTACACTGATCTGGTGCGGCTGGTCCCCAAAATTCCTTGGAAGCTTCCTCAGGGAGGATCTACCGTCCTGAGGACCAATCTTCCATCCTGCTTTACAGTTGCTGGCTTTGACGGCTTGGCTATTGAACGCCAGGTGCTGAAGGATAGAGGTTTATCTAAATCGGTGATTCCTACACTATTGATAGCTAGAAAATCTACTTCTAGGTAGATCTACCATCCTACGTGGAAGACGTAGATTGCGTGGTGTGAGTCTCTTGGGGTTCATCCTTTCTCCTTCTCGGTGGCTCGGATCTTAACCTTCCTTCAATGAGGGGGTTGAACAAAAGTTGGCATTGAGTACCAAGGGCCAGGTGTCTGCTTTGGCCATCTTCTTGCAATGACCTTTGGCCACACACTCCCTGGTGCGTACCTTTCGTCAGGGTGTCAGATATTTGGTCCCTCCAGTGCAGGCTCCGTTGCCGCCTTGGGATCTCAATTTTTTGCTTTCAGCTCTTCCTTTGCAAATATTCTGGAGATTCCATTGCTTATGCTGTCCCAGAAGGTGGCCTTTTTTGGTGGCTATCACCTCTGCGTGCAGGGTGTCAGAACTAGCGACCTTTATCCTGTCGTTCACTCTATCTGGTGATTCACAGGGATAAGGTGATTCTTCGCCCGTCTGTCTTTCCTTTCAAAAGTTGTCTCTGATTTTCATGTGAATGAAGACATTGTGTTGCTTTCCCTGTGTCCCAGGCCTAAACATCCGAAGGAAATTGCCTTGCATGCCTGCGATGTGGTCTGGGCAATTAGGGTGTACCTGGCAGCTACGGAGTCTTTCAGGAAGTCAAACTCTCTAATTGTGCTCACGGTCGAACCTCAAAAAAAGGGTTGTCCGCTTCCTCTGCGACCATTTCCAGATGTCTCAGACAGAGGGTGGTTCAGGTCTATTCCATCAGGGGGTCAGGTTCCTCCTTTCTCTGTCAAGGCGCACTCTACTAGGGCGCTTAGTGCCTCCTGTGCCTTTCGTCCTCAGACGTCAGCGACGCAGGTTTGCAAGGCGGCCATCTGGTCATCGGTGCACAGTTTTACAAAGTTTTATAAAGTGGATGTGTTGGCATCTGCGAATGCTTCCTTTGGCCACAAGGTTTTGCAGGCTGCTGTTTAAGAGGACCTGATCCTTTTTGAGGGTGTATTGTTTTTTTCAGATGGGCTCCAGTTCTTTGGTTGAGCTTCTGTTGCCTGGTTGGCTAATGTTTAGCCTTGGGAATTGGTTGTTCCCACCCCTCATGTTTAACACTGCTTTGGGACCTCCCAATGGTTATGAATACCAGGAGGTGTGTCCGTCAATGAACGAAAGAAAAAATTGGATTTTTACCTTACTGTAAAATCCATTTCTCTGATGTTCATTGACGGACACAGCTCCCACCCCTCCGTGGTGTTATTAGTCTCCTGATACTGCTTGTAACAAAACTGAGTGGCTATAGCAGAGAGAGGGAGTATACCCCCTGGGACTGCCCATGGGTGTAGCCAGAATTATTTTCTGTCTAGTGTACTACTCCTATAGGAGGCAGTACAACCCAACGGTTATGAATACCAGGAGCTGTGTCCGTCAATGAACATTAGAGAAATGGATTTTTACGGTGAGTCAAAAATCCCATTATTTGGATGAGAAACTCTCATAGGCACAAGGAAGACACTGAAAAAACGCGTTCCATGCAGGAGAGAGGTCCCAAACCGCTGATCGCACAATGAGTGTCATTCCACTCAAAATTCAGTCCATAGGGAATTCTGGTTTGGAGATGGTAATCCAGTAGACCTCCCTCCTGGATAGAAGACAAAAAACACCCCCTATGAGAGTATGCACTTTTTCAGTAACTTGGACACTGCAGGAATGGTCGCCTGCATGACAGTCTTTAAAATGTCTGGCCACCATTGTGGAGTATCGCTTCTCAATATTATACAAACAATCGTGAATATGATCTTAGACATCTTATAACTTTCTTACAGACTAAATAATATAAACTGATTTTAGTTTTTTTCATCAAAGAAATGTAGCGATATATGTTTTGGCCTATATTTATGAAGAAAGATTATTTGCAAAATGTTATAACCGAAATTAGGAAAAAACGTCTTTTTTTGTTTAGCAAAAAATGAAAAAAAAAGAATCCAGTGGTGATTAAATAACACCAAAAGAAAGCTCTATTTGTGTGAAAAAAATGCTAAA
This sequence comes from Pelophylax lessonae, assembly GCF_965119305.1. Classification (NCBI taxonomy): domain Eukaryota; kingdom Metazoa; phylum Chordata; class Amphibia; order Anura; family Ranidae; genus Pelophylax; species Pelophylax lessonae. The sequence continues at coordinate 241,113,401 of NC_138776.1, forward strand.
AACGTGATATTGCATGACCATGTAATTGTCATTCAAAGTATAAGAGCGTTCAGAGCTGAAATTTGGCCTGGGCGGGAAGGGAGTAAAAGTATCCAGTATTGAAGGGCATAAAGTGTGTATCCTGAATTCAATCAATATGCATGAAAAGGTAAAAACTGGCTTGGCCACCTGAGATTAAAATTGAGAAGGGCTGCAACACTGAAATAATTATGACAGATGCACTTTAAAAAAAGTTGCTGCACTTTTCTGCTTCATTTGCCTTTTAACATTTCCTCATTGATTTTTTCCTTTGTCCTTTTTGTCGCACAGCTTTCTCGTGTGGACAGTCTCCAGGATTCACCAATGCCCACCTCTGACTTGTCTCGCCCTCCCAGTTCTCGCTCAGAGCCCAGCCTAGAGCCGGAGTCCTGTCACGCACCACCAGCTCGGTCCTCCAGTTTGCGCTCTGCCACTGGTACCACCGCACAACTTCCCTCTCTTCCATCAGAAGGAACAACATCCACCTCATACAAAAGCTTAAATCAGACACAGAATGGAAGTCTTTCTTACCAGAGCCTACTGAGCCCTTCTGACGAGACAGAACCAGAAACCGCCGGGTACTCCTCTCCGTACCTGTCAGCTCGAGAGCGCCTCCGACCAGCCTGTCCTCCTCCAATCGCTCCTCGTTACGGCAAGCCGCGAATTTCACATCACCGGGTAGGAGGTGATTCAGATGCAGCAGCTTTACCCTTGTTGACACTAAAGTAAGTTTAACGTCTTAAAGGCTATGATAACTCCATGCCTAATTAGAATATACACAGCTAAACTCCATGAATACTTTGTATTTAAAGTGATTTTAAAGTCTCGTTTTTTTTTTTCAATAAAAAAACAAACCTGTTATACTTACCTGCTCTGTGCAGTTGGTTTTGCACAGAGCAGCCTGGATCTTCTTATTCTTGGGTCCCTCTTTGGTTCTCCTTGCCCCTCCTTCCCTTTGGGTGCCCCCACAGCAAGCAGCTTGCTATGGGGGCACCCAAGCTGAGACACCGCTCCTTGTGTCCATTCAGACATGGAGCTGCAGTTCGGCCCCGCCACCTCTCTCTCCTCATTGGCTAACTGATTTTAATGGGGGGGCTGCTGCACACAGAAGGTTTTTTTATCTTCATGCATAGAATGCATTAGGATAAAAAAAAAAATTCTGATTTACAACCTCTTTAAATAGTTTGTTTGGACCAAACTTATCCAAACATACTATTTTTTTTCTAATCAATGTAGTGGCTGTGAGTGCTGTATAAACTTTTATATATTATGATCTACATATTGTATACAGAGCTGTGTTCCAGTAGCCGTGCAAGGACATCCCATTCTGTTCCTGGATCAAAATCGTTCAAAAGTGCTGCACAGCCATTAACAAGGAACCTTTGTATCTTGACGAATGAATACAAGGCTTCCTCTGATTGGCAGAAGTGGAGATCATGACATCATCTGCCTTCCTCTCCACATCAGAGGAAGTCTTATATTCATGTATTAAAATACAAGGCTTCCTATGAATGCCTGAGAAATGCTCAGCCTGAATCGATTTTGTTCTGGGAATGGGACGGAATATTCCCCTACTGCTGCCAGAACACAGCACTGCATACTACATACAGTTTACCCTGCGCCTACAGCTACTGCATTGATTAGTAAAATAAGTATTCTTGAAGTTTGGCTTTAATTGACTATACAGGAAATGTCAAATGTTATGACAATTAAAGAGTTTAAACAGGATGAAAAGGGGAATTTGTGTTGAGTAAACATCAAAGCGGCTCTGAGTACTTCTGGGGGGTCCTTTAGGTCAGTGGTCCTCCACCCTGGTCCTCAGGGCCCACTAACAGGCCAGGTTTGCAAGATAACTGAAATACATCCCAGGTGATATAATTTGCTGCTCAGTGATGGCAGTACTCTAGTCTGCATCTCCCCAAGGTAATACCTAAAATCTGGCCTGTTAGTAGGCCCTGAGGACCGGAGTTGAGGACCACTGCTTTAGGTGGTGTCTCGAAATATGTATTCACCAATGAAATTTCATGTGCATCATTGGTGGGGGCTGCTGTCAACGACCAAGTCCAAATCCTCCTCTAAACTAGAATTCTGTAGCTGCTCCAGCACCAGCCTCAGGCTTTTTGTTAGCACCAGGTGAAGCAGTGCTGCGTCTGTAGGTATCTCTGTCTGTCTCACCACGGGATAAGCGGGCAGGACGTTCACCATCTAAACTTTTAGATCGTGGTCTGCCTGTCTCAGGATGACTCCTCCTTAGAGTTGCAGGAACAATCTCTGGAGGAAGGTGTAGGAAATCCCGCAAGTACTGGATGCCCTCATTTGTCAAGGACCAGTAAATTTGACGCCAAGCAAACTGCTCCTTACATATCCCAGAGACTTCAAAGACTGCATAGCCTTCATGACTTGGAGGTTAGGTACATTCTTGTCTGCCAACTCTGGATGCTTTGGCATATGCACATCCTTCTTGGCCACCATAACTCCCTCTTTAAAAAGGAGCTCGTAGATGGCAATGTGTTTTTTTTTTTTATAGAAACATGGTTAAGCTGCTACAAATAGCTACTGAGGAGCACAGACTTCCAGGTTCAAAGTAGCTATTTGTAGCAGCTTAACCTTATTTCTATCAAAAAAAAAAAGGTGGGGCACTCGCCTTGGCCGGTGGTGCAATGCGTTTTTAGTTGTAGGTGCTATATAGTTCCAGGGCTGTGGTCCATGACAATTGTTCCCTGAAGACTCCTTCAAAGGTATGCCCACAGTGACATGCAAAAGCTGGACTTTTTATGCGGCCCAGCATAGTGAACAGGTAAGACAGAGTTACTCTGTATATTTGACTTTTACTGTGTAATACGGGGCTATGTTTGTATTGTTTGCATATTAACCTCTTGCCGACCGCCCACTGCAGATATACTGCGGCAGGGCAACTCGGCTGCGCAAAATCACGTAGATCTACGTGATTTTGTGCACGCCTCTCCCGCCGGCCTCCCTCGATGGTCAGAGAAACTGACAGAAGACCCGCCTGCTTATGTAAACAAAGCAGGCGGGTCTTCTGTCACACAGGCAGGGAGAGATCAGGAGTTCCAGCTAAGCTGACACACCGATCTTGGTGCCTGTCACAGAACCTCCCCCCACAGTGAGCAACGACCAACGGGCATACATTTAACCCCTTTGATCACCTCCAGTCTTAGTCTGTTAGGGGTCTGATTTTTTTTTTTTGGGGGGGGGGGGGGGGGGGTTGCCATCCTCCCTCTGGATTAACTGTGGGTTGGGTTTTCAATATTGTTTTTTTTTTTTTTTTTGGTTGAACCAGATTGACTTGTGTCTTTTTTCAACCTGACTAAAGCCCCGTACACACGTACCGATTGTCGGCCGTAAATATTCGGCCGACGACCGATCGGCCGATTGTAGGCTTGTTAGTATGATGCTTTCCGACAGCCGACAGCGCATTTTCGGCCGAACAGAATCTGTCGTGCAGACTTTAAAATTTTTGTTGGCCGTCACCAGAACGGCCGATTGTTCGCCCGTAAGTACAGAATTCCGCTGACAAACAGCTGATTAGCAAGACTGGGCATGCTCAGAGAAGAAAAAACACACGGAAAGTTAACCATCACATGACATCACTTCTGCCGTCGGCTGTTGTTGGCCGACAAAATTCGTGCGCAGTCTTTTGCACTTTTCAGCCGACAGGACAGCACCGGACAAAAGACGGCCGATCGTTCGGCCGACATTCGGAACGTGTGTACGGGGCTTAACTATGTAATCTGTCTACCGCATTGTCGCAGTCCCGTTAAAAAACGCTGATCGCCACCATTGCTAATAAAAACAAAAAAATTTATAAAAATTCCAAAAATCTATCCCTCAGTTTGTAAATGCTATAACTTTTGCACAAACCAATTAAAATACGCTTTTTGGGAACGGACCTGTGATTGGCTAGACTACTTATTTTTATGTTTAATTTACTAAAAATGGCAGCTTGTCCTCTTACAGGGTTTACTCATGAATTTTGTGTTTTTATTTCTCTATAGGGATGAGTCTCCTGCAAAGTCGGTGCACTCCCGGAGCAATGGCCAAGCTTCTGTCTCCCCACCAGTCAGCCCTTCACGCCCAGGAGGTGTAAAAACTGTGTCAGGTGTGGGCGGAACCACATATGAGATATCTGTATGAAAAAAAAAAAAAAAAAACATTTCAGACACAAGGACGGTCCTAGGGACCCATCGTCGTGTCAGAATCTCCGACTGCCAATCCAGGAGCCCTCCTGTGTCCTCCAGTCCCCCGCCCCTTGGGGTTTTGTTTCACTATAAATATATATAAATATTATATTTTATTTTAATTTTTTTTTATTTGGTTTTTAAAAACCACACCCACTCCTCTTTTTAAAGTGTCACATACTGATTTATGAGAAAGGACTCAAAAACATCCAATTCGTGTTTTTACTGAGCGCCATCCAACTTTTATCATGGTTGCTCCGAACGCCATTTTCTGACTTTTCTTTTGCCACCAGACAGCCAATGATGTTCTATATTCTCTATAAAGGTTCCAGGGAATATTACCTACCTTTTTATTTACAGCTGGTGATTGGTTTTCAGTCCGAAATGATTTTTGGTTTTCCAATGCGTGGAAGTTGGGGTGCAGCTTTTTTTTTTTTTTAATGTTTCGTATAATTTTTATTTTTTTTTTTCCATCATCGGAGAAGAAAAGTGATCTGCACAAGTTTATAAATACAGATAAAATATATATGATATTATTTTACAGCTGGGGAGCAGGCAATAAGTACCCCTCCACCTTCCAAACAGGGAAGATACGGGGGAGGGTGCCTTCATTTTTATTATTTCATTAAAAAATAAAAGAAAAAAAAATGAAATAAAAGAAAACAAAATTGTCAGTTGTGAAGTGGTTGTGTGAAAGATAATTGAACCGTTTTTTTTCATACTATGTCTATTTATGTATGTCTGCTCATCTGTATATCCATATATCATCTGATTTCTGTGTGTACCATCTTTTTATGCTATTTTAACATTTTCAACTAGCGTATGTCCATTCCAAAGTAGGCACGTTTGTGGATGATGTGTTGAATTTAAGAGAGAAGGAAATTATACATACAAAGGCAGGATGTTAGGAGGGATGCACTGTGAGCCGGGAGTGAATGCAGTATGTCAGGATTATGAGGAGAATGAGGTAGTCGAGGGAAAGTTGGTGACAGTAATGGGTGGTTGGGGGTAGGTAGTGAGCTGTAACTGGTGGGTGGTTGGGGGTAGGTAGTGAGCTGTAACTGGTGGGTGGTTGGGGGTAGGTAGTGAGCTGTAACTGGTGGGTGGTTGGGGGTAGGTAGTGAGCTGTAACTGGTGGGTGGTTGGGCGTAGATAGTGAGCTGTAACTGGTGGGTGATTGGGGGTAGGTAGTGAGCTGTAACTGGTGGGTTGTTGGGGGTAGGTAGTGAGCTGTAACTGGTTGGGGGTAGGTAGTGAGCTGTAACTGGTGGCTGGTTGGGCGTAGGTAGTGAGCTGTAACTGGTGGGTGGTTGGGGGTAGGTAGTGAGCTGTAACTGGTGGGTGGTTGGGCGTAGATAGTGAGCTGTAACTGGTGGGTGGTTGGGGGTAGGTAGTGAGCTGTAACTGGTGGGTTGTTGGGGGTAGGTAGTGAGCTGTAACTGGTGGGTGGTTGGGGGTAGGTAGTGAGCTGTAACTGGTGGGTGGTTGGGGGTAGGTAGTGAGCTGTAACTGGTGGGTGGTTGGGGGTAGGTAGTGAGCTGTAACTGGTGGGTGGCTGGGCGTAGGTAGTGAGCTGTAACTGGTGGGTGGTTGGGCGTAGGTAGTGAGCTGTAACTGGTGGGTGGTTGGGGGTAGGTAGTGAGCTGTAACTGGTGGGTGGTTGGGGGTAGGTAGTGAGCTGTAACTGGTGGGTGGCTGGGCGTAGGTAGTGAGCTGTAACTGGTGGGTGGTTGGGCGTAGGTAGTGAGCTGTAACTGGTGGGTGGTTGGGGGTAGGTAGTGAGCTGTAACTGGTGGGTGGTTGGGGGTAGGTAGTGAGCTGTAACTGGTGGGTGGTTGGGGGTAGGTAGTGAGCTGTAACTGGTGGGTGGTTGGGGGTAGGTAGTGAGCTGTAACTGGTGGGTGATTGGGGGTAGGTAGTGAGCTGTAACTGGTGGGTGGTTGGGGGTAGGTAGTGAGCTGTAACTGGTGGGTGGTTGGGGGTAGGTAGTGAGCTGTAACTGGAGGGTGGTTGGGGGTAGGTAGTGAGCTGTAACTGGTGGGTGGTTGGGGGTAGGTAGTGAGCTGTAACTGGTGGGTGGTTGGGGGTAGGTAGTGAGCTGTAACTGGTGGGTGGTTGGGGGCAGGTAGTGAGCTGTATCTGGTGGGTGGTTGGGCGTAGGTAGTGAGCTGTAACTGGTGGGTGGTTGGGGGTAGGTAGTGAGCTGTAACTGGTGGGTGGTTGGGCGTAGGTAGTGAGCTGTAACTGGTGGGTAAAGTGGCCGCATAGGAAATGTTATAAGGTGGGGGCAGGGAGCAGTGAAGGGCATTGGGTTTAGGTGGCCAGGTAACTATGCTGTCAGTGGGGGGCAGGTTGCAGTGAGGAGGTGGGGGAGGGGAAATAGGGGGGGCCTGGGATGTGATGTGAGTGCAGACAAGGATAAACTTTGAGCGAGAGTACTAAGGGAAAGATAATTGGCTGTAAGCAGGGAAGCGAGATGGCATAGTGGCTGTTAATAAAGAGACAAGGGCCCGGCAATATAAGATATTGGCCTGTGTCTACTCCTTTCCCTCCATTCCAGTGCTGAAGTCTCTATCGATCTCTTGAGGTTTTGACAGTTGCCGGTCTTTTGGATACGTATATCCTCTGTTGCAATCTGCAGTTCCATCCTCCACTCCTACATGACTGCAGGACACAGCATTGACATGGCAGAAGACTGAACCACTGCATCCGCACACACTCCTCTGACCCTGCTGAAGAGACTAAAGGAGGCTGCAGAGCAGGAAAAACAATGGAGGATAAAAACAAGGACTGCCAAATAGGTTAGTTTATTAGCTCTCCTATTCTAGGGATGTCAGATTTTTTATTTTTTTTGGTTAACAGGTTAGGCAGCCCATATGAGTCAAGCAGCAGGTTCAACGAAAAAAACGGACTCGATTCCCTCATCCACACATTCAAGATGTATAGGGAAATCTGCCCACTGAGCTATTGTTTGCTAATGGGGGGGAGACTTTCCCGCCATCAGAATAAAGGGATCAGCGCTGCTGGCTGTAGCCTGCACCACTGATCGAAAGGGGAAAACCCAACAGGGTGGTTGATTTATAGATCGACTTCTGTACAATCACCATGTCCACACAGGCTCCCTGCTGAACTGGCCAGATTTCGATCCATGTATGGCCAGCTTTAGTTTGACCTATTTTCTCTGGTTGTTTATCTCTTCTTCTTGGTCACTATCAGTCATCTTACCTTTTATTTCTACTGCTTTAAACATTGCCTTTGCTGTACTGAAAACCAGTATTAGTCCTGCTCTTTAAACTATGGAATTCCATCTATCCCCACCCCTCTCTTTCACTCTCCACATTAATACATTGAATAGACTGATATTTTTCCCAGCAAAACACTGTTGCTGCCTTGACTCCCAAGATCCTGCCCACACTGTGTATGAAATGTGATCTTGGGAGAAGTAGCTCTGGGCTTCATGCCTACAGCTATAGGAACAATTACTTTTAGCCACTTTCTCAATTAGATTGCTTCCAATTTTTTGCCCAATTCACTATTTGAATTCAAATTTCTTTGCTGCATGCTACTTTCTCGTTCATTGACAGGCGCGCTCCATATTCTTCTTGACCATTGGGTTATGCTGTCCCCTACAGGAGTAGGACACTAGGCAGGAAATTTTTTTACCACGCCTATGGGGCAGTCCCTGCAGGCATACACCCACTCGCTCTGCTATAGGATTCAGTTTGTTTCTGCCTTGTTTAGGAGTAGGACCTAGTTCCCGGCTGGGACTTCGGTCTTAGCTTGTCTTTTTTATTTTAAAGGGAACCTTTGTTAAAAAAAATTAGGTTTTTAGCTAGTTATGTTCCTGAGAGAACTGGAATCAACAGCCAGACTGGATATCCTAGATCCCTAGAAAGTAGCCCAGTCAGCGAGCGTGTGCAGGTTATAGCCCAGCACTAGGCCTCGCCACGACAGAGCCCCAATGAAACACCTTGCCGCAACGCACGCGACCTGGTTCGGCCTGAGTTGCAGCGTACTCCTTGACCCATCAGCACCCCCACCCCGAGTGGAGAGGTAGTCTGTCTGGAGTGGCACCCACCCGATGTTGTTGGTATGGTGAGTAGTGTCCCCCCCCCCCCCATAGCTCTGGCAGTCTCGGGGCAGACATGGGCCCCTCCCTGGGAACATCAGACCCTCAGGTACCCCTAATTCCCCCTAGCCTCTTGGTATGTACCAGGCTCCCCCAAGGCCTCCCTCCACACCATCCTAGAGGTCCCTACCTCAGTCAAGGACGGGGGTCCTTTGAAGGGGGGGACCCTCCGATGCCACTAATTGTTTGGACCCCTTAGGGGGTCCTGGATATCGCATGGCGCGCCAAGGGGGCCGCCATTTTATTGTAAAATCGTTTAGCCTCATTTTGCAGAAGTTCCCATTGAAATGCATAGGCGGCCACGTTTTAGTGGTTTCCACCATAGGAATGCATTGGGCGGCCAATTTCTCGGACTCCCCGAATGCTGGACAGCAGGGAGCAGCTAGACCTTTACACTAGTGATGACCCAGGAACTTCCTCTTCCTGTGAAGATCGTTTTCTCTGCACAGCAGACTGATCCTGTTCTCCATATTAAATGGTGGTATGTCTATTGGGGTCCCTGTAGGTCTTCTTCTCTCACCCTGCTATCTGCAGTGCTAGTGGCTGGGACTTGTAGTACCGCTGGTGCAGCGGTGTGGGTTAGTGTTTTGCAGTTTTCTTAAAGGGACACTGTGCTATTCCAGGGTTCTAATGGAGTCCCAATAACAAATTTCACCTACAGATCCCCTCGCGGTTGCAGGAACCTCCGGGTCGCAACCCGTCTGCCTTAACCTCGGTTTTGGAAAACCTGGTGTCAAAAGTGGATTTGGTTTTAAAAAATACCACTAGTAAAAAGCGCCCTATGCCCTCCCCTGCCTGTCCTGTATCCTCAGATTCTGAGGTAGGTATGGCCACCGTGAATGCATGTCACCCTGAGGGTTCTGCGTCATCGCACTCGGATGGCGAGGATGACATATCCTCGTCTGCAGCCACGCGGGAAAGCGCGCTGGTGGAGGCACTTAGTGTCCGTGTGGATTATTCTGCAGCGTCAGGGATACAGGTGTCATTTGGCACTCGCAAATCCCAGAAGTCGGGCAAGGTTTTTGACAAAAATTGTCTCTAACCAATGGGGGCACCTCAAACAGATGTTAGTGGTGCCAAAGCGTTTTAAGAGGTGCTATCCATTCGTGGACAACGTATCCACAAAATGGATTGTTCCACCGAAGGTGGACCATCCGGTCTCCAGACTGAACAAATCTACTGTGGTCCTGGTGGAGGAGTCCCCAGTCTTTACAGACCTTGTGGATAGAAGAATTGGGTCTCTGTCCCGCCACTTACATGTGATAGCGGGCTCGATACTTAAACCGATCTGTGTGATCACTCTGGTGTCCCAGACCATACCAGAATGGGCAAAGTTACTAAAGAGTCACCTAGAAACAGAACAGCTCCCTCCGGGCCTGGCAGAGCTAAGGAACCAAATGGTCCAAGCCCTACTATTTATATGTAATGCGTCGCTAGATGCGGCCCCTCTTGTAGCCAGAGTATCCATGGTAAAGGTAGCTATTAGACGTAAGGCTGTGGCTGGAAAGCTGATCAGGCTTCAAAAAAGGCTCTTTCAGAGCTCCCCTTTACAGGGGACCGTTTGTTTGGATCCTCATGGGATTAACTGATCAAGGGTCTTACAGGTGGGAAGAGTACTCTTCTTCCTCAACCCTCCAAGGGCAAGTCACCACGTAATAGACGGGGGCCTTATTTTACAGCGCACAGGCAGCCCTTTCATGCCTCAGGCACGCAGGAGAAAGGATCAAAGCCATTTAGGTCTTCTGGGGGTTCCAAGAAGACGTGGTCGGGTAAGCTGAGAGCAGGCCAATCCAGATCTACAGACAAATCACCGTCTGCATGAAGGGACACCCTCACCCATAACGGGTGGGGGACGTCTCCGCTTCTTTCTGGAACCATGGACCTCCTTGATTCAGGACAAATGGGTCCATGAACTGATCTGATTGGGTTACAAGATCGAATTCAGGTCTCAACCGTCGAACAGATTCTTCCCGTCCACTCTATGCCTATCTCCAGATTGGTTAAGGGATCTACGAGAGGCGGTACAAGATCTGCTGTCGCCAGGGGGGTGATTGTGCCAGTGCCCTCTCGGGAACACTTTCAGGGGTTCTATTCAAACCTGTTTACTGTTCCCAGGAAAGAAGGCAAAGTGCATCCAATCCTGGACCTCAAGGCTCTGAACCGCTTTGTGCAGGTACAGAAGTTTTGAATAGAGCCCATTTGCGCGGTAGTGGCGTCCCTACACCAGGGAGACTTTTTGACCTCCATCGATATCAAGGACACATATTTACACATCCCTATTTACGCTGGACTCCAGCGTTTTCTTCGCTTCACTGTAGGAGAGGAGCATTATCAATTTGTGGTGTTACCCTTTGGTCTCGCCTCCGCTCCCAGGGTCTTCACCAAAGTGTTGGCTCGGGTATTGGCATTACTGCGACAATGGGAGATTGCGGTACTGAGGTAGCTGGATGATCTCCTTTTAAGAGCAGATTCCTGTTGGGCGACTTGGCAATCACTGTACGGGCTCTGCAAGAGTTCGGTTGGAACATCAATTTAAAAACTGCTGTGGTACCATCTTCAAAACTGGATTATCTGGGCCTGACTCTGGACTCAGCTTCGGTGAGGGTGTTTCTTCCCCTGGAAAAGCTGCAAAAGTTGCAGAGGGCGATTCGTTTGCTGTTATCCAGCAACCTGTCCTCTCTGCGGACTTGCATGCAAGCCTTAGGTCTGATGGTGTCGACCTTCAAGGCAGTTCCGTTTGCTCAATTACACACGAGACCCTTCCAAAAGGAAATTCTTGTCAAGTGGAACAAAGATCCAAAATCCTTGGACAGTATGATGCGGTTGAGTCACAGCACAAAGAGTGCTCTTTTGTGGTGGTTTCGCTCGTTGGCCCTACGCCAGGGCAAGTCCTTCCTCTCATTGTATTGGACCATGGTAACCACGGATGCCAGCCTGTCTGGCTGAGGAGGAGTGCTTGGGAAGCTGTGTGTCCAGGGGTCCTGGACTGTAGAGGAGTCCAGACTATCGATCAATATTCTGGAACTCGGAGTGATAAAGCTTTGCCTAAGCCACTGGACGAATCATCTGCAGGGTTGTCTAGTTTGGATTCAATCGGACAATGTTTATGTCAATCATCAAGGGGGCACCAAGAGTGACTTGGTGGCCCGGTAGGTAGCCGAGATCCTGAAATGGGCAGAAAATTTTCTTCCAGCCCTTTCCACCGTGCAAATCCTAAGAGTGGAGAACTGGCAGGTGGATTACCTGAGTCATCAGGTGTTGGATCAGGGGGAACGGTCCCTGCACCCAGAGGTGTTTCACCTGCTGTGAAGAGGTTTGTAGCCAGGTCTCTGGATCCTCTGGCTGATGCCACAGACTCACTGGTGGCTCCTTGGGGTCAGTATCGGCTGATCTATGCATTCCCTCTGCTGAAAATCCTGCCGAGGCTTCTGCGCAGAATAGAGGTGGAAGGGATTCCGGTCATTCTGGGGGCCCCACACTGGCCTCGCCGGTCTTGGTATGCAGATCTGGTAAGGTTGGTCACCAATGCTCCATGGAGACTTCTTCTCAGGGAAGATCTGTCTCAGGGCCGTTCTTCCATCCTGCTTTACAGTCGCTGGCTTTAACGGCGTGGCTGTTGAAAGCCAGGTATTGAAGGACAGGGGTCTTTCTGACTCCTACACTGTTGAAGGCTAGAAAATCTACCTCCAGGAAGATCTATCATCTTATATGGAAATTGTACATCTCATGGTGTGAATCACTGAAGGTGCATCCTCGCCTTTTTTCGGTGGCTAGGATTTTGACCTTTCTCCAAAGAGGGGTTGAACAGCGGTTGGCCTTGGATGCTATTAAAGGCCAAGTTTCGGCTTTGGCTGTGTTTTTCCAACGCCCATTAGCTACGCATGCTTTGATTCGCACTTTTATTCAGGGGGTTTGCCATATGGCTCCTCCAATACGGTCCCCGTTACCTCCGTGGGATCTTAACTTGGTACTCTCTGTTCTTCAAAAAACTCCCTTTGAGAACATTAAGGAGATTCCTCTGCCTACACTGTAGCAGAAAGTAGCCTTTTTGGTGGCTATTACCTCTGCTCGCAGAGTATCTGAATTGGTGGCGCTATCCTGCAGTTCAACTTATCTGGTGGTCCACAGAGATAAGGTGGTACTTCGACCTAATCAGTTGTTTCTTCCTAAGGTAGTTTCTGATTTCAATTTGAATGAATACATTAAGCTGCCTTCACTCTGTCCTAAGCCCAAAAATCCCAGGGAAATTGCCTTGCATTCTTTGGATGTGGTTCGGGCAATTAGGGTTTACCTGGTGGCTACTGAATCTTTCAGGAAATCATACTCTTTTTGTCCTCGCGGAAGGACCTCGGAAAGGTTTGGCTGCATCTGCCGTGACCATATTCAGATTGTGGTTTAGGCTCATTCACTGAAGGGTCAGGTTCCACCTTTCCCTGTGAAGGCGCATTCTACTAGGGCTCTGAGTGCCTCTTGGGCTTTTTGCCATCAGGCATCCGTAATGCAAGTTTGCAAGGTTGCAAATTTGGTCGTCTGTGCACACGTTCACAAAATTCTACAAAGGTAGATGTGTTGGCCTCCTCGGATGCTTCTTTTGGCCACAAGGTTTTGCAGTATACTGTTTAAAAGAGAAACTATTCTCTTTGAGGCTGTATATTTTCTAGGTGAGCTCCAGTTGTTTCTGGTTGAGCTTCATGTTCACATGGTTGGCTAAGTGTAGCCTTTGTGGGAATTACGTTCTTTTCTGCGTTGTTTTCCCACCCCTCATGCAAATACTGCTTTGGGACGTCCCAAAGGTCAAGAAGAAAATGGAGCTGCGTCTGTCAATGAACGACAGAGAGAAGTGGATTTTTGACTTGCCATAAAATCCTTTAGTTTCTCTGAAGTTCATTGACAGACGCAGCACCCGCCACTCTATTTCTAAGTGGGATGGGTGTTTTTCTTCTAAACACTGCTTGCAACAAAACTGAATCCTATAGCAGAGTGAGTGGGTGTATACCTGCAGGGACTGTCCCATAGGCGTGGTAAAGATTTTTTCTGCCTAGTGTCCTCCTGTAGGGGGCAGCATAACCCAATGATCAAGAAGAATATGGAGCTGCATCTGTCAATGAACTTCAGAGAAAAGGATTTTACAGTAAGTCAAAAATCAAATTTTTTCATTCATTTTTACTGTAATATTGGGAAGATGTGACGATTTTCATTATGTATTAAAGAGTAAGCCTTTGATCTGCATAGAAGCACAAAATATATCAATAAAGTTTGTAACCACTGATTGCAATCTTCAGGAGCCACTGTGAGCTCCTGTGTGTCAGAACCAAAAGGGTGGATTCCCTGGGTATATGGTGGAAGTATACAGACCTGGAGCATCTCAGAGCCTCCTCACACGTTAGTGGGGCAATTAGGTGCATGCCAGCCAGAAAAAGTTTTAAGAGTGCAAACAAATCTGGGAAGGTATTTCACCAGGGTTGCCTGCTTTACATCATTGCTTGTAATACTATGTTAGTATAATGAATGTGTTACTAATTGAAAATTGTATCAAATTCTTACCGTAATTTTCCTTTCCTGGCACCAATCCATGGCAGCATACTACCACATGTATGCTGCCATGTTGGCGCCAGGAAAACAGAAAATTGTTTTCGTAATTTTCGTTGTTTTCAAATACTTTTCGTAATATTAAATACTTTTTGTAATTTTCCTCTCCTGTCGCCAATCCATGGTATCATTCAAGTGGTAGTATGCTGCCTTGGTCGCACCAGGAAAATATAGTACTTGAAATAAAAGAGAGAAGGGCGCCAAGCCAACCATAGTTTAGTAAGCGAGTCTACTGTAGAGATCAAACAAAAATGTAAAGGTTTCACTCCTTCAGACTGAGGAACGAAGCGGGTCCTAGCCTCCAAAATGCATTTCCTGACAGCCCTTACGACTAAACATGTCCTGGCAGTGTGAGCACATCATCCCGCGGTGTATTTTGTGTCCCACAGCGGAGGTCTCTCCTGTCTAGAGTGCCTGGCTACAGCGGCACACTGATTTAAGAGACGCGCTTTTATATACTTTTAGTTTAACTTTTACCTTTTTTTGGTCTCTAAAATAAATTTGCTTACAACACTATGGTGGGCTTGGTGCCCATCTCGCTTTTCTTTTCTGTTTACCTCTTTAGGGTTCCCAGCCTAACAGAGGAGACAGCCTATCTCCGCCTGTAGTCAGCTTACCACTAATTAGAAGTCTCACAGCCTCCAGATTAATCCTTTTCCAAGCTGTCAATCGTATTGCTATCAATTGTATTTTGTTTCTTTATTTGTTATATATATATGAGCAGATACTCTGTTTCCAGCCAGCTGCTACACAGCAACTCTCAGGAGCAGTTTTTGGTGGTCTGATCATTTTATTTCAATTTGTTAATGGTTTTTATTTTTATATTCCCTGTGTGATGAGCGCTAGACATTTATTCATTTTAATGCCTCAGTTTAAAGGAAATGGGACTTTTACGGGCTTAGTAAAAAATTATATTTATTGGAGATTATTTAGAAAATTTCTTGCTGTTGAGCAAAAAATATAGAAATACAGACAAAATAGTATAATACAATTGGTGCAAATGGGTTATAGACCCATGTGAGAAGGTGAGAATGGAACGAAAGGTGACAAGGTGAAAATGGTGACTTTTTTGAAACTCTGTCTGTGGGGCTCAGAATTGTGAGCTTGTTGAGAGAGAGTGTGTCTTGTCAGACTTCCAACGCGTTTCGGCGTATATTGCCTTTATCAAGGAAGCGGAGACAGTTCACCATGTCTGAAAGATGTAATAAATATATATTGAAGTGTACAGTATAGCACTATTTGAAAAAAATAGTGAAAAAATATATGTAGTAAACACATACAGGTGACCAAGGCGGTTATGTCCCGGGTTGTATTATTCCCATTGCTCTTCCAAAACTATTCTCACGGGATTTCTGTGGAGTAGCTGTCTGAAATGATATGATTTTGGGTGATGGTAATATTGCCGGTTTGATATGGTTAAAATAGGAAATATATAGGCAATATATGTAGACTTACATAGCATAGGGATCACATGGAGGGGATCCTTATCTTACACAGCATGGGGATCACATGAAGGGAATTCTTCTGGTAGGCCTAAAGGTATAGCATATTGGATCAATATTTTGAAAATGTATTTATTTTTTATAATTTCAATAGCTTTTTCCTGAGAGCACTATAAAGAATGGTGCTGGTCACTTACAGTTGAAAGACTAGATGGTGATCCAATTTTGTTAATTAGGAGGCCTGTGGAGAGTGCTTTTCATGGAGCCTGCATAGTAGAGGAATGTGATTGGTGACGGTACAGGTATGGTTGTTTTTAAAAGGTATTGGTGTAAAAACGTATTGAGACTTACATATATAGGGAATTCCAGGTTCACTGCATGCGCAGTGGGCTATATATAGCCGGGGATTTCTAACAGGGCGCCACTTCCCTCCAACCGAGGGACAACGCGGACGCCCTAGGACATGCTCTTCTGGACCCATACCACTTCAATCCAGCCTTACAAATCATAAGTTTTCATCCAATCAATGCTCTATTTTTGCATTGTTGGATGTACTTTAGTCACAACGTGCATCAAATGCCTCTCTACAAGGCTGATCAGCACAAATACTTTTTTACCAGGGAACTAACAGGATCCATGACCAGGGCTCCCCCTGCTGTTCTGAACCTGGAATTCCCTATATATGTAAGTCTCAATACGTTTTTACACCAATACCTTTTAAAAACAACCATACCTGTACCGTCACCAATCACATTCCTCTACTATGCAGGCTCCATGAAAAGCACTCTCCACAGGCCTCCTAATTAACAAAATTGGATCACCATCTAGTCTTTCAACTGTAAGTGACCAGCACCATTCTTTATAGTGCTCTCAGGAAAAAGCTATTGAAATTATAAAAAATAAATACATTTTCAAAATATTGATCCAATATGCTATACCTTTAGGCCTACCAGAAGAATTCCCTTCATGTGATCCCCATGCTGTGTAAGATAAGGATCCCCTCCATGTGATCCCTATGCTATGTAAGTCTACATATATTGCCTATATATTTCCTATTTTAACCATATCAAACCGGCAATATTACTATCACCCAAAATCATATCATTTCAGACAGCTACTCCACAGAAATCCCGTGAGAATAGTTTTGGAAGAGCAATGGGAATAATACAACCCGGGACATAACCGCCTTGGTCACCTGTATGTGTTTACTACATATATTTTTTCACTATTTTTTTCAAATAGTGCTATACTGTACACTTCAATATATATTTATTACATCTTTCAGACATGGTGAACTGTCTCCGCTTCCTTGATAAAGGCAATATACGCCGAAACGCGTTGGAAGTCTGACAAGACACACTCTCTCTCAACAAGCTCACAATTCTGAGCCCCACAGACAGAGTTTCAAAAAAGTCACCATTTTCACCTTGTCACCTTTCGTTCCATTCTCACCTTCTCACATGGGTCTATAACCCATTTGCACCAATTGTATTATACTATTTTGTCTGTATTTCTATATTTTTTGCTCAACAGCAAGAAATTTTCTAAATAATCTCCAATAAATATAATTTTTTACTAAGCCCGTAAAAGTCCCATTTCCTTTGACCTGAGGCATCAAAATGTTTTAATACGTTTCTCTGGGACGGTGGCTACACCAACTTAGTTTAGGTATCAGGGATCGCATCTTTTTTCTCTCGACATTTATTCATTTTTCTTAAATATAATTCTTGCGCTGCCACCTTTAGCATTTTATATACCGCTCTTTGAGTTTATAGTTCATTTGAAGAGACCCTGTCACCAATTTAAAGAAAAGCAAGTGAAAGCACAATCAAGTGTTTTAAATTCTTGCAGTGTTTTGCCTTTCCATAAAATAAAAATTTGATCAACAAAAAAACTTTTCTTGGTGTCCATTGAGAAAACCAGGAAGGCTTAACCCTTCAAGTTTTATTGCTGCGAATAGGAGGATTGGACACAAGAACAAATTTTCTAGGGCAGTCTAGGATAAACCCTATCATCAATGGTTGGTTCCTCAGACCAAAAATAATTGTGATTGTGTAGGCAGAGTATATTAAACATAAAACATAATTTATTTAATAGAATTACAATCTGAGTAAGTTGCAGATAGTAGAAAAATCATATACTTCCATAAAGGTGCTATAAACTGATATCAACAGTGGTGGCTTGGCCGCACGATTCCATATTACTTGGTGAAGATATGGTGATTCCCGATGTTACTGTTAGGACATCCAGGCTGAAAAGCAGCTGAGGATGAACTGAACATAGGGATTTTGACTCGTTTCGGCTTAACTCCAAAAAAATGCCTTTCTCAAGGTAATCACCAAATTCTAAAAAAGTGAATAAACATGTAATTAGTGACATTTGAAACAAACTTTCTTCATTATTCATAACTTTAGTGCTGAATCCTCACATCTAAAACTTACCAATCTCTGCAGTAGTGCCCGTGCTGGGGATTGGGGGGCAACCTCACCCTCCTGTACTGAGGTTGCCCCCCAATCCCCAGCTTGGGCACTACTGCACTACACCAAATCAATTCTACAAAATCCAGGAAAAGAATAAAAAAAATGGCCCCCTCCCCTTTGGACTGTAAACTCAATGAGCAGGGCCCTCCTATTCCTTCTTTATTGAACTGTATTTTTAGTGCATTTTTCTCCTTTTTCTTAGGGTGCTGCAACGTGCTGCATTTTTCCTGCACCGAACTTTACTGGAACGCTGTAAAACATATAAAAATCACACTGGAATGCACCTAAACGCACCAAAAATGCACTGGAACGCACATCCTTATTTCAGGTGAAGAAAAAAGACAGGGAAAAAGTGCACCGGAACGTGCCAAAAACGTTTCAAAAACGCACTGGAATGCCTCCAAAACACGCATGCAAAAAAGCTTCCTGAAAGGCACCCGGACTGCTTTTCAATGGTGTGAACTGGCCCTTAACCCTAAATAAGGACATGTGCGTTCCAGTGAATTTTTGGTGCATTTTTTCAGCGTTCCAGTGCAGAAAAAATGCAGCACGTTCTACTTTTTTTTTCTGGAACTGACCGCACTGCTGTGAACTATGCCGTTGAAAACCGTACAACCTATTCTCCATGCATTTTTTTTGATGCGGATAAAAAACACACCGGACCACATGTGGTGTGAACTGGCCCTAAGTGTGCTCCTAGGGAGTGCTTTCTAACTGCGGTGGAGGTGCTTAATTGGAGGAACTGCTTAGCAGAAACACAAGATCTCCATCTTGCCCTCTGACAGACCGCTGTTCTGCCTCTCCTGTGAACGATGGGCGGGGCCCAGTGGACATCACGTCTGCCGGAGCCGCGGATTGGCTACAGCGGGAGCAGGTTGCCGGTGGTGCGAGCCCCAGACCCTGCGCACGAAATCACGTACAGGTACACGATTTGGCGCAGGAGAGCCGCCCCGCCGCAGTACATCTGCATGGGGTGCTCCATAAATGGTAATGTACCTCAGAGAAGTGAGACTCTTCTTAGGTCTGGATCACACCAGGTGTGGGAATGCATGAGATTGCATCTTTTCCCACACCACGCTACGAGGAAGGCGTAAAGCCGAATCGCGTCAGCGTTTGTCTTGTTGTCACCGCTATCCATGTTGGAATAAAGTATTTTACTTGGAAGAAGACTTTTCGTGTGCCGGCTTTATTCACATAACATTCAATTTATGACTGGCCCTGGCTGAAGTCCTAACAAACCAATAGATGGAGTTAAAGGGTCACAGATTTATTATTGAACTGCAGCAGTAATAGAAAACCAATATTGATGGCGCTGAAGAGAGCACAGATGTAATTGGTTTATTATAACTTCAGCACGGGCTGAAGTTATAATAAACCAATAGATGGCGATGAAGGGTCACGGATGTATTATTGAACTGCGGCACTATTAGCAAACCAATAGATGGCTCTAAAGGTACTGATTTATTGCTGACCCGCTTAAATAATAAACTAATGGATGGCGCTGAAAGGTCACAGTTATTAACCTCCTGCAGTAATAAACCAATAGATGGCGCTCTAGGTAGTACAGATGTATTACTGACCGGTTGAAGTCATAACAAACCAATAGATGGCGCTAAAGCATCACAGATTTATTACTGACCAGTTGAAGTCATAGCAAACCGACGAATGACTGAACACTTTTTTTTTTTTCTAACTGAGCTGTCACATTAGAAGAAAACCAATAGAGGGCGCTAGAAGGATACAGTTCTATTACAAACCTCTGATCGAGGTTGCGGCAAAGCCACATTAACGTGATGATGTGGGGGTGCGGTAACCTGTAACCTATATGGGTGTAAAGAAAAGTGCGGTTCTATATTAGACAACGCTGAATCTTCTGCCCGTGTGAGGACAAAGAATAAAAAATGCCCCCCCCCCCCGTTGGATTGCAAGCTCTATGAGCAGGGCCCTCCTATTCCTATTGCGTTTGTAAGACCGCTGCGCAAATACGGTGTGCTAAAAAATACTGCAACCATCTCCATTTTATTCTCTAGGGTCTCTGCTAAAAAGAAATACATAATCTTTGGGGGGTTTTAAGTAATTTTCTAGCCAAAAAATCCCTAAACTGATTTTAAATTGTAAACAACAAGTGTCAGAAAAATGGCCGGTCCAGACCAAAATAAATTTTGAACTTAGGAAGAGGGTACAATTGTAATATTTTCATCTATACATTCCAAACCAATTCTATAAATGACCGTCTTCCTGAGGAATAATGTCTGTGAAATGAAAATTTGATTTTAAAAAGAATACAGCACATTGCGTGAGGGCTTATCGCTGTATGGAAGTCAGCGGCCCTGCCAGGAAAGCATACCCCGCCCACCAGCCAACCAGAAGCATTTTTGGAGCACAGACCCCACCCACCAGCCAGTAAACAGTCTAGTATGGTCTTTGAAAACAGCTTGCTCCCAATATGCATTTTCTGATTTGCAAACGGTGATTTGCCTTATTTTTTTGTATCTTATAATCAACTTTTTTTTCACAGACATTATTCCTCGATAGAAGGTCATTTCTACAATCAGTTTGGGACGTATAGAGGTAAAAAAATAAAAATGGAACCCTCTCCCTAAGTTGACCCTTTTTAAAATCATAGGGTATAAATACTGCTGAAGACCTTGTTTTATTTGAGTTCTGCGTTAACCGTAGCATAAAATTATGGAGCGTGTGGGTTCACAACAAATTTGTTTCTTACACAGATTGGTACGTTTTAGACATGAGGATTCTGCACTAAAGTTATGAATAATGAAGAAAGTTTGTTTGAAATGTCACAAATTAAATGTTTGTTCAATTTTTTAAAATTTGGTATTTACCTTGAGAAAGGCATTTTTTTTTTTTTTAGTTAAGCCGAAACGCGTAGGAAATCCCTATGTTCAGTTACATCCAATGTTCCCTCTAATTTTTTACTGAGCTGAGCAAATAAAAAAATTTCTGAGCGCAAACCTTTAGATTGAGCAATGGGGGGGGGGGGGGGGGGACGTCAATGCAGAGTGACCAGCTTGCCCCAATCAACTGCAGAGTGCCACAGCAATGCCCCCAATAAACTGCAGAGTGCCACAGCAATGCCCCCAATAAACTGCAGAGTGCCACAGCAATGCCCCCAATAAATTGCAGAGTGTCACAGCAATGCCCCCAATACATTGCAGAGTGTCACAGCAATGCCCCCAATACATTGCAGAGTGTCACAGCAATGCCCCCAATACATTGCAGAGTGCCACAGCAATGCCCCCAATACATTGCAGAGTGCCACAGCAATGCCCCCAATAAACTGCAGAGTGCCACAGCAATGCCCCCAATACATTGCAGAGTGCCACAGCAATGCCCCCAATACATTGCAGAGTGCCACAGCAATGCCCCCAATACATTGCAGAGTGCCACAGCAATGCCCCCAATACATTGCAGAGTGCCACAGCATTGCCCCCAATAAACTGCAGAGTGCCACAGCAATGCCCCCAATAAACTGCAGAGTGCCACAGCATTGCCCCCAATAAACTGCAGAGTGCCACAGCATTGCCCCCAATAAACTGCAGAGTGCCACAGCATTGCCCCCAATAAACTGCAGAGTGCCACAGCATTGCCCCCAATAAACTGCAGAGTGCCACAGCATTGCCCCCAATAAACTGCAGAGTGCCACAGCATTGCCCCCAATAAACTGCAGAGTGCCACAGCATTGCCCCCAATAAACTGCAGAGTGCCACAGCATTGCCCCCAATAAACTGCAGAGTGCCACAGCATTGCCCCCAATAAACTGCAGAGTGCCACAGCATTGCCCCCAATAAAATGCAGAGTGCCACAGCAATGCCCCCAATAAAATGCAGAGTGCCACAGCAATGCCCCCAATAAAATGCAGAGTGCCACAGCAATGCCCCCAATAAATTGCAGAGTGCCACAGCATTGCCCCCAATAAATTGCAGAGTGCCACAGAATTGCCCCCAATAAATTGCAGAGTGCCACAGCAATGCCCCCAATAAATTGCAGAGTGCCACAGCAATGCCCCCAATAAACTGCAGAGTGCCACAGCATTGCCCCCAATAAACTGCAGAGTGCCACAGCATTGCCCCCAATAAACTGCAGAGTGCCACAGCATTGCCCCCAATAAACTGCAGAGTGCCACAGCATTGCCCCCAATAAACTGCAGAGTGCCACAGCATTGCCCCCAATAAAATGCAGAGTGCCACAGCATTGCCCCCAATAAAATGCAGAGTGCCACAGCATTGCCCCCAATAAAATGCAGAGTGCCACAGCATTGCCCCCAATAAAATGCAGAGTGCCACAGCAATGCCCCCAATAAAATGCAGAGTGCCACAGCAATGCCCCCAATAAAATGCAGAGTGCCACAGCAATGCCCCCAATAAAATGCAGAGTGCCACAGCAATGCCCCCAATAAAATGCAGAGTGCCACAGCAATGCCCCCAATAAAATGCAGAGTGCCACAGCAATGCCCCCAATAAAATGCAGAGTGCCACAGCAATGCCCCCAATAAAATGCAGAGTGCCACAGCAATGCCCCCAATAAATTGCAGAGTGCCACAGCATTGCCCCCAATAAATTGCAGAGTGCCACAGCATTGCCCCCAATAAATTGCAGAGTGCCACAGCAATGCCCCCAATAAATTGCAGAGTGCCACAGCAATGCCCCCAATAAACTGCAGAGTGCCACAGCATTGCCCCCAATAAACTGCAGAGTGCCACAGCATTGCCCCCAATAAACTGCAGAGTGCCACAGCATTGCCCCCAATAAACTGCAGAGTGCCACAGCATTGCCCCCAATAAACTGCAGAGTGCCACAGCATTGCCCCCAATAAAATGCAGAGTGCCACAGCATTGCCCCCAATAAAATGCAGAGTGCCACAGCATTGCCCCCAATAAAATGCAGAGTGCCACAGCATTGCCCCCAATAAAATGCAGAGTGCCACAGCAATGCCCCCAATAAAATGCAGAGTGCCACAGCAATGCCCCCAATAAAATGCAGAGTGCCACAGCAATGCCCCCAATAAAATGCAGAGTGCCACAGCAATGCCCCCAATAAAATGCAGAGTGCCACAGCAATGCCCCCAATAAAATGCAGAGTGCCACAGCAATGCCCCCAATAAAATGCAGAGTGCCACAGCAATGCCCCCAATAAAATGCAGAGTGCCACAGCAATGCCCCCAATAAAATGCAGAGTGCCACAGCAATGCCCCCAATAAACTGCAGAGTGCCACAGCAATGCCCCCAATAAAATGCAGAGTGCCACAGCAATGCCCCCAATAAAATGCAGAGTGCCACAGCAATGCCCCCAATAAACTGCAGAGTGCCACAGCAATGCCCCCCCGCGACCCCGTGCACTTACCTCACGGACGGTCACGGCACTCTGTCTTCAGTCCCCGGCTTCCAGCTTCCCGCGTCTCCATCCTCCCGAGTCCCGGCGCCTCCTCCTCGGCCAATGGCATGAAGTTGGCCTTTCGGCCAATCAGGAAGCGGGAGGACCCGCTCCCTGATTGGCCAGGAGGAGGATCCGTATGACAATAGCGAATTTTCATTCGCTATTGTCACACGATGGGCGTGCTCTCGGGGTGCACGCTCTGCTCCCTGGCCGCTCCGTCTGCGGCTGCGCCGTCTAACTAGGTGCTTGCGCGGGACGTAATTTCCACTGCGCGACCGCGCACGCGCGCACCTTAAAGGGAACACTGGTTACATCCTCAGCTGCTTTTCAGCCTGGATGTCCTAACAGTAACATCGTGAATCACCATATCTTCACCAAGTAATATGGAATCAAGCGGCCAAGCCGCCACTGTTGATATCAGTGTATAGCACCTTTATGAAAGTATATGATTTTTCTATCTGCAACTTACTCAGATTGTAATTCTATTAAATAAATTATGTTTTATGTTTAATATACTCTGCCTACACAATCCCAATTATTTTTGGTCTGAGGAACCAACCATTGATGATAGAATTCATGCTAGGGATGATGGCAATTACTTTTCATGTGTTGCTCTGAAGACAAAACAGAATTTAGTCTAGGATAAACCCTTTAACTACTATCTTGCCTCAGTTTTAGAGCAAAGTTATACTGAGAGCTCTAAACACAGAGGGGTTCCTAAAAAAAGATTTAATGATAAGTACAACAATCCTATTTTCTTTCTCCTTCAGCTAGGGACACTAGAAGTCTTAAAACTACGAACATCAAAAAACAACCCAACTGAGAAGGGGCAGTACAGCAAAACAAAGGTAACAGGACTCGGGTGTGCCTGAAGGACCTGCCTGAAGCTTGGAGAATGTGCAAATAGAAGACCAGGTTGCAGTCTTAAAAATCTGGAATAAAGTTGCCTGATCCAGAAAAGCCCAATAAGTGCTCACAGATCTAGTAGTGTGCCTTCACAGAAAACGTGGAACCCCATCCTTGGGATGGTGGTTTGTCTAAGCAACCTAGAGATGGCAGAACAAGAAGCCAGTGAACACTTACGGGGATGAGATAAAGAGAAATCGTATTTCTGAAAGAAGCAGCCGCTAAGCGATGGATAGAATCAAATAGCCTGAACTACATCCTGACAATGGAGGGAAACATTCTTTAAGTGAACTGGAGCCTTACAGAGGGATGGAAGAACAATGTCCTGGCTGAAGTGAAAGACCAAAACTACCATAGGCAAGAAGGAAGTACTGAGCCTCAACACCCTCTTGTCCCTTACAGGAAAAAGGTAAGCGCAGGGAAAGTGATGTATCTAAGGGAGTTTAAACAGTGGTTTGTGAAGTGCAGAGAAACGGGGGAACAGATGGAGGAAGCTACATAGGTGGCCCCTTGCACAAAGGTCTTAACCAAGGAGTGAGAGTCTAAAGGCCCGTAAACACGATAGAAATTCGGAAGGGAAATTTCGTCCGACGACCGATCTGCTGATTTTCGGATGGTTAGTATGGTGCTTTCGACAGCCGACTCCGACTTTTCGGCTGACAAAATCCTGATGTGCAGGCTATAAAATTTTTGTTGTCTTTAATACAACGTCTGATTTTCGTCTCTTTAGTACATATTTCGACGGAAAAAAATCTTAAGAGCAAGACTAGGCATGCTCAGAGACGAAAGAACACATACAAAGCAATCCAACACATGACATCACTTCTGAAGTAGAATTCTGTCGTACGGGAAAATTCGTATGAAAAAAAACCTCTTCACTTTCCACATCAGACTAGCATGCCACAAAAAAACGGACGACAGATCGTTCGATAATCTGATCGTGTGTACGAGGCTTAACCGCCTCTAAAACAGAATAGAAAGGGCAGAAACCTGTTCTTGATACCGATTAAAAGTCAAATGCTGGTCCTGACTTACCAGTAGAAAGAATAGGATTTGTCCAACAAAGAAAATCACACGGGGAAAGTCTGAAGGTTTACCCCAAGTGAAGTATGCTTTCCGGGTCTAACAGACCTTGCAGGAAGTAGACGATATGCAAAAGTTTGGCAGTCCAGCACTTTAGACAAAGTGTCCTAAGCATATGTATAGACATGAGGTGCATGCAGAAAATTAGATAAAACTTCCACCAAACCATGTGTTCAATAAGCAAGGCATGCAGTGGTTACATCTCTTTTAAGGAATTTTGACTAGTCGGACATGATTTGACAAAGTAAAATCACCGCCTGATTCAGGTGACTAGCAAGACCCATCAGCAAGAACAGAGCCTCTAGAAAGGGCTTTACACCACTTATCAGTCCGGTCCTTAAAGAAAGATGCGTCCTTAACTGTAATAGTACACACCTTAAAAGAGAAGTTTGGGATTTAAATAAAAAATATGCTTAGGTGGCTCTGCAAAAAAGTAACAGAGATCAAACACTGCTGATTGCTCAGTCCCCCTCCACTCTGTGCAGAGAGCCTCATCTCATTGAACTCTCTGATTCCCTCTCTGGTGCTCACTGGAGCATTCGGCTTTGAAGGGGGTGGCTAAAAGACCCTAAAAGGCTAAACCAGGTGCCGGCATCTGGGTTTATCTTTCCCCAAACCAGCTAAGTGAAGTCAACTGATAGCGGGCTTTAACCCGCTTTCAGCTGAAAACAGGTCACAGGAGTGCAGAACAACCTGCACTCCTGTGATCCATAGCAGAAGTATGGCCAAAAAAGCTTTGGCCATACTACTTTAATATGCAAATGCTCTAGAAACCTAAATCCTTCCCTTTTGCATTAGGTCTTTAGCCATACATTCAGTTCTCTAAGCTGCTCCCTTTCCTGTTTTGTACCTTGAAACAAGCAATATTTCAGGAAATATAACCTTGGAGGTCCTTTCCATCAACTTCCAGCCTAGTTCTTGAAATTCATTTTATGCCTATCCTCTCCCAATAATTTGTCTACCCGCTCCACCACATGCAGGACCCTGGCGCTAGGAAGACTGCAAACCATTCAGTTGAAGGGATCTTTGCGACAAATTTTTCTATCAGTCGTTATGATTATAGAATCCTTAATTACCACCAACTGTCTAGGCCATGATGGTCTGCTTTCCTGGCAAATAGAGGGTAGCAATGACATCTACAGCTGCCACCTTGGAATTTGCCACCACAAATCACCAACCTTGGCACATTTGGGTGCTCAAACACTGGACTGGCCTTCTTTTTCTATGAGCCCCTGCAACACCCTCAAAGTATCCCAACTAACCCATCTTCTGACCTGATCATTCTAACTAACCAGTGCAGTGAAGACTTGAAATCCAGAGTGACCTGCAGAGCAGACTTTTTACATCCAGTGTGGATTTTTAACATTTATTTATCCATTTATTACCTATAACTGTTAGTATCCGGTTATTATTTTGTACATGTAGGAATACATCCAGCCTTTTTCTGGAACAATGCACTGAGCTGGCCAAAACTAGTTCTTGAGGGAATACATACCATATACACCAGCACCAACATTCAAGTACTATAATTGAAAAGACAAGAACTCACTGCTCAAGGTGGTGTGATTGCCTGATGACTCACACCGTTGCATGCCCCGGCTTGCCTCCATGAAAACTTGATAAAGGAATTGGCAGCTCTCCAGGTTGAGTCAAAGACTCAAGTCGAGTCAAGTACTATAGCTCCCGTATGCCACACCAATGGTGTAAAGATATTCTTTCTCCAATTACACAATGCTTGTGTATGCACCCCCTGAAGATGTCATCATGGCAAAGCGTGTCGGGCAGAGCTACAAGAAGTGATGTCATCCTGCCGAGGACACCCAGAAGTGTCGGGAGTGAAAGCTGAGCTCTCACCGTGGATGGTGGAGTTAGTCCTCAGGCCTCAGCAGTGTTGAAGAGGTTTCATCTGGGTGCACAGCAAAAATGCACTATTTAATGTGAGTGTATATACTGATTGTTTTTAAGGGCTCAATTTTAATAAAGGATTTTATGCTTTGTAACTTTTTTTTTTTATTTAAAATTTTCAAGTATAACAAAATATATAAAACTTGTATAGACAGATACATTGAACCAGTAAAAACACAAGTGCATTGGAGGGGAGGGGGATAGAGGGCATGCCCGTGGCGGGCAAGGGAAGGAGGGGAGGGATGAAGGAAAGGTCAGAACTCAATGACCTAGTCGTGGGCAGGATCGGGGAATGTAGAGGTTGCATGGATAAGGGGGTCTCGTACTCGAAACGTGAGATCATCAAGGGGAGAGTCCGAGACCTTCGATAGGTGATTGAGGAAAATGTTCCATTTGGCGTGAAAGGACTGGGCCGCCGAGGGGGCCGTAATGTCCGTGTTGAGGCGGTCAATAGACAGGAGCGTGGGTAGCTCTGACGTTATCATATAGATAGGGGGAGGCGTGGTAGAGATCCAATGCTTTAAGATCATTCGTCTGGCAACAAGTAGGCTGGTAAGGATCCATAAACGAGGAGAGTAACATTTTTTTTCCTGTGGTCTGTGGTATATATGATTGAGGTGAATTTAGAGGAAACTGCAGTACTGGTCCTGGATGTGGTTCCCCGAGGGAATAAAGGTGCTTATTGATTCACTATATTGAGTATAGAGGGTCACGGAACTCTGCTCAGATTAGAGAGTTGGGATTGGCATGTTGGTGGGGTGGCACATTGAAGAGATTGATCATTGAAATTTTGCACAAAATTGGAGGTCAACGCGAAGTACTTAATTTAGTTACTGTGGAAGCACTTTATACTTGTGGACACTTTATTGTTGAATGCACTTTATACACCTACACCTTATGTTTGAAGCACTTTAATAGAAATTATTAATGTATGATATATACATGCATGGTTGTAATTTGCACTAAGGGGTTTTTTACATATAAGTTTATCCTGCTTACACAAGCGCTGTGTAATTGGTGAAAGAGAATATTTCTTGAGGGAGTCTATTCACTTCAGCTCTGGAAGGTTTTACTCTTTTCATGACCAGGCCAATGACCAGGCTATTTTTTTTGCTATGTGGCACTGCGCTACTTTACCGGATGATTGCGTGGTCTTGCACTGCTGTACCCAAAAGAAATTCATATTTTTTCCCCCACAAATAGATCTTTCTTTTGGTGGTATCTGATCACCTCTGGATTTTTTATTATATAAATGGAAAAAAAAAACAGTTTTGAAAAAAATATTTTTTTACTTTCTGCTATAAAACATGTTCCATAAAATAAAATCTCTTAATTTTGGCCAAAATGTATTCTGCCTCATGTCTTTGGTTAAAAAAAAATCCCAAAAGGTGCATATTGATTGGTTTATGTGACTGTTATAGTGTCTACAAACTATACCTATATACAGTATACTGGCATTTTTATTATACTAGGAATGGCGATCAGCAACTTATAAAGGGACTGCAAAAGTATGGCGGTCAATCTGACACTAACTGCCACTGACCTCAACAGTGCCATTATTCCAGTAATCAGTGCTAATAATATGAACTGTCACTGTACTAATGACACTGGGCATGAAGGGGTTAATACCTTGGGTGATCAAAGGGATAAATGTGAGCCTAACAATGTGTGTGATATGTGCTGCTTTTACTGGGGATCTAGTTGTGTTTAGCAGGGAATGAAAAAACGAGGTCCCGTCACTAAACACAGCTCTGTGTTGTTTACACTCACAGAGCTGTGTTCGGGAAAGTTTAGAGCCGAGTGCCGGTGTTCTGTCTGAATCAGCGACCTGGCAGATTAGGTAACGGAAGTGACATCCCGTCACTACATTGCGACGGCCATCTTGGTACACCCAGCCGCAGTAATTCTGCAGTCAGAAGGCAGCAGTGGACATCTTTTTACACCCACCCAAGTCTTGCATTTCACACTTATTTTTTACCAGTAAACTGAGCTTATATAGTAAAATACAGTATTTTGAAATCCATCAGACTGTTTTGATGTTGAATTTTAAAATCACCAGTGTTCTGTTAGATTAGCAAACCTGTGAGATCAGTAGGCTTGCCGCTGTTTTTAAAATCCAACATCAAAACAGTGTCACGGATTTTAATAATACTGTTTCTCTTTCGTTCATTGACGGACACCGCTCTTGATCTTCATGACCATTGGGTTATATGCACTCTACAGGAGTAGGACACTAGGCAGAAAAAGAATCTGGCTATGCCTATGGGCAGTCGCAGGGGGGATACTCCCTCTCTCTGCTATAGGTTTTTTTCCTGCCTAGTCAGGAGAAAGGACCTAATTCCTTGCTGGGATCTCTGGTTCTGGCAATTTTTTCTTTTTGGTTTTGAAAAAAAGTTCTTTCCTGTGAGATCTGCAATCAACTGCTGGACTGGGCAACAGGCTGGATTATCTAGATACAGTGGTCACCCCAGTCTGGGCAGGGAGCACGTGCAGACCTCAGCTCTGCTCTAGGTCGGCTGCGACATAGCCCCACCGGACGTGGCTAGCCTGCGAGTTAAATGCCTTGCGAGGTCACATACGACCGGGTCTCAGCCCGAGTCGCAGCATTCCTCCTGGGCAACAGCCCCCCCTCCATTTCGATGGAGAGGAGGTTCTGGCTGGAGCGGTGTCTGCCTGGTTCCTGGTATGGGGGAGTAGCTGTCCCCCCTCTCCCTGGAGGGTTTTGGGGGGGACTGGCCCCTCCTTGGAACGGTCGGACCCCAGGGTTCCCCTCCTTCCCTTCATCTGGCCCCCCATTCTACCCCCTCCACTTATGCTGGGGCTGTGTGGGTGGTCTGGTCCACCACCTTGGGTGGGGGCAGGGCACAATGCTGGGGATGGGGGCCGGGGGGGGGGCACCAGCGACTGGACGATCGGATGTGTGGTTTGTACCTGGTGGGGGCTCCTGCCAGGGCTGCCAGTTCTGCCTCGGCCTGGCCTAGGGATCCCTCCCGCACCAGCACCCAGCTGATTAGACCACAGATTCCACCGATAGGTCGGGAGTCACTCACGGTAGCATACTGCAGCTACACCTGTAAAATCGGACCACAATGGGAGGGTAAAGGTGAATTTCCCTGAGCCGGGTGTCGGTCCAGGCACCTGACGAATCCTAACTTTCATTGTCGCAATGACGCCCTGCCTGGACTGACTTCTGTGACGTCAGCAGAGAGCGGACTTCAGCCCCCCTCTGCTGAACATGGGTCACAGGAGTGCAAAACAAATTGCAATCTTGTGATCCATACGAGCTTTGGCTATACTTATTTAAGAAAGTAGGAATTTGAATTTACCTGTAAATTCCATATCTTGGAGCACAGTATAGGACACAGAACACCCTCCTTTCTATCCCTTGGATACTCTGCATTGCTTGCTATAAAACTAAAAGCAGAGTGGGGTAGGGTTATAGAGGGTGCCCAGGGGGCATGTCCTCAAAAAACATTGCCACTGTTCTCTGCCTCTGTGCGCAGGCAGTCCCATTCATGTCTAATGGGACAGAGGTGCTGGTCCCAAATTGATAGTCATGCGGTGCGTGTCCCTGAATGCAGATGGTTTACATCAGGGGCACGCGCTGGCACAGCTGTCAAACTGGGACCTGAGGCTGTGTCTGCGCAGCTGCTGCATCTTAGTTGACATAAATGGAACGCCTCTACATTCCATGCAGGCAAAGGCAGCCCTTTCACACAGGTGCACTGATATGTATGCCTGTGTGAATGAGGCCTAAATAAAAACAAAATGCAGTCACAAGTATATAGCTTTTTTTTTTTTTTGCTAACTTAGGTGTTCTCCCTTAGAGAAAGTACAGTCATAGCTTGTTGCCTGTTCTCCTGTGGGTCACACAAGTGCCAATTTTTTTGCACTCCTGTGACCTGTTTGCAGCAGGCTGAAGTCTGCTGATGTCACTGAGCCAGTCCAGGCTTGGGCAAGATCCTGACAAAGTCAGGATCCGCCCACATGCCTGTACCGACCCTGGTCTTAGCCTTTCAGCGCGCCACTAAGAGCTTGAGGCCGGTGGTCCCGCCCCCTCCTCAGCCCAGCCCTCGAGTGAGCGCGGTGGGCAGAGCAGAGAGCTATGAGAACCAAGCAATCGGCGGTGTTAGATTGCTCGGTTCTCAGTGTTAGAGCCGGCGGGGGACTGATGCTGCATGCAGCTAAGTAAGTAGTATTAAAAAAAAATAAAATAAAGGGATTCCCATACTTCTCTTTTAAAGACTACCTTGCGGGGGCAAGGTTTGCTCGAATTAGGGTTCCTTATATCAAATGTTCATAAGATTACATTAAAATGGAAAAACCTAAGAGCCAGGGAAATGAGAAAATATACTTTATCTCTAGTGAGATCCTGGGAAAAATGAGAATCCCGCGAAGAAGACACTGCACTGTCTTCCTTTGACGCAACGTGTAAGGCGGTGTGCTGGAAGGTATTCTGTTTCCAGAGCAGAGGATTCGTTTTTAACAGCGTCATGATGAACATGCTGTCTTCTGGATCTGTTGGAAGCAGTGAGCCACCCGTACTGACAATTCATGCCTCTCTGTATGTTTAGAATGTAGCTGCAGTTTTATCAATAAAAAGGTTTTATTTTTACCGCAACATTTGGCATGCTTGACGTTCTTAGGATCTCACTGGACAAACTAATGCACTGTTGAGCAGGATTTAGGCAAGTATGTTTCCTCACTTTACCATCAGGTGAAAATGCCAAATGAGTTGCCTTGTAGAGTCCATTTTAAGTAGAACCAAATACATTGTAAATTTACAGATTTATTATTCAGTAAATAATTCAAAACACATAAATGCAGCTCAGCATTATGTTTTCTGTTATACAGTAAATTGACAATATCACATTCAGATTTTCTTAAATAAGTAAATGATAAATTAATTAGAAACAAAAAACTGTACCTTACAGAAGTGTTGGTTTATTATAAGCAAGATGAATGAACATTCTTTGTTTTATAGGTTTTTAAAGACGATAAGTAGACATGAACCTAATCCCTAAATCCTATAGACGCTTAAACAAGTTAACTTTTGGAATGACATTATCTGCACTTTTTGTTAGAAGAATCCTTGGTGATCCTGATAAAGGTTATTGTTCAGGCATTTCCTGTTATGGGGTGACAACTGTCTCCCAATTGTGCACCTGCGTTGTCATCCTGTCACATTTCTGGTAGGGACTACAAGCAGCCATTCTGACACATTGTGCAGTCATGGTCCACCAATGGCACCAGCAGGAGTCTGGTACAGCTCCGTGATGTCCAGCTGACACTGGAAGGAGTGCATGGAGACAGAAGCGGCTGGCGATTAGCAGCAATGCAATGCAACAAAGGATAAAAAATGTGAAAAACACATTTTATAGAAAAACATGGCAAATGTTTAGCTTACAGTGTGTTTTAGCAAAGCATAGGTCATCCATTAGGGTTTACAACTACTTGAATGTATCCACAGTCCTAAAGCGGAGCCTGGAAGATCTGAGTGCCACACATTTTGTTCCGTAGAATGACTCCACAATAGCCTTCAGCCAAGCATACATACACTATTTCAGACATGTGCGATTCATTTAATTACGAATCAAAATTTGGACTAAATTTTCATTCTTTGGATGTATCCGAATTTCCCAATCACAATAGTAACTAATTCCAATGAATCCAAAACAAATTATCCAAATTCGAAATGGATACATATTGCAATAAATACATTAAGGTATAAAAGTGAAATAGGATAATGATTCCTATTTAAGCTGCTTTAAAGAATAACATAGAATAGAATAAAACAGAATCAAATAAAATAGAACAAATAAAATAGAACAAATATAGCCATCTTTCGAATCCATTAAAAAAAAAAAAAGAAAAATGTATATACGAAACCAATTTCGAAAACAAATCATTCTAACAGGACAATTATAAAAGACTAAACAAAATTATTAACTTAACGAACGAAGCGGAAACTAAAAATTTTTCATTGTGCGTATCTACAGCATTTGTGCTGTCCATATATACTGCCTTTATAGAAAACCTGCTGTAAGAAAAATACAAAGACCTAACTTATATCATGCTCATCCTCTGGTTTCAGTTGTGAGCCATTGACCTAAATCAGAATCGGATATTGAAAATTCTTATGTCGATTGTTGGAAATTTGCGCCAGGTTTGTGACTCAGGAAAAAACCAGAGACTGCTAAAAATATAGCATTTTCAGCGATGGCAAACTCACATTTCTCATTTTGGGTGAACAGAAAAAAACTTTAGTTATTGAACCTGTGTTATAGATTCTTCCCTGGGATTGGATGGTCCAGGAACAATTGGACACGTTAGAGGCAAACCATATTCAAGACATTTGTTATTGGCTGGATTGGGAGACATTTCTATGGTTACCAATTTTCTACACACAGGGTGAATGTATACCCATAAATTAAAGTGGTTCTAAAGCCTTGGCCCCTTTCACACAGGCCCGCCTGTCCGTTTTTTTTGGCGGATCTAAACGGATGCCCCATGCATCTCTATGGGGCATCGGATGTCAGTGGAGACATGTCCGCTGACATCCGATCCGTCAAATCTGTACGGATTGAAACCCTATTTTCCATCCGTCCAGCTGATCGGATGAGAACGGACAGACAGTCCGTTCTCATCAGATTCCTCCATAGAGAACAGCGGGGACTGACCGCTCTGTCTTCGCACACAGGGCAGAGACAGAGCTGCCATCCGTCTGCTCAGCGGGCGGGCTGGGGGGGGGGGGGGTGATTGTCGGATCGATCCCTCGCTGAGAAAAACGGGAGTCCGTCGACGGACTCTACAGTGTGAAAGGGGCCTTAAGGTTTTTTACCTTAATGCATTAAGGGGAAAAATCTTCTGTGCTGCAAAACTCCCCACCCCCCATTACTTACCTTACTCATCAAGCAATGTGCATGAGAGCAGCCGCTCATGCTGCTGTCTCCCTCCTCCCTGGGCAGATTGATAGCAGCGGAAGCCATTGTCAATCAAATGTTGTGCCAAGCAGGTAGCAGGGCAGAGTCGCCCACTCTGTCATTAGATGTGGGCAGGGCGGCTCAGGAGCCCCCATTGCAGCTTTCCATGGGAGCACTTGCAGAAGAGGAGGAGCCAGGAGCACAGACAGGGGACCCCAGAAAAGGATCAGGGCTGCTCCGTGGAAAACCAGCTAAGTACAAAGTATTTATTTTCATTTAAAAAAACAAAGCTTTAAGACCCCGTTCACATAGGGGCGACGCTACTTGCTGGGGCAACTTGTGAAGTCGCGGTGCACGCTGTGCACCTCGACCTCGGCGCGACATGCACTGACTAAATATCATTCAAGTCTATGCAGGTCACCCCAAAGTAGTACAGGACACTTTTTCTAAGTCGGAGCGACTTGTGTCGCTCCTATTAGAACGGGTCCTGTGCTAATCTATGGCAGGCGACCCACCACGACTTGTCAGGCGACCAAGTCGCGCTAGTGTGAACTGGGTCTTAATGTGTTCTGTGAGATGTTAGTTTCTCTACCAAGACTGACCTACTTGTCCCTGCACCTCTGAAAAATATTATGGGTGCATAACTTATTACTACACTATTAAGGGGTGATAATATGATTAGAGCATGGCAACTCTTTTGCCTAAAGCCCAACTTAAGGAGATATATATATATATATATATATATATATATATATATATATATATATATATATATATATATTTTTTTTTTTTTAACATCCCCTTGAGGAAAGTGATGGCGAACCTTGGCACCCCGATGTTTTGGAACTAGATTTCCCATGATACTCAACTACGCTGTGAAGGAATAATCTATCTTCCATTTTGTTCTTTCAAACTCCATCTTAGTACTAAAACCCTAGACTCAGCTTAATCAAAAAGCCTATCTAAGTAAATGTCCTTGAAAGTTTCAGGACGTTATGCTTTGTGGTCAAACTGACCCTTAAAAAGCAAGTCTGTTTGAAGTAAACGATGCCTTATCTTAATCTTTTCAACAAGTCTGATGTAATGTCAATTATATCTATGCCTTATTTCAATTAACTCATATGTAAGTACGTGACTTGAAGCACGTAATAGTAAACTGCTATTTTTGTATTAATTCTATGGATAATAATCTTTTCCTTTCTTATAAAACGTTCTGTATAGTCTGAATAAACTCGAGCATTCTGTAACATCATACCTGCTGTTGTGTGTCATTGAGTGATCCCAGATATCTGAAAGGAACTTTGATGCCAAGGGCCATGTGAGTCTAAATTATTGCCAACACACTGCAGAGTACATGAGTATCATGGGAAATATAGTTCCAAAACATCTGGGGTGCAAAGGTTCACCATTACTGCCCTTGGAGGTTTAAACAAACAAAACATCTGTGAATCTGGAGCTGTCCTATGAAGGAGAATTCAGTACATCATGTGAACTGCCAGAAGACATATAGAATTACTGCTGGGAAAAAGGAACATACGTAGGAAGGGAGTCGTCTGGGGCGGCACCCAGAGTTATGCTTTAAAGTGGGACTTTAGTGAATAGGTGCC
The DNA here is from genome assembly GCF_965119305.1 of Pelophylax lessonae. Lineage (NCBI taxonomy): Eukaryota > Metazoa > Chordata > Amphibia > Anura > Ranidae > Pelophylax > Pelophylax lessonae. The sequence continues at coordinate 241,149,075 of NC_138776.1, forward strand.
ACCACAGCTCTTGCACATTACTACCAAGAGTACACTTCTCCAGAAATGCAATGTCCTCAATCCCCATTTATCTCAAATACCATCTTCTCCTGGGTTTGGTGTCCTGTCTTTAGCCACTGGCCAGACACCCACCCATTTCTTATGCCAGGAGTGTACACAGAGCCATATAAATTAAGAAAAGGTTAGTAGACATGGAAAAAAAAAAAACTTTTATAACAGAAAATACACAAAAAAAAGGCTCTTCCACCACACAAATATGGGCACTTTAATTTTTGCCTGACAAAAAGTGGAGCCGGTACAAGGGCATTATCTATGCAATAAAAGAAGACGATTCTGATATTCTTTCATGGTCTCGATAACATTGAAATCTCCAATACTTCTATAATCCAAGAAGGGTAAATGATGCATCTTCACCTTCAGAGGATGTCAAATGAAAGTGGTTGTAAAAGGTAAAAGTTTTTTTTCACCTGAATGTATTCTCTGCAATAACGCTTAAAACATTTTACATTTAGCTTCCCCCAAAGCACCCACCTGAGCCCAATCTCAGTCCAGAACTGTGCACTCTACAGCAGCTCCTCTCCCTACTCTTACAAGCTTGGCTGAATGGCTCCTGCTGCTGTCAGTCAAAACCTATGAGCAGAGAGTGGGGCCAAGCCGGGCTATGTGTCTGAAAAGATGCAAGCACGTACAGGTGCCATCATAAGAGGTAGTTTCCTATGGGGGCACGTGCTGGGAGGGGGGAACCCCAAGATCGCCAGTGGGGGACCCACCAGGAGGATCAGGGCTGCTCTGTGCAAAAATATTGCACAGAGCAGACGAGTATGATGTTTGTTATTTTAATGAAATGAAAAGTAAATTAAAGGTTTACAATCACTTTAAGCCAAAAGGGAGTTGAATGTGACTGACACCCAACAGCTTCATCTGATTACCATGTGGGCATTGTGTGTTTAGTTTCCAGATCCCTAGTGCCAAACCGGCAGGCCTTTGGCACTTATGTGTGGCACTCGGGGCTCCTGCAGCCACGACTCTGTATCCAGTCCCTGGTCTCAGGCAATTTCTAAAGCATGTTTGCAGCATCGGACCATGTCTCTAGCTTTTTTTTTTTTGCCAATCTCTTGTATCATTTCTTTAGCCTTTGGCCATATCCTGTTGTGTCTGCTGTTTCTGTCACTGAATATTATGTGCAGCACTTTGGGGAGATCAGGGACCAGGCTTGAGGTCCCCATATTTAGAAGGTTGACCACCCACTATTTAGATCAAGGGTCTTCAAAATTCAGCCCTCCAGCTGTTGCGGAACTACACATCCCATGAGGCATTGTAAAACTGACATTCACAGACATAACTAGGCATGATGGGAATTGTAGTTCCCGAACAACTGGAGGGCCATAGTTTGAAGACCCCTGATCTAGATACTCCGTAATGTTCCTAATTAGAATCTCTAAAAACCAGTGGAGATATTTGAAGGCTGGAGCTACAAAATAATTGTTAGTAGCTCAATCCTACTGCTAAAAATCAACAATAATGTATGTGTATGCAAGGGCAGAAAGAAAATAATCTGCAAGAAATGGCACTCATCCTATGGCTTGTTGTAAGCTGGCAACACAGTTTTTCTGTGGATGGAGTGGTGTCAGCTCTGACCAAGACAGACATATTGTCTAGACCAGTCATGGCGAACCTTGGCACCCCAGATGTTCTGGAACTACATTTCCCATGATGCCCATGCACTCTGCATTGTAGTTGAGCATCATAAGAAATGTAGTTCCAAAACATCTGGGGTGCCAAGGTTCGCCATCACTGGTCTAGACCAAAAACTGTGCACACATCCATTACATGGGATCAGCAGGCATTGTCCATAAAGTGAAACTCCAGCCAAGCAGCTAAATTAATGTAGGTTTCACTTTGGATTTCTGATTTTGGCCAGTCATTCTTGTGAGAAATCTCAATCCTTTACTCCCTATTTAAACATTGAAGAGTAACTCCATTTTTGTTGAGAAAAAAAAACAAACATTCACCTCTAGGCGATTTTTGGAACTTTTATCTTAGTGCAGTAAGCCAATCACACAAGCAGGAAACTACCGTATTTTCCGGCGTATAAGACGACCCCCCTAATTTTCAAGTTAAAGCATAGGTTTTGGGCTATACTGGCCGTATATGACTACCCCCCCTTCCGAAGCAAGGCAACACCATTAAAAAAAACATCAGATTTCTCATAGATCTCCAAGGTACCCCAAGTACTGTACTACATGTAATCTCTCATAATATCTCCAAGGTACCCTAAGTATTACCAGTAGATGTAATCTCAAGACGCTGGCTGTGTGGGAATCCTGTACCGGTATACCGTATGTACTGTAACTTCGGCTACATACAGTATACCGCACTGAGCCAATCACAGTGAGCGATGTATTCTATTATTGAATGCAAAGCCTGCTCGGATTGGCAGAGTCAGAGAGGCGGGCTGATGTTACTCCGCCAATCCGAGCAGGCTTTGCATTCAATAATAGAATACATCGCTCTCCCTGATTGGCTCAGCGCGGTACACTGTGTGTAGCCGAAGCTACGGTACATACGGTATACCGGTACAGGATTCCCACACAGCCAGCGTCTTGAGAGATTACATCTACCGGTAATACTTAGGATACCTTGGAGATATTATACTCCGCGTATAAGACGACCCCCCATTTTTGGAGGATTTTTTTGAGGTTCAAAAGTAGTCTTAGACGCCAGAAAATACAGTATATTTATGGGGGCATTCGTGTACAGAACATCTCCAGGTTGCCATATTGCGTTGCATTTAACAGAAAATTACAGCGCTGAAGCTTGAAAAGGAAAGGTATTTTAACATTCAATTACAATATGACTTGTTGCAATTGTATGTGCTATATTATTATTATTTTTTTATTTGCCATTTTTGTTTTCCCCCAACGAAAGTTTGGTTTTTCTTGCAGAAGACACTAAGTTTGTCGCTTCTGCCTTACTTGCTAGCAACTTTCTTTTGCTTGACAATCAACTGGGAAGGGATTCTCTATCTACTAAACCATGACCACATGGACCCACCCCCGAGGGAGCTTCATTACCATGCCATACAATAACAGTATGCAGTAATGATGTCTGCACCTCTTGCCACTAGAAGCTCCTCAAAAGAAAGGGGAATCAGTGTGGCATGTGACTGGCCTGAAGACTTTAGCACCGGCATGTCCAACCTGCGGCCCGAGGGCCACATGCGGCCCAGAACCTCAGGCAATGCGGCCCACTGCCACCTGACAATTTTTTTTTTTGCTGGGGAGGAAGGAAGTCAGGTCGGGGGCACGGTCACAGCAGCTTCCAACTAACGGTAGGCAGAGGCTGCCTCAGAGGGGGGGGGGGGGGGAAGCATATGCAGGGTTTCTGACTCCTACCACCATGACCACTTCAAATCATTGAAGTGGTCATGGTGGTTAGAGTGTTCCTTTATTATCGCTCAGAAGAAGTAAACCTCTGTATACTGATTCCATTTCATTTGATCATCCTCTTGTTGTGTTAAATTAGTGCGGGGGGCGCGGCGGCATTTTATTACTTATATACCTTAACTATAGTATATATTTTATATGCGGCCCGAGAAAATTTCTCTACACTCAATGTGGCCCAGAGAAGCCAAAAGGTTGGACACCCATGCTTTAGCAGCAGACTGTTGGTGGAGACCTCCAAGGGAAGAGGGGTGCAGAATTTAAGCATGTGTACGCTTATGAAAGCCATTGTTGACATAGTACTTCCCTATGTGGGTCTTCAAGGTTGGATCATTCATTTTAAGATGTATAAAATACATAAATGTTATTAAAAACTATAAAATGACATATCTATTTTATACGTAATTTATTAATAAAACTCTATTGTTATGGTGCATTTTCTAACAGGGGTACCCCAAGAGTACCCTTACCAGTGACATTACCTCAGTACATCAAAACAATTTACCATGGACAATGTCCTGTAGTGCAAACAACCCATGGATGTCATTCCACCAAATACAAAGGAAAGCCATTAACAAAAATTGGGCCTTAAGTATTGAAATGTCTCAAATGAGAACTCCTTATTACCCTTTACCAACCTGGTCCAAACCTTCAGCCAGTGGCTGCAAAGTAGAAGGTTTCCATGTGAGAAATTTTAATGAATGAGGCTCTAGTAGAGAAGTACTCAGGACAATTTCCATATAAGACCTTTAAGGGGAAGGGTTAAAAAAAAAAAGAAAAAAAAAGGGATCGTTGGGTAGAACTGTATCCTATGAGGGGGACAGCTGCAGGCAGACGTTAATGAAGGTTTCCAGTTTTTTGAGACTGCTTCAATGCAATATATGAGAAGATGTTGTATAGGATGGGACAGCTTGCAGAAGGCAATAATGATGGAGTGTCAGTTTGTATTCTTTTTACACCTCCCTCTGCAAGGTGACCGTCCCAGGGAGGTTATTGGTCCTTCTTGCTTTCTTTTGGATCGTTGTCTATTTCAGCTACATCAGTCTGGGGCTCTTCTTGGTGCTTTCCAAACTTCTTCGCTTTTTGGTAAAGTTCGTTTAGATTGAACTCTCGGATGACATTTTCCTAGAAGGAAAAAAGCAATAGAAATTAGACTCCAATTGATTAAAAAAAAAAAACCCATAAAAAACACAACAAACCAGTGTGATAAAATAAAGGCACTTACCTCCTTTCCTTGCATTGTGACAGAACAGAAAAATGGTCTATGATTTACTAAAAAATTGGATTTTTGTCTTACCATAAAATCCTTTCCTCTGATGTTCATTGACAGACAGCTCCAAAATCTTCTTGACCATTGGGTTATACTGCCCCCTACAGGAGTAGGACACTAGGCAGGAAAAAGCTTTACCACGCCTATGGGGCAGTCCCAGGGGGTATACTCCCACTTCCTGCTATAGGCATTCAGTTTAGTTGCAAGCAGTGGCAACAGAAAATATAACCAGCTCAATAATGGGGGGTGCTGTGTCCGTCAACGAACATTAGAGAAAATAATTTTACGATAAGACAAAAATCCAATTTTTGCTTTCGTTCACTGACGGACACAGCTCCAGAATCTTCTTGACCATTGGGACGTCCCAAAGCAGTTAAACATGAGGTGTGGGAAAAAACACAGCAGAAAAAAATTCCCAAAAGTCTAAACCTACCCAAACAGGTAACATGGAGCTCAAACAGGTACAACTGAAGCTTACCTGAAAAAAAAACATACACCCTCAAAGAGGACTAGTCCTCTCAAACAGCAGCCTGCAAAACCTTGCAGCCAAAAAGCAGCATCCGCAGATGCCAGCACATCTATTTTATAACATTTTGTGAAAGTGTGCACAGATGACCAAGTAGCCGCCTTGCAAATCTGCATCACTGACGTCTGATGGCGGAAGGCCCAGGAGGCACTAAGCGCCTGTGTAGAATGCGCCTTAACAGGGAAAAGGAGGAACCTGACCCTTGATTGAATAGGCCTGCACTACTGTCTGTCTGATCCATCTGGAAATGGTCGCAGCAGATGCGGCTAAGCCCTTGCAAGGTCCGTCCATAAGGAAAAAAAAAAAGGGAGTCCGATTTCCTAAATGACTAGATTGCCACCAAGTACACCCTGATCGCCCGAACCACATCCAGGGAATGCAAGGCCTTAGGACACAGGGAGGGCAACACAATGTCTTCATTCAGATGGAAACCAGAGACAACCTTAGGAAGGAATGTTTGACAAGGGCGAAGCACCACTATCTCTGTGAATCACCAAAAAAGGTTAACGACAAGGCAAAAACCTGGCCCTTGATGGTACCCAAGGCCAGGCGCGGTTCCAAACCTTTTCGGAGAAACGCCAAAATTCGAGCCACCAAACAGAAACAGGGATAAACCCCCAGAGACTCGAGACGCAATGTACGACTTCAAGACGCGATGGTAAATCTGTAGATTTTCTAGCTTTTAACAGCGTGGGAATCACCAGGTCAAACAATCCCCTATCCTTCAGCACCTGGCTTTCAACAGTCAAGCCGTTAAAGCCAGCGAATGTAAAGCAGGGTGGAAGATCTGGGTCTTCTGAGAGGGAGTCGGCAAGGGACATCCGCGAGCAGCCGAAGAAGATCCACGCACCAAGACCTGCGAGGCCAGTCTGGGGCCACTAGGATGACTGGAATTCCTTCTGCTTCGATCCTTCACAGAAGTTTCGGCATAAGTTTCAGTGGGGGAAAAGGCATATATCAGACGATACTAGCCCCAAGGAGCCACCAGTGTGTTTGTGGCGTCGGCTAGAAGATCCCGAGACCTTGCCACGAATCTCTGCACCTTCCTGTTGAGGCAAGAGGCCAACAGGTCCACCTCGGGAGTTTCCCTCCGGAGACACAGCTGATAAAACCCCCTCCAGATGAAGTGACCATTCTCCCTGGTCCAAGGCCTGTCGACTGAGTTAATTCACCTGCCAATTTCCCACCATATTCAAATTGGATCCGTACCGGACACCCTTGAAGACGAACCGTCCAATGGGCCAGACAAAGTTTGATTGCCCGAAGTTCCAATACATTGATCGGTAGTCTGGACTCCTCCAGAGTCCAAACCCCCTGAGCACATTCCATGCCCAAGACACCTCCCCATCTGTACAGGCTGGCATCTAAAAAGGTGACCACCGTCCAGTAGAGGGGAAGGAAGGAAGGATTTTTCCTGTTGAAGAGCCGGAGAGCGCAGCCACCAGATCAGGGACCCTCTCGTACCCCAGCTCCGCAGCATCAGTTTGTCTAGAGAGTGTGGATTCTTGTCCCACTTGGCAATAATCTCTCTGCAGAAAGGAGGGGAACCCGGGGGTCCCACCGCCCAAGGGAGGGGCCCACGTCCACCCCAAAACTCGCAAGGGGGAGGGGGGGCAACTACTTACCATACTGTGAAACCGGGTGGGCACCGCTCCGGACCGAACACCTCTCCACCGGAATGGGGGTGCTGTCGGCCAGGAGGAATACAGACTCAGGTTGAGGCCTGTTCGTATGCGTCCTCGCGAGACGTTTAACTCACAGGCCAGCTCCCGTCCAGTGTGGCTATGTCGCGGCCGACTTAGCGGGGAGCTGAGGCCTGCACATGCTCACAGGCCAGACTGGGGAGACCTTAAGGATCTAAAACATGCAGCCCAGCAGTTGATTGTAGTTCTCACAGGAACAAAAAAAAAAAAAAAAAAAAAAAAAAACACAAGAGGAAAAATTCCATTCAAAAAAAGTGAAAAAAATTGCCAGGCCCAGAGATCCCAGTAAGGAGCTAGGTCCTTACTCCTGACTAGGCCGGAAAAAAAAAAAATGAATGCCTATAGCAGGAAGTGCGAGTATACCCCCTGGGACTACCCCATAGGTGTGGTAAAGCTTTTTCCTGCCTAGTGTCCTACTCCTGTAGGGGGCAGCATTACCCAATAGTCAAGAAGATTCTGAAGCTGTGTCCCTCAATAACCAAAGAGAAAGGTATGTTAGCTCCAGTCATTTAGAGGCGGGTACTATAACAACTAAGCTGAAGACAAGGGAAACTGGGTCTGTGCTGATCTTGTAGTCAAAACAATAAAACGGCAGCAACTACTATCTGGTGGGGGAACACCCCTTTCAGTGCTCCATTCACACTATGGGGTTTAATTAATCTGCAGTGCAAAATCTGCTGCAGCTCTGCATAGAAACCAGCTTTCAGGTTTTATTGCCAAAGCTTAATAGAAAAAAAGCTGGTGTTCGCTGACTGGCTACCATGCATAGCTGCACCAGATTGAGTGCACCACATTTAGTAAATCTCCCCCGATAGAATAGGATAGGATGGATAGATAGATAGACACATGCAGGCGCATTTCAAAAAATGTGATCATCATCAACTAATTTAGTTAAATTATTTCAATATTTCAATTCAAAAAGTGAAACTCATTTTATATAGATTCATTACACATATTTCAAGCATTTTTCATTTAATTATGAGGATCATGGCTTACAGCTAGTGAAAACCTAAAATTCAGTATCTCAGAGCATTAGAATATTTCATAAGCCCAATAACCAAAACAGAAATGTTGGCATAAGAAATGTGTGTCCATGTACAGTGTAGTATGCACTCAATACTTGGTTGGGGCTCCTTTTGCGTGAATTACTGCATCAATACAGTGTGGCATGGAGGTGATCAGCCTGTGGCACTGCTGAGGTGTTATGGAAGCCCAGGTTGCTTTGATAGCAGCCTTCAGCTCGTCTGTATTGTTGGGTCTGGTGTCCCATCTTCCCCTTACAATATCCCACAGATTCTCTATGGGGTTTAGGTCAGGCAAGTTTGCTGGCCAATCAAGCACAGCGATACCATGATCAATAAACCAGGTATTGGTACTTTTGGCAGTGTGGGCAGGTGCCAAGTCCTGCCAGAAAATGAAATCAGCATCTAAATAAAGTTGGTCAGCAGAGGGAAACATGAAGTGCTCTAGAATTTCCTGGTAGAGGGCTGCACTGACTTTGGACTTGATAAAACACAGTGGACCAACACCAGCAAATGACATGGCGCCCCAAATCATCACGGATTGTGGAAACTTCACACTGGACTTCATGCAACTTGGATTCTTTGCCTCTCCAACTCTTCCTCCAGCCTCCGGGACCTTGATTTCCAAAATGAAATGCAAAATTTACTTTCATCCGAAAAGAGGACTTTAGACCACTGAGCAACAGTAAAGTCCTTTTCCTCCTCAGCCCAGGTAAGACGCTTCTGATGTGGTCTTTGGTTCAGGAGTGGCTTGACACAAGGAATGTGAGAGTTGTAGCCCATGTCCTGGATAGGTCTGTGTGTGGCGACTCTTGAAGCACTGGCACCAACCGTAGTCCACTCCTTGTAATTCTCCCCCTAAATTCTTGAATGGCCTTTGCTTTATAATCCTCCCAAGGCTGCAGTTATCCCTGTTGCTTGTGCATCTTTTTTTACCATACTTTTTACTTCCACTCAACTTTCCATTAATATGCTTGGATACAGCACTCTGTGAACAGCCAGCTTCTTTAGCAATGACATTTGTGACTTGCCCTCCTTGTGGAAGATGTCCCTATGATTGTCTTCTGGACAACTGTCAAGTCAGCAGTCTTCCCCATGATGGTGTAACCTAGTGAACCAGACAATTTAAAGGCTCAGGAACTCTTTTACAGGTGTTTTTGAGTTAATTAGCTGATTAGACTGACACCATGAGTCTAAAATACTGAACTTTCACAATATTCTAATTTTCTGAGATACGGAATTTTGAGTTTTCATTAGCTGTAAGCCATAATCATGGAATATTAAAAGAAACAAATGCTTGAAATATATTACTCTGTGTAATGATTTATTTTTTTTAAATAGAGGCGTTTCACTTTTTGAATTGAATTACTAAATTAATTTACATTTTGAAGATATTCTAATTTTTTGAGATGCACCGGTATATGCACACACAGAATGCAGCTTGGGGGACTTTTAGGAATGGGGAAGGTGCAGAATTCTGAGTTGGACATTAAAGCTCAACTCCAAGTAACTTCCCTTTAGTTTGCACCCCCCCCCCCCCCCCTGCCCAGGATGGTAAGGTTCCAATGCACCTTCAAACTAGAAGGCATAAATTAAGGAAAATTACTTTCCTTATTCCTTGCCCCTGCAGGCTTACGTCCCATCACATAACCAGTCCTATGGCTGTCACATTATGAAGGTCATCTCATACGATGCAGGACCAGCAACCCTCACTGTATAAGGGCCTATCCATGTTCTGGGTCAGGACTAAGTGTGTGAAATAAAGCATGTATTTTTGAGATTATATTCCCATAGACTAAACAAGTTCAGCTTTAGAAGATAAAAGTTTACAAAATGTGTTTACCTGAGTGAAACTCCAAGATACGGCGCGGCCCTTTTTATCAACCTGTGGTCGACGCAATACCTCCTTCCCAGCTTGAAAGAGGATGAGTGTAGGGAGCTGTTTAGAAAGCGGTGAGGTACTAACATTATATCTACAAGAACAGCAAAGAAAAAAAATGATGTTTACGTAAAAGGACCAAACTAAGACGTAGAATTCATACAGCTATAATAATGTATGGTATCGTTAAAAGAGAAAAAAAAAAAAAAAAAAGAAAGAAATTACACTCGCCTCAGTGGATGCAGCATTGATCCATGCTGCATCTGTCCCCTGCTGGCTCGAAGCCTGAGAACTAAGCAATTAAACACCGCTGATCGCTCAGTTCTTGGTCTTCAGCAGCTGGTGACTCTCTCTGCTCTGCCCCTTCAGTGCTGTGGAGGGGCAGGAGCCGGCGCAGCTGGATCAGTCTCCAAGTGGCTCGCTGAGAGGCTAAACCAGCTGCCAGCCATTGACTCCTGGGATTGATGAAACTCATCTCCCAAAAGCCAATGTGCAGCCGGAAAGGACATACCTCGCCGCGGCGAGGTACACCGGAAGAGGAGCAATTACCCTGTAGAAATAAGGTAAATGTGATATAATAGAAATAATGGGATTTTTGACTTACCATAAAATCCATTTCTCTTGATATTAACCATTGGGTTATACTGCCCCCTACAAGAGTAGGACACTAGGCAGAAAAAAAGTCTGGCTACTCCTATGGGCAGTCTCGGGGGGGGGGGGGGTATACTCTCTCTCTCTGCTATAGGTACTTCGTTTTCTTACAAGCAGTGTCAGAAGAATTACAACTCCACAGAGGGGTGGGTACTGTGTCCGTCATTGAGCATCAGAGAAGTGGATTTTACGTCAAAAATCCCATTTTCTCTTTCGTTCATTGACGGACACAGCTCCTGATCTTCTTAAATATTGGGATGTCCCAAAGCAGTGTTAAACATGAGGGGTGGGAACAGCCAAAAAGAAAATTCCCAAGGCCAACTATAGCCAACCAGGTAAACAGGAGCTCAACCAAAACAACTGGAGCTCACCTGAAAAAAAACAAATACACCCTAAAAGAGGACCAGGTCCTCTAAACCAGTGGTCCTCAACCCTGGCCTACAGGGCCCACTAACAGGCCAGATTTTAAGTATAACCTTGGGGAGATGCAGACTAGAGTACTGCAATCACTGAGCAGCAAATGATATCACCTGGGATGTATTTCAGTTATCTTGCAAACCTGGCCTGTTAGTGGGCCCTGTAGGCCAGGGTTGAGGACCACTGCTCTAAACAGCAGCCTGTTCTCAAAACCTTGCAGCCAAAAGGAAGCATCCGCAGATGCCGACACATCCACTTTAAAGAACCTTATGAAAGTGTGCACCGACGACCAGGTGGCCGCCTTGCAAACTTGCGTCACTGACGCCTGATGACTGAAGCCCAGGAGTTACTGAGCGCCTGAGTAGAATGCGCCTTGACAGGGAAAGGAGGAACCCGACCCTTCATGGAATAGACCTGAATCACTGTCTGATTGCTCTGGAAATGGTTGCAGACGAAGCGGACAGCCCTTTCCAAAGCCCATTCCTGAGCACGGAGTCCGACTTCCTACAACACTCCGTAGCTGCCAGGTACACTCTAATTGCATGGACCACAACCAAGGCATGCAAAGCAATTTCCTTTGGAGGTTCTGACCTGGGACACAGGGAAGGCAAAACAATGTCTTCATTCAAATGAAAAAATCAGAGACAACCTGAGGAAGGAACGACGGACAGAGGTGAAGAACCGCCTTATTTCTGAACCACCAATTAAGGTGAACGGCTGGATAACGCTGCCATTTCGAACACCCTGCGCGCAGAGGTGATAGCCACCAAAAAGGCCACCTTCTGGGACAGCGTAAGCAGGGTAATCTCTGGAAGACTCTCAAAAGGAGGCTTCTGGAAGACTGAGCACCAAATTGAGGTCCCAAGGTGTCAACAGAGACCACACTGGAGGGGTCAAGTGCCTAACTCCCTGAAGAAAAGTACGTACCAGGGAGTTTGTTGCCAAGGACCGTTAAAAGAAGACTGCTAGGGCCGACACCTGACCCTTGATAGCACTCAAGAACAAGTTTATGCTCAACTTCCCCGTTGAAGGAAGGTCAAGATCTGAGCCACCGAAAAAGAGTGAGGCTGAACCCCAAGAGACTCACACCACGCAATGTACATCTTCCAGGTATGATGGGAGATCTTCCTAGAAGTAGATTTCCTAGCTTTTAACAGCGTTAGAATCAGAGAGGCTGACAAACCTCTATCCTTTAGCACCTGGCGTTCAACAGCCAAGCCGTCAAAGCCAGCGACTGTAAAGAGGATGGAAGATTGGTCCTTGGGACAGCAGATAATTCCTTAAGAGGAAGCTTCCAAGGAACGACGGTGACCAGATGCACCAGATCGGAGTACTAAGTCTGGCGAGACCAGTCTGGGGCGACTAAGATGACGTCCACCAGAGGAACAAGTGACTGAGCCACAAACCTGTGCACCTTTCTGTTGAGCCGAGATGCCAACAGATCCACCTCGGTGATGCCCCACCGGAGACACGACTGATTAAACACCTCCGGGTGAAGGGACAACTCCCCTGGTCCAACCCCTGCCCACTGAGGTAATCCGCCTGCCAGTTTTCCACCCCTGGAATGTGTACTGCGGAGAGGGCTGGACCAAACCGTTCTGCCCACCTTAGAATGCCGGCTACCTCCAGAGCCACCAGGAAACTTCTTATGCCCCCCTGGTGATTGACATAAGCCATGGCATTGTCCATGCGCACTAGACATCCCTAAAGGTGATCCGTCCAATGTTCCAGGCTCAGGCTGATCACTCGGAGTTCAAAAGACATTGATTGGTAGTCTGGACACTTCCAGCGTCCAGATCCCCCAAGCAGAATTTTTGCCGAGGATGCCTCCCCAGCCGGACAGGCTGGCATTCGTTGTGACCACTGTCCAATACAAGGGGAGGAAGGATTTGCCCAGCCGAAGTGCCAGAGAATGAAGCCACTATATCAGGGACTCTTTCGTTCCCCGGCTCTGCCGGATCTTATTGTCCAGAGACTGCGGATTCTTGTCCCATTTGGCCAGAATCTCCCTTGCAGGGACCTCGTATGAACCGCCTCAAAAAAGGTAGACACCATCAGGCCCAGCACCCGCATACAAGTTCGGAGGTATGACCATCTGCTGAACAGCAGGAGACATATTGCAGCCTGCAGTTTCTGGAGTTTGTCAAGAGGAAGGAGCACTCGGGATAAGGCCGAGTCCAGAGTCAGACCCAGATATTCCAGCTTTGTGGATGGAACCAGAGCAGACTTCTGAAAATTCAGAATCTAGCTAAACTCCCTCAAAGTTCGTATGGTGATTTCCAGGTTTTTCCATTGGAGCAGTAGGAGACTCTGCTCGTAGAAGGAGGTCGTCCAAGTAGCCCAGTACTGTGATCCCCTATTGGCGTAACAATGCTAGCACTGGGGTAAACACTTTCATGAAGACCCGAAGAGCGGAGTCAATACCAAAGGGTAACACCACAAACTTATAATGCTCCTCTCACATGGCAAAGCAGAGGAAGCGCTGGTGACCGACACATATTGGAATGGGAAGGTAAGGGTCCTTGATGTCAATGGAGGCAAGAAAATCCCCCTGATGCAGGGAAGCCACCACCGTGCAAATGGACTCCATTCTGAACTTCTGCACCCGCACAAAGCAGTTCAGCGCCTTGAGGTCCAGAATTGGACGCACCTTGCCTTCCTTCCTGGGGACTGTAAACAGGCTTGAGAAAAACCCCTGAAAACAAAGTCGGAACTGGGACAATCACCCTTTGAATAAAAAGGTCCTAAAAGGGCCTGTAAGGGGACCGGGGACAGTCGCACGTTGGAAGGTAGAACCTTACCGGAGAGTAAGAACGAAATTCTATCTTGTAGCCGGACGGTAGGACCTCATGGACCCACTTGTCTTGTACCAGGGAAGTCCACGGGTCTGGAAACCAGTGAAGATGTCCCCCCCACCCCAGATACGAGTGAGGGTGCACCTTTCTGCTGAAGGGGCCTTGTCCGCGGGTCTAGAGAAGGCCGCCCTTGACTTGCCAGACCAAGTTCGCTTGGATCCTCCAGAGGAGGCCCTGAAGGGCTTTGATCCTTTGTCAGGGATCCTCCATCATAGCTGCATTCTCCATGTTGAAGTCTCAAGCACAGATAAAATCAGTGCGTCCACCAGCGCCTTTTCGTGCGCTGTTGCATAAGTGGAGGAATCCTCACTGTCTGAGGATTCAGGGCGCCCCAATCAGATTCAGAATCTGAGGAGACAGACGAGGCCGGGGGGCGCTTTATGCCAGCCTGTCGCCCAAAAGACACCTCCACCCGGGACACGAAGGACTCCAGGACCGCCGTCAGTGCATCAATGGATGGATGGGACCCAGTGGGCCCCGCAGCCTCAGAGAGGGGGGGATCAGGTAGGAAGATGTGCTCCAAAGACTCCATGAGTCACCAGGGGGACCCCACAAAAAAAAACTGTAAAACACCGCTAAGGGACAACCCCCAAAGCTCTGGCAGCACCACCCGGTTGCCAGTCACAGAGCACCAATTGATCCTCAGCAGAGAAGAAGGCCCCACCAGTCTCACCACCCCACAGAAACCAGGCACCGCAGCCACCAGGAAAATCTGCACTGCACAAGCGACGATCAGGAAACGAAAGGATCCAGGAGTCAGCAACAGGGGGTGAGGAGAACTAGAACTAGGTCCTTACTCCTAAAAAGGCAGAAAAAAAAATAAAAAACTGAGTACCTATAGCAGAGAGAGGGAGTATACCCCCTGGGACTGCCCATAGCCGTAGCCAAACTTTTTCTCTGCCTAGTGTCCTACTCCTGTAGGGGGCAGTATAACCCAATGGTTAAGAAGATCAGCTGTGTCCGTCAATGAAGGAAAGAGAAAAGGCCAACGCGGATTTTTTAAAGCAATAATGAACGGGAAGGTGCACAGTTCACAATGTGGGTGGAACTCTGCTTTAACTAAAATGTTGTGCTTTAAGATATCACCTGCAGCCAAAACAGACATCAGTTTTGTGTGCATCTTCCAAATGTCATCTCGTGTCTATAGCTAACTCTACTCGATCTCTTGTGATGAGCTCGGACTAGGATCTGAACCCAAGTGTGCGAGCCTGCCAGGAAGTTGTCATCTGTAAAGGCCAATCATCAGCTGAGGCAATCCTTGCCCTGTGTAAGCATCGGCCGCAGATGACTGGCCTGGTACCGGTGATAAATACCCGGCGGACTCTCACACATGGGTCCAAATCCCAGTCTGCATACACCCGATCTCATCCTTATTTACCACCATAGTAATGTATTTCTATTCCACACTAGATATGTGACAATGACATATGTCCTCAAAGTCCTCCAATATCTTTCAAGAAGAGTTTATCGCTCAATGCACATCACACACATACCCACCAAAACATGTACACTGTGGAATGAATCTTACTTTGTGCTGACATCAGGATACCGGCCTACGTCAACCTTCCCGAACTTCAGACCAGGACAGTTGTACCTATGAATTGCAGTGGGATACAAGGATCAGGATGTGAAATGCCCCCATACATCCCCCAGACATAGCAATAACATACTGACCCCTGTGCAGTATGATGACCTACCTGGGCACTACTTGCTATGAGTACTGAGG
>NC_138776.1:241167066-241179566 GCF_965119305.1 Pelophylax lessonae
GTTGATTAAACTCCTGGGATATTGATCTGTTCAGTTAAGTAGCAAAGGGGGTTGTTAATCAGTTTCAGATGCTTTGGTGTTAATGAAATTAGCAACAGGGGCACTAGATGGGAAATGAGAGGACCTACAAAACAGGAATGATTTTACAGGTGGAGGCCACTGAAATGTTTTCCCTACTCCTCTTTTCTGACTGTTTTTCACTAGTTTTGCATTTGGCTAGGGTCAGTGTCACTACTGGTAGCATGAGCCAATACCTGGACCCTATAGAGGTTGCACAGGCAGTCCAACTCCTCCAGGATGGCACATCAATACATGCCATTGCCAGGTTTGCTGTGTCTCCCAGCACAGTCTTAAGAGCATGGAGGAGATTCCAGGAGACAGGCAGTTACTCTAGGAGAGCTGGACAGGGCTGTAGAAGGTCCTTAACCCACCAGCAGGCCTGGCATCTGTGCCTTTGTGCCAGGAGGAACAGGATGAGCACTGCCAGAGCCCTACAAAATTACCTCCAGCAGGCCACTGTTGTGAATGTCTCTGACCAAACAATCAGAAGCAGACTTCATGAGGGTGGCTTGAGTAATAGGCCTTGTGCTCACTGCATGGCAAAGGAGTGCGATTGGCATTTGCTATTGAACACCAGAATAGGCAGGTCCGCCACTGGCGCCCTGTGCTTCTCTCAGATAAGAGCAGGTTCACCCTGAGTACATGTGACAGACGTGAAAGAGTCTGGAGAAGCCATAGAGAACATTATGCTGCCTGTAACATTGTTCAGCATGACCGGTTTGGTGGTGGGTCAGTGATGGTCTGGGGAGGCGTATCCATGGAGAGATGCACAGATCTCTACAGGCTAGACAATGGCACCCTGACTGCCATTAGGTATCGGGATGAAATTCTTGGACCCATTGTCAGACCCTATGCTGGTGCAGTGGGTTCTGGGTTCCTCCTGGTGCACAACCATGCCCAGGCCCATGTGGTGAGAGTATGCATGCCCGGTCCCAAGTGGTGAGAGTATGCAGCCAGTTCCTGGAGGATGACGGATTTGATACCATTGAATGGCCCCCACACTCGACTGACATAAATCTAATAGAACACCTTTGGGACATTACGTTTTGGTCCATCTGACGGCACCAGGGTGCACCTCAGTCTGTTCAGAAGCTCAATGATGCCCTGGTCCAGATCTGGGAGGAAATACTCCAGGACACCATCCGTCATCTCATTAGGAGCATGCCCCGACGTTGTCAGGCATACATACAAGCACTTGCTAATAACCTATTGCAATATAAGTGTATGAATTTAGGTTAGGTGAATAATAGATAATAAATAAATATAGAATAAATAAATATGGAAAATTCAATAAATAGTGATACTGTGACAAATATGTGTGTGCAATTTAATAATAGTGGGAAATAAAGTCCAACAAAATTGCAAATATAACAGTCTTTCCAAAGTATTAGTTGAATCAAGTGCTTCGTGCTCAATATTCAAAAGTTTGTGACTTTCTTGGTGTGGGTTCCTTTTTCCAGTGGCATATGGTAAAATTGAATCACTTACCAGAGATAGTGGGTCTTATGTGCTGTACAGCACTAAGACCAGATACGCTTGGAGGCCTTCCAGGCCAATAATAGGGGGTCCCCTGTGCCGCTCATGGTGGGGTGCAGGTTAGATCCCTCCTCACCTGGATTCACTCCTCAGGGTGTGGGGTCAGGGTTATGCAGAGAAATAATATGCTCCAAATGGTGTAATACGTTTTTGTTAAAAGGTTTATTTTCCAAATGGGGTATACATTCAATAAGATGGCTCCAAGATTCCCGACAACCGCTTACTAGCAGAGTGGCGAGTGGAGTGTTCCAGCTTGCGTTCCACTGTGCGGTACGTCCCAAGACTGACGCGTTTCGTCACTTCCTGTGACGTTATCAAAAGGTACATACATAGATAGATAGATAGATAGATAGATAGATAGATATATCCAGCATGAGATTTTTTTCCCCATTGAGATCTGTGTTCTTTGAATTTTTTTGAGTATATCTAATATATATATATATATATATATATATATATATATACATACATATACATATACACACACACAAACAATATGAATCGACTTTACCTCTATTGTTTTGTCATTGAAATACTTGATATGTTCAGGACCCATATACAGCGGAGGCTTACATGTCATGAGAAAAACTACAAAAAGATAGAGGGAGAAAAAAAAAAAAAAGAAAAAAAACGTAAAGAATACGGAACATTGCATATCTGAAAGAATACACTATGAATGTAGAGGTTAAAGTGTTACTAAACCCACGACGGTTATACTTACTGTTGAACATAAGGGGTTAATCCGCCCCTTCTTCCACAGTCCCAAATCCATCATCTCCTGATAGAACAGATCCTTGGAGGCACTCTGCACATGCTCAGTTTGGTGCATATTGCTACAGAGTTTTTTTTTTTTTTTGGGGGGGGGGGGGGGGTGCATGTGATCAGCACTGTCCAGACAGGGTCAGGGGTCATTCAGCCTCATAGGACAGTCAGAGTAGAATGAAAACTCCTCTTACAACCTTTAACCAGTGCTGTGCCATAGTGTTATATACTGCTGATGAGAAAAGCTATTTAGCAGTTTATATTTACTAAAATAATCGCACTTCCATGTTCTGTGTACTGTAGGAGACCAAATATAGTCAATGCAGGCTTCTGGGTTTAGTCACACTTTAACAATAACAGTGGTAGCAGTTCAGGGACTAAATGTAGTTCCCCTTTACCCAAACTGAACACAAATATCCTTTCACCCACCCATCCATGCAAAGTAGGGGTGTTGAAAATAATCGTTGCATCGATGCATTGCGATGCGGCCTTAAACTATTCAAATACGATGCTGAGGAAGGATCGATGCACGGGCGACGTCATCCCAGCTTCCCCCCGCCTCTCCCAGGACAGCCCTGCCGGCTGCCAGTGCACTCAAAAGTTAAAACAAATTAGTGTCAGTGACTCAGTTTCAGGGACCATTCCTAGTAAGGGTTATTGTAAACTGATGCTTGATTGATTACCTTATTATCTTCCGATCTTTTCATTGCCGTCAGTCTCGTGCATGAGACTGACGGCCGAGACTGATGGTGATGAAAAGATCAAGAGATAATAAGGTGATCAGGCATCAGTTTACATTAACCCTTACTAGGAAGTATCCCTGAAACTAAGTCATTGACACTAATTTGTTTTAACTTTTGAGTGCACTGGCAGCTGGAAGGGCTGTCCTGTGAAGTGCAGGGGGGGGGGGGGGGGATTTGGGGAGGCTGCTATATAATGTAAATTGGCTGTGTAATGTCAATGGGGGGGGGCTGTGTAATGTCAATGGGGGGGGGCTGTGTAATGTCAAGGGGGGGGGGGGGCTGTGTAATGTCAATGCGAGGCTGTGTAATGTCAATGCGAGGCTGTGGGCAGTAATCGTGATGCATCGATAATCGTTCACATGAGAATCGTAATCGAATCGTGAGACCAGCGAAGATGTGCAGCCCTATTGCAAAGTGCAATATCCAACTTCTGGAAGGTTCCCAAAAATGCTTTAACCACCAATAATAAAAAAAAAATCATCAAATGTCTATTCTGTGCTTGAAAAGGTCCAAAGAGACCCTGTCCCTTAGCCACTCAGGGCAAAGTATCGAAGGAGCAGCAGGAAAGCGCTGGCATGGGGAGTATCAATGAGTCCGGAGGAGATGTTCGCAAATACATCTTGGTGACTTTACTCTGAATGAAAAAGGTGACAGTGTCTCTTTAAGGAATCTCCCATGCAATTTATTAGTAGCCTTAACCTGGTACACTCAGAACAGCGAGCCATTTGATTACTGATAAAGGTGTTCAGGGCATGGCATGCATTCCCTATATCTGGTCTCCCACAGGACCTTGCATTCACTATATCTGGTCTCCCACAGGACCTTGCATTCACTATATCTGGTCTCCCACAGGACCTTGCATTCACTATATCTGGTCTCCCACAGGAGCCTGCATTCCCTATATCTGATCTCCCACAGGACCCTGCATTCACTAGATCTGGTCTCCCACAGCACCTTGCATTCACTATATCTGGTCTCCCACAGGACCTTGCATTCACTATATCTGGTCTCCCACAGGACCTTGCATTCACTATATCTGGTCTCCCACAGGAGCCTGCATTCCCTATATCTGATCTCCCACAGGACCCTGCATTCCCTATATCTGGTCTCCCACAGGACCTTGCATTCACTATATCTGGTCTCCCACAGGACCTTGCACTCACTATATCTGGTCTCCCACAGGAGCCTGCATTCACTATATCTGATCTCCCACAGGAGCCTGCATTCCCTATATCTGGTCTCCCACAGGACCTTGCATTCACTATATCTGGTCTCCCACAGGACCTTGCATTCACTATATCTGGTCTCCCACAGGACCTTGCATTCACTATATCTGGTCTCCCACAGGACCTTGCATTCACTATATCTGGTCTCCCACAGGACCTTGCATTCACTATATCTGGTCTCCCACAGGACCTTGCATTCACTATATCTGGTCTCCCACAGGAGCCTGCATTCCCTATATCTGGTCTCCCACAGGAGCCTGCATTCCCTATATCTGGTCTCCCACAGGAGCCTGCATTCCCTATATCTGGTCTCCCACAGGAGCCTGCATTCCCTATATCTGGTCTCCCACAGGAGCCTGCATTCCCTATATCTGGTCTCCCACAGGAGCCTGCATTCCCTATATCTGGTCTCCCACAGGAGCCTGCATTCACTATATCTGGTCTCCCACAGGACTTTGCATTCACTATATCTGGTCTCCCACAGGAGCCTGCATTCACTATATCTGGTCTCCCACAGGACTTTGCATTCACTATATCTGGTCGCCCACAGGACTTTGCATTCACTATATCTGGTCTCCCACAGGACCCTGCCTTGACTATATCTGGTCTCCCACAGGAGCCTGCATTCACTATATCTGGTCTCCCACAGGAGCCTGCATTCACTATATCTGGTCTCCCCAGGAGCCTGCATTCACTATATCTGGTCTCCCCAGGAGCCTGCATTCACTATATCTGGTCTCCCACAGGAGCCTGCATTCACTATATCTGGTCTCCCACAGGAGCCTGCATTCACTATATCTGGTCTCCCACAGGAGCCTGCATTCACTATATCTGGTCGCCCACAGGACTTTGCATTCACTATATCTGGTCTCCCACAGGACCCTGCCTTGACTATATCTGGTCTCCCACAGGACCCTGCCTTGACTATATCTGGTCTCCCACAGGACCCTGCCTTGACTATATCTGGTCTCCCCAGGAGCCTGCATTCACTATATCTGGTCTCCCACAGCACCTTGCATTCACTTTATCTGGTCTCCCACAGCACCTTGCATTCACTTTATCTGGTCTCCCACAGCACCTTGCATACTTTATCTGGTCTCCCACAGCACCTTGCATTCACTTTATCTGGTCTCCCACAGCACATTGCATTCACTTTATCTGGTCTCCCACAGCACCTTGCATTCACTATATCTGGTCTCCCACAGCACCTTACATTCACTATATCTGCTCCCCCGCAGTACACAGAACATGAAAATGCAATGATTTTAGTAAATATAAACTGCTAAATACCTTTTCCCATCCGCAGTTAGAGCAGCCTTGTGACTTCTATCAGTGTCAAGCCAGGCACTGGTTAAAGCTTGTAGGAGAAGTTTCCTGACTGTCCTATGAAACTGCAGGAACCCTGACCCTCTGTCTGGACAGTGCTGATTGGCCCTGAGCTAATTAAATGCACTCTACCAAAAAAAAAAAAGAAAAGAAAAAAAACAAACAAAACAACTTTCTACCAATACACTCCAAACTGAGCATGTGCAGCCTGACTTTCCTGTTATCAGGAGACAGTGGAAGACAGGATCAAACAGCCTCTTTACACATTGCCGAGGATTAACCCCTTAGGTTCCACAGCGAGTATAACATCTTACTTACTCTGCTAGATTCTGTGCTTATTTCATGTTCCAATGTACTGAGCACGAAAAGTGAGACATCACAGTAAGATGGAATTTCAAAAAGGCAAACCCCAGAGGTGCCCACTTACATAAATGGAAATACCCCCCCCAAAGTCAAAGCACTCACCTAGGCACAGCGTGACATACAGCAACCCCATACGCAGGTCCAAGCGGAAGAACAAAATGGTATTGGCAACCTTACTGAACATGAAGATGTTCCCAAGATGCTGTTCAATTGTAACTGAAATCAGAATGGCGGAGAAATAAAAGTCAATAGCGCAACATCTGCAAGTAAAAAGAGGCAAGAGTAACTCCCTGAAAAGCAAGAGGGATCGCTTTTCAGAGAAGTGTAGGTGTGGCAACAGGCAGTCAAGAGGGGGTACTGCCTTCTCCTGAATGCCCAAGTTCTTTTTTTATTTTAGATCTAAATATTTTTATTGATTTTGTAAGAAAAAGTTACAAAAAGGTACATATAAGCTATGACCAAGGAACAAGAAAACATGGTACATTTCAAAACAGTTGACATGGCCTTCAGGGTAATAAAGCTGTGGCATAAACATCAGAAAAACAGTGCAATCGCCCCATGGTGACCGAATCAGTGCCGGCCGGCCCGGGCCCCGCCCCCATAGGAAGATACTGCGCCCCGAGGGCGAGAGTGGCCCCCCAACCCCCAGCGTAGAAGAAATCCAAGTTGAGACCGCACTCAAGGTTTTTTGATGAAATCAATAAGTTTCTTTATTCTTCATAGATAAAGCAGACAGACAGTGTACAAACAGACGTGTCGGGTTGACGCGTTTCACAATGCTGTAGATTGCTTACTCATAACCCATAACGTGGTTATGAGTAAGCGATCGACAGCATCATGAAACGCGTCAACCCGACACGTCTGTTTGTACACTGTCTGTCTGCTTTATCTATGAGGAATAAAGAAACTTATTGATTTCATCAAAAAACCTTGTGTGGTCTCAACTTGGATTTCTTCTACTCTTGGATGACGGATCTGACCTGCACCAGGTTCTGAGCATACACCTGAGCGGCTTCCTTTCTGTTTGTCCCCCAACCCCCAGCACATATAAACCATAACTAGACTCGGAGGTGTCCACTATCAGCAATGTAGCAGAGGTGCCACTTGTATGTCAAGTATAAGTAATGACCGCAATATGCGGTGGGCAGAGGACCAACAGTGGTCCAAGAACGTCCCACGTCTATGTAGAAAACCTTTTAGAAGAGAAAAAAGAAAAGTAAGGATAGAAGAAGGAAGGAGAAAGAAGAGCTGTAGAAAGTCGGTGTCCAGGTCTGAGAGGTAGAGGGTTGGGGAATTGCAAACAAACAAGATACTCGATACCGTTAAGTGGTGGCTTCCCCTCTGGTCATAGGGAGCCGGTTCTTTTTTATTTTAAAGGCCGAACTGAGTTTTCCAACAGGAATAACCACAGCACAACCACAGGACCAGCATTTGGCTCACAGTTGTGGCACGGCCCATTCATTTGAATAGGTTTGTGTTTGGTGGCAGGGCTGCCCACTGATTGTGTCAGGGGGGTATCATTTTTGTCTCTAGGTGTCTTAGAACTAGGGTTGCCACTTCATCCCTTTAATCCAGGACACATTAATTAATTACACAGGTTCTGGGGCTGATTAACCACTTCCCTACTGTGCACTTAAACCCCCTTCCCATCCAGGCCAATTTTCAGCTTTCAGCGCTGTCACACTTTGAATGACAATTGCGCGGTCATGCTACGCTGTACCCATATGAAATTTTTATCATTTTTTTTCACACAAATAGAGCTTTCTTTTGGTGGTATGTAATCACCTCTAGGTTTTTTATTTTTTACAAAAAAAAAAAGAATAAAGACAGAAAATTTTGAAAAAAAAAGTTTCTTATTTTCTGCGAGTAAATTTTGAAAATACATTTTTCTCCTTCACTGATGTGCGCTGATGAGGCGGCACTGATAGGCTGCACTGATGAGGTGGCACTTATGGGCACTGATGAGGTGGCACTTATGGGCACTGATGAGGAGGTACTAATATGCCGCACTGATGAGCGCTGATAGGCGGCACTGATAGGCGGCACTGCTGGGCACTGAGAGGTGGCACTGCTGGGCACTGAGAGGTGGCACTGCTGGGCACTGAGAGGCGGCACTGCTGGGCACTGAGAGGCGGCACTGATGGGCACTGGCGGATGGCACTGGACACTGACTGGCGGCACCATCAGTGCCCACACTCAGTGCCCATAGTGCTGCCAGTCAGTGCCTAGATGAGCAGGCACCGATGGGCACTGACTGGCAGCACTATGGCCACTGATTGTGGGCATTGATGGGGGCACTGATGGCGGGCACTGTGGGCACTGATGGGGGGGCACTGTGTGTATGTTTTTACCTTTTAGTAATCAGGGCACTGGTGATCGGTGCCCTGATTACATGTCTCTGTGTCCCCGGTGCTGTGAGGCTCCCCCTCCTTCCTCACACTGCAGGCTCCGTGTGAGGAAGGAGCGCCGGCGATGAGAGATGATCTCATATGTTTACATATGAGATCATCGCTCATTGGAAGGCCCGATCACATGGTGAATGGCCGCTGTGATTGGCCATTCACCACGATCTGTGATCGGCCGTGTCCTAGGGACACGGCCGACACAGATTTTCCCCGCTGCGCGCTCGGGGGGCGTGTCACTGGGAGGCCGTTTAAAAACGGCCTCCCGAAAATTCAAGTCCGCGCTGCAGCCGTATATAGGCTGTAGCGCGGATGGGGGGAGGTTAAGGTGGTAATTACACTCACTTTGTGCATTATATCAGCCCCAGAACCTGTGTGATTAATGTGTGTCCTGGATTAAAAGGGAAGAGGTGGCAACCCTGCTTAGAACCCAGAAGATTGTGGACATCTCATGGAGAAGATGTACTGTGGGGGACAACTGTGCGTCCCCATTACAGAGATTCACTCTCTCGAATTGTCCTGTTCATCAGTCAAAAAAAAATAAAAAATAAAAAAAAATTTAAAATTAATAAAATAAATTAATAAATAAATAGCCATGAGTGAAGTTTTATATCCACAGATCAATGACTCTTTTACGTAAAGTCAGGGCTACAGGCACAGAACATGGGTGGTGCTAGGGGGTTGTAGATTGAGCACAAGCAAGGCATTGTGTGATAAGGACATACTACCTTACACATGACACTTACTGCTTCGTCTGTTCTTCATCATAACAATGGCGCTGAGGAACATCAAGATCTCAACTTCTCTCTGGCAAAAAAAAATAAAAAAAAAGTCAGAACATGAGAGAACATTCTTTAAATATGTACAGAAAAAAAAAGAAAAGGGAGGACAGGCTGTAGACTCTAGTGCAAGGGCGCTCAACCTGTGGCCCTCAAAGCATGGGTGTCCGCAGGTAGGGGCAAATGCCCCCCCCCCTGGAATCTCAACTTTCCCTTAAAGTGGCTGTTAAGCCACTTTGTACCATCCTGTCTGGTTTGTTTAATAATCATGTGTGCCCCTGTGTCTGTTTTAAAAAAAATAAGCCGTTTACCAATTTTTATAGTGCCGAGCGCCGCTCATGTGGCCCGACGGCTCTCTCCCTTCCCCGTCTGACAGCTACCTGCCACGGGCGGGCCAAGTATTCCTTGCTGACGTCAGTCGGGAGGGGAGAAGGAGGGGGGGGGGAAGAGGAGGAGAGAGGTGGTGGGTCATGTGAGTGGCGCTCTTAAAACTTTTTATAAAAACACAGACACAGGGGCACACAGGATTATTAAACAGACTGTAGACAGGATATGAAACTTTAAATTAAACTACAGCAGCAGGAGGGGAGGGTGCAGGAACTGACACAGGAGCAGACAGTCAGGGAAGGAGGGGGAGAGAGGACAGGAGAGCTGCAGATGATGGAGACACATAAACTGACCACGGTGTCAGGGCTCAGCAGCCATGGTATATGGTGGTCAGTTTACAGAGGGGAGGACATAGCCAGGCAGGATCAGCCAGGTATTTTAGGAGATAGAAGGGGCCAAATTACACAGCACAAGCACTGTGATGTATAACAAGCTTTAACCACTTGCCGACTGCCTAACGCCGATCTACGTCGGCAGTCAGCCCCTCACAGGCAAAGTGACGTAGGGCTACGTCACCAGCTTGTGAGGGTCTAGGGAGCGAGCGCGCTCCCCCGGAGGCGCGCTCCCGCGTGGTCACGGACCTCCCCGCGCGTGTGACCGGCGGACCCGATGTCCGCCGGTCACTCGGCGATCGGCGGGGGAGAGGGAGAATGTCAGGCAGCTTGTGTAAACAAGCCACCTGTCATTCTCCTTGCTGTTAGGATACTGATCACTCGGATCTAGTATGTAGATCCGTTGATCAGTGTCCATACAGCTCAAGCCCCAGCCAATCACAGTAGAAAGCACGCCCCTAGGGATACACAGCCCCTCCCTCCCAAATAAAGTTAACCCCTTCACTACCAGTGTATTTTTACAGTAACAGTGCATATATATAGCACCGATTACTGTAGAAATGTCACTGGTAACCCCAAAAGTGTCAAAAATGTCAGTCAAGGGTCCGATCTGTCCGCCCCAATGTCGCAGTACCGCAAAAAAAAAAAAAAAAAAAAAAAAAAAAAAATATCGCAGATCGCCGCCATTACACGTTAAAAAAAAAAAAAAAACAACAAAAATGACAGAAATCTTTCCCTTTGTTAGTAAACGCGATAACTTTTGCGCAAACCAATCAAAATACGCTTTTTGCGATTTTTTTTACCAAACATAGGTAGCATAAAACAAATTGGCCGAAAAAGTAAAAAAATTTTGATTTTTAAATTTTTTTTTGGGGAATTTCATATAAAGAAAAATGTGAAAAATATTGCTATTTTTGCAAAATTGACGCTCTTTTTTTGTTTTTAGCGCGTGATCAAAAAAAAAAAAAAAAAAAATCGCACAGGTGATCAAATACCACCAAAAGAAAGCTGTTTGTGGGAAAAAAAGGACGCCAAATTCGTTTAGGTACAGCGTCGCACGACCGCGCAATTGTCCGTTAAAGTCACGCAGTGCCGAATCGCAAAATACCCCCTGGTCGGAATGGGGGTAAAATCTTCCGGGGCTTAAGTGGTTAAGGGAACAGGATACATTTTTTTTTTTTTTTTTTAGATTAACAAATTCTTTAAAAATAAATGCTGCCGTTTGCCCTTAATTACTTAAATACTGAAAATAAGTATAATAAATAAGCCCCTCCCCTTCATTACATTGTTGAAAAGCGGCAGAGCATGGGTGACCTTAAAATTATGCCCCCCCCCCCCCTGAAAAAAGTTCTGCGGATGCCCTTGCCTCAGAGCTCTCTGATGTGGCCCTCAACCTCAAACCAAGGAAATGCATGCCCATGCTCTGGGATGGTGGGTTGGCAGGCCCAGATCATGATCAACGGGTTGCCACTGCCATCCCAAAGCATCAGAGTACATGAATCCGGCACTGGCAGTGGAGGGAGCAGGAGCCACTAAAGACAATGCTTCCTCTGTAGCGCCGGCTCCTGTCCCAGGCGGAGTGATACCAAGTGCACGTCGTCTGGGACCTTTCTAGCAGCCTGGAGAGCTCTGCCAGCAGAAGCTGGAAGGAGGAAAAGGATAGTGTATTGAAGGACGCATACACTGCACTTTTGCAATGGGCATATTATGCTGCTTTCACCCTGATCCACAGGTGCAGTGCATTTTTCTGTTGCATCACTTCCTTTCTTTTGTCCCTCTCTGCTGCACTACATGTCCACCCTATGGATACCTTCTTTACTCTGCTATCATCTACACATGATGCAACCATTTATTCACTATTCCATTATATTTACATGTATATAAATTGGTTTTAGTCAGCGTTTATGGAAATTAGGGGACATCTTCCCACACACATACGGGACACCCACCCCCCACTTGTTCCCCATTGTTGGCTGCACTTTGGTCTCACGCCTCCAGCTCCCGGACCAGGCCCTCCTTTCAGCCACCCGACGGTAGTACCGGTTTTTCAACCCGGCTCAGCCGATGTGCGAGTATGGATGCCTCATCAGGGTCCTTTATGAGTATATCTCATTGGTTACCATCAGGCATACTCTCATATTGATATCATGTTTTTAATAGACATATATAGGTGCATCTACTCCTGAAGAAGTGAGCTGCGTCTCACGAAACGCGTTGAGGTCTAAGATGCTTTCATACCATCATGCAACGTCAATTGTTATTTACAAACATGTATACTATCATGTACTCCATGATTGACTGATCTGGCTCATGTATATGTATTTTATGATGATTTTTTACTCTTAAAGCGGAGTTCCAGCCTAAACACACACTCACCTGTCCAACGGTCCAGCGATGCGGCCGCCCGAAGCCTCGCTCTTCTCCCTCTCTGTCTGCGGCGCCAGCATCACTGGTGTGGGCACACGCTATGACAGTTTTCGGCTTCACAACCGGGTAGGCACTGCGCATGCGCGAGTTGCGCTACGCGTCGTGATTGGCCGGCAATCTTCTGGGACCTCTGACATGTCCCAGAAGATTGCAGGGA
>NC_138776.1:241184566-241202003 GCF_965119305.1 Pelophylax lessonae
AAGCGACGAGTATTTTGGTCACTTCCGGTTTCACTGTTTAGTTTCCTGGCCATTACTGTCAAAAGCAAATCCTCGGATTGATTTTTAAATACTGTCGTTTTGTCACCATTCCACAAGCACGCGCAATTTGTGAAAGAGTGAAATGTTCGGTATCTATTTACTATCATCTTTTAGATTTTACCAAACAATTCAGTATTAGAATGTTTTTGTGCATTCAAAAGTCATTAAAGTTTTTTTTTTTTAAATTGCATTAGAAAAACTTCTGCGCAAATACCGTGTGATATGAAAAAAATTAAAAATTGCAGTGCCCACCATTTTATTCTCTAGGGCAGGGGGTCTCAAACTGGATGCCCTCCAGCTGTTGCAGAACTACAATTCCCATGAGGAATTGCAAGGCTGACAGTTGCAAGCATGACTCCCATAGGCAGAGGCATGATGGGACTTGTAGTTCCGCAACCGCTAGAAGGCTGCCAGTTTGAGACCCCAGCTACAGGGCCTCTGCTTAGAATTCTTTTTTATTTTTAATATCTGAGCAGAGGTCCTAGAGAAATGTTTATTTATAATATATATATATATATATATATATATATATATATATATATATATATATATATATATATATATATATTTTATAAATAAACTTTAGAACCCCCCCAATATATATATTATAATATATATATATATATATATATATATTTATTTGTTTATTGGGGGGGGGGGGGGTTCTAAGTAATTTTTTTAAAAATACAGATATTTAAATGTTAAAAAAAAAAAAAAAAAAAAAAAAGTGTCAGAATTGGCCCGGTCTTCAAGAGGTTATGGGAGAGTAGAGGGACAATGTGCAGGAGTCCCTCCATCTAAGGTCTCCCATACATCAAAAGCTTACTTGTTCCATTCATACTGAAATTACTTTCTATACCCAACCCGTAAAAACCTGAAGACCATAAAAAGACACGAGTGGCTCCCTTTAACTGGTTCAATCAGGAAATAAACCAGAAACACCAGATCCCGATACCAGTCTGAAACAACAAAGTGAGATGAGGGGGGGCCGTAGTCTGGGAACTCTACAGCCGCATCGTCAGTTATTCCTAATACAATCGGTTTGGTGTATTTGTGAGGCTTTTACCACTTCTGGACTGGAAGATTTGCCATATTTTGCGATTCGGCACTGCGTTACTTTAACGGACAATTTTGCGGCCGTGCGACGCTGTACCCAAATAAAACGGATCTCCTTCCCCCCCGAAACAGAGATTTATTTTGGTGGCATTTGATCACCTCTGCGATTTGTAGTTTTTGCGCTATAAAAAAAAAAAAGAAAAAAAAAAAAAAAAGGGGGAGCGACAATTTTGAAAAAATAATCAAATTTTTTTTTTTTTATCAGTTTAGGCTAATTTGTATTTTGCTACATATTTTGGTAAAAAAAAAAAATTTATATATATATATATATATATATATATATATATATATCTCAAAAAGTGTATAATAATTGGTTTGCGCAAAACAGTGTTTACAAAACTATGGGATAGATTTTTGGACTTTATTATTATTATTTTTTTTTACTAGTAATAGCGGCGATCAGCGATTTTTATCGGGACTGCGACATTGCGGCCGACAAATTTTACACTAAGTGAAACTTTTTGGGGACCAGTGACCCCAATACAGTGATCAGTGCTAAATAATATGCACTGTTCCTGTATCAATGACACTGGCAGGGAAGGGGTTAACACTAGGGGTGATCAAGGGGTTAAATGTTCCCTATGTGTGCTTTCTAATGCCCCGTACACACGTGCAGATCGTCGGCCGAACGATCGGCCGTCTTTTGTCCCCGGGCTGTCGGTGTCTGTTGAAAAGTGCAAAAGACTGCACACGAATTTTGTCCGCCGACTGCAGAAGTGATGTCATGTGATGGTTCACTTTCCGTGTGTTTTTTCTTTTCTGAGCATGCCCAGTCTTGCAAATCTGCTGTCTGTCGGCCGAATTCTGTACTGACTGGCGAACAATCGGCCGCTCTGGTGTCGGCATACGAAAATTTTACTGCTTGCATGACAGATTCTTTTCGGCTGAAAGTGCGCTGTCGGAAGCATCATACTAACAAGCCGAAAATCGGCCGATCGTTCGGCGGCCGAACATTTTCGGCCGACAATCTGCACGTGTGTACGGGGCATAAGTGTGAGGATTGAACAGAGGCAGAGAGAGATTGGTGATGCAGCTTTGCTGAATCACACGATCTTTCCCTGCCTCTCTGACAGGAGAGCCGTCTTGCATTGTTTACATTCCAGAAGGCTCTCCTGTCAGTCTAGCTGAAGATCACGGGAGGCCAGTGGTGATTGAGCCCCGCTCCTCCCGCGGTCTGCCTCCCGCTGTGTCTAATCATAGCGGGAGCGCGGCTCCGGCGGCGCACCGCGTGCACATAATCAACTCGATCTGCGTGATTTTGCGCAGCTGAGCCGCCCTGCCGCAGTAAATCTGCATGGGGCGGTTCGCAAGTGGTTAGAGGATATCTCCATCATTGTACCTTGTTAAGAAAAAAAAAAAAAAAAAAATTAATAATTTAGTTGGACGCTTCACGAAAAATGAGACCCAGGACAGCGGTTATGCTGCCAGCTTAAATAAAAAATATTGTAGTAACTCCTTCCTAAAAGCGGAACTACACGGCCTCTGAGCACCACAAATCAATATTTAATACATTTTTATTATTCAAAGCAAACTCCCCCATCAATCCATGTCTCCATGCTTTATAATGGTGAGAAATGCCCCCCCCCCCAGCATTACTGGCCATGGCCAGCTTGATTAACCGCTTCCATACTAGAGAATAAAATAGCGGTCATTGCAATTTTTTAGGTCACATAGTATTTGTGCAGCAATTTCTGAAAATACTAAAAAAAAAAAAAAAGCGGAGACCCTTGAGAATAAAATGGCGGTCATTGCAATTTTTTATGTCACACGGTATTTGTGCAGCAATTTTTTGAACATTTTTTTTTTTTTTTTTTTAGCAGAGACCCTTGAGAATAAAATGGCGGTCATTGCAATTTTTTATGTCACACAGTATTTGCATAGCAATTTTTCAAACGCTTTTTTTTTTTTTTTTATTTATTTAGCGGAGACCCTTGAGAATAAAATGGCGGTCATTGCAATTTTTTGTCACACAGTATTTGCAGAGCAATTTTTCAAACGCTTTTTTTTTTTATTTATTTAGCAGAGACCCTTGAGAATAAAATGGTGGTCATTGCAATTTTTTATGTCACACGGTATTTGCGCAGCAATTTTTTGAACATTTTTTTTTTTTTTTTTTTAAGCAGAGACCCTTGAGAATAAAATGGCGGTCATTGCAATTTATGTTACACTGTATTTGCCGAGCAATTTTTCAATTTTTTTTCTTTTTTTTTTGCAGAGACCCT
Organism: Pelophylax lessonae; assembly: GCF_965119305.1. Taxonomy (NCBI): domain Eukaryota; kingdom Metazoa; phylum Chordata; class Amphibia; order Anura; family Ranidae; genus Pelophylax; species Pelophylax lessonae. The sequence continues at coordinate 241,187,965 of NC_138776.1, forward strand.
TGAGAATAAAATGGCGGTCATTGCAATTTTTTATGTCACACGGTATTTGCGCAGCAATTTTTTGAACGTTTTTTTTTTTTTTAAGCAGAGACCCTTGAGAATAAAATGGCGGTCATTGCAATTTTTTATGTCACACGGTATTTGCACAGCAATTTCCCAAACTGTTTTTAAAAAAAAAAAAAAAAAAAAACAAAAAAAACCACACACACAAAACAGCAAAGTTAACCCAATATTTTTGTATAATGTAAAAAAAAGATGTTATGCCGAGTAAATAGATACCCAACATGTCACGCTTTAAAATTGGCCACACTTAGAATGGTGCCAAACTTCAGTACTTAAAAATCTCCGCAGGCGATGCTTTAAAATTTTTTAGTTTAGAGTGACAGAGGAGGTCTTGGGCCATAGAATTATTGCTCTCCCTCTAACGTTCGCATCAATACCTCACATGTGTGTTTACCAATGCAGACGAGACCTACGTATGCACGAGGGGACAGGGGGGCGCGGCCCGAGGGGACAGGGGGGCTCGGCACGAGGGGACAGGGGGGCTCGGCACGAGGCGACAGGGGGGCGCGGCACGAGGCGACAGGGGGGCGCGGCACGAGGCGACAGGGGGGCGCGGCACGAGGCGACAGGGGGGCGCGGCACGAGGCGACAGGGGGGCGCGGCACGAGGCGACAGGGGGGCGCGGCACGAGGCGACAGGGGGGCGCGGCACGAGGCGACAGGGGGGCGCGGCACGAGGCGACAGGGGGGCGCGGCACGAGGCGACAGGGGGGCGCGGCACGAGGCGACAGGGGGGCGCGGCACGAGGCGACAGGGGGGCGCTTTCATTTATTTACTTTTTTGTTTATTTTTACAATTTTTATTTGATCACTTTTTTCCCCTATTAGAAGGAACGTAAACATCCCTTGTAACAGGAAACGGACACGACAGGTCCTCTATGGAAAGATCGGAGGTCTAAAAGACCCCACATCTCTCCTATAGGCTGGAATACCTAAATAAAAACAACAAAAAAAAAACAAATACACAATATACACACCATCTCTGACTTTGAGGCTACGTTCACATCTTGGCTTTGCTATTAACAAACGCCCCAAAAAAGCCTACATGTGAACTTAGCCTGAAGTCAACGGGATGAGTTTCTTGCATTGAAATCAATTGGGGGGACGCAATCTTGCACTAAAGTCAATTGGGGGGAGGGGGGACGCAATCTTGCACTAAAGTCAATTGGGGGGAGGGGGGACGCAATCTTGCACTAAAGTCAATTGGGGGGAGGGGGGACGCAATCTTGCACTAAAGTCAATTGGGGGGGACGCAATCTTGCACTAAAGTCAGCGGGACACGATCTTGCATTGAAGTCAATTGAGGGGAGGGGGGACGCAATCTTGCACTAAAGTCAATTGGGGGGACGCAATCTTGCACTAAAGTCAGCGGGACACGATCTTGCATTGAAGTCAATTGGGGGGGGGGGGGGCACGATCTTGCATTGAAGTCAACTGGGGGGGCACGATCATGCATTGAAGTCAATGGGGGGGGGGGGGGACACGATCATGCATTGAAGTCAATGGGGGGGGACACGATCATGCATTGAAGTCAATGGGGGGGATGCATTCTGGCACTGAAGTCAACAGGACACGTTTCTTGCACTAAAGTCAATTGGGGGGGACGCAATCTTGCACTAAAGTCAGTGGGACACGATCTTGCATTGAAGTCAATTGGGGGGGGGGCAAGATCTTGCATTGAAGTCAATTGGGGAGGGGGCACGATCATGCATTGAAGTCAATGGGGGGGGGAACACGATCATGCATTGAAGTCAATGGGGGGGGGGGGGGAACACGATCATGCATTGAAGTCAATGGGGGGGGGGGGAACACGATCATGCATTGAAGTCAATGGGGGGGGGAACACGATCATGCATTGAAGTCAATGGGGGGGGGGGGAACACGATCATGCATTGAAGTCAATGGGGGGGGGGAACACGATCATGCATTGAAGTCAATGGGGGGGGGGGAACACGATCATGCATTGAAGTCAATGGGGGGGGGGGGCAAGATCTTGCATTGAAGTCAATGGGGGGGGAACACGATCATGCATTGAAGTCAATGGGGGGGGGGGGGAACACGATCATGCATTGAAGTCAATGGGGGGGGGAACACGATCATGCATTGAAGTCAATGGGGGGGGGAACACGATCATGCATTGAAGTCAATGGGGGGGGGGGGGAACACGATCATGCATTGAAGTCAATGGGGGGGGGAACACGATCATGCATTGAAGTCAATGGGGGGGGGGGACACGATCATGCATTGATGTCAATGGGGGGGGGGGGGACACGATCATGCATTGAAGTCAATGGGGGGGGGAACACGATCATGCATTGAAGTCAATGGGGGGGGAACACGATCATGCATTGAAGTCAATTGGAGGGGGGGACGCAATCTTGCATCAAAGTCAGTGGGACACGATCTTGCACTGAAGTCAATGGGGGAGACACGATCTTGTATTAAAGTTAATTGGGGACACGATCTTGTATTACAGTTAATTGGGGACGCGATCTTGTATTAAAGTTAACATGACACAGCATGCCATTATTCCTATTGTCAGGTGGCCAATATATCAGTGCATCGCCCCCTCCCCCCCATTTGTAGAGGAAAGGCCTACAGATCTCCATCTCCCCGGTGACAGATTTTGGGGTGTCTGATCAACAAAACTTTATTGCCAACCTCCTAGGTGTACAATGTGACCTTGTATGGAGCGAGGTGGAGGTGTGGGATGATATCCGGAGGTAGAGCCGCTTTCCTAGCGCGCTGTAAGTGCGGAGCCTCAGCCCCGCCTCTTCCCCCAAGGACCGCCCCCGCGCTTCCCCCCCTCCCCTCGTATCCCCGCTCACCCAGTCAAAGTCACAGGGGTTGCCGTCCTCCCTCTGGCTGGGCAGCGCCGTGCACACCGGAGGAATCTTCCTGATGAGGAGGAAGGAGAAGGAGAGCAGCGCCGATAGGAGGTAGTAGGGCTGGGACACCCATCGCCATAGGCCGGGCGCCCCATAGATGAGAGCCAGCAGAGGAGCGATCACCGCCATGGTCAGCTATTCACTGCCTGCAAGAACGAACAGCCCCCTCCCCGACCAATCATCAATGCCGGACTCCGCCCAATCAGAGCGGGCACACCACAAAGCCACGCCCCTTCACGTATGGACTGTCCAATACAGATCAGAAAAGGCAAATTCGTCACCGCCAGCCAGGGTCATCAGAGGGCAACACTTAGATCCGCCCCCCTTCTCCGGCCCCCAGAGCAAGCCGGGTTCAGCGTAGAGCCAATCACTGGGCTGATGTCGCAGACGTCATTAGTGATTGGACAGCGTTTGTAGATGTCCCGCCTCACTAGCACTGTAAACAAATCAGTGACAGGTGCTAGGCTAGGAGGTGGGTTTTTAGTTTTACCTTCCTATTGGTGGTTAGTAGGAACCACGTGAGAATCCCCATATCATCTATCCGATGAGCCAATCATTGGCAGCTACTCTGGAAGAGGGCTGGTTTTAGCCATGGATTCCCATTGGGTGGCGAAAGGAAGGAGGAGATATGTGATTGGTTGGCTAGTCGGGCGAGATCATGGAGCCCTTCTCGTCGCTCTTCGTCCCTTCAGAGCCGCCACCTTCCCTCCCGACCGGTCCCCCGGGGGCCCCGCCGGTGGTTCCTGGCGGCTTCACACCGGGGAAGCCTCTGTCAGTGTCCGGGCCTCCCAACCCGTCCGTCCCCTCCGCTTCCTCCTCCACCAACCCTCTCCTCCGCCGTCCCTGGAGGGGAAGAGGCGGCCAGGAGGAGCTCCGGACCCTTCTATCTGCTCAAAGAGCTGCCCGGTGAGTGCGGGGGGGAGACTGACCTCCAATGAGGGGGATATGGGGGGGAGACTGACCTCCAATGGGGGGGCTATGGGGGGAGACTGACCTCCAATGGGGGGGCTATGGGGGGGGAGACTGACCTCCTATGGGGGGGGGAGACTGACCTCCAATGGGGGGGCTATGGGGGGGGAGACTGACCTCCTATGGGGGGGGGGAGACTGACCTCCAATGGGGGGGCTATGGGGGGGAGACTGACCTCCAATGACGGGGATATGGGGGGGGGAGACTGACCTCCAATGGGGGGGGAGACTGACCTCCAATGACGGGGCTATGGGGGGGAGACTGACCTCCAATGACGGGGATATGGGGGGGGGAGACTGACCTCCAATGGGGGGGGAGACTGACCTCCAATGACGGGGCTATGGGGGGGAGACTGACCTCCAATGACGGGGATATGGGGGGGGGGAGACTGACCTCCAATGACGGGGATATGGGGGGGGGGGGAGACTGACCTCCAATGACGGGGCTATGGGGAGGAGACTGACCTCCAATGACGGGGCTATGGGGGGAGACTGACCTCCAATGACGGGGATATGGGGGGGGAGACTGACCTCCAATGACGGGGCTATGGGGGGGGGGGGAGACTGACCTCCAATGACTGGGATATGGGGGGGAGACTGACCTCCAATGACGGGGATATGGGGGGGGAGACTGACCTCCAATGACGGGGCTATGGGGGGGGAGACTGACCTCCAATGACTGGGATATGGGGGGGGGAGACTGACCTCCAATGACGGGGCTATGGGGGGGGGGAGACTGACCTCCAATGATGGGGCTATGGGGGGGGGGGGAGACTGACCTCCAATGACTGGGATATGGGGGGGAGACTGACCTCCAATGATGGGGCTATGGGGGGGGGGGAGACTGACCTCCAATGACGGGGATATGGGGGGGGGGGGAGACTGACCTCCAATGACGGGGCTATGGGGAGGAGACTGACCTCCAATGACGGGGCTATGGGGGGAGACTGACCTCCAATGACGGGGATATGGGGGGGGAGACTGACCTCCAATGGGGGGGGAGACTGACCTCCAATGACGGGGCTATGGGGGGGAGACTGACCTCCAATGACGGGGCTATGGGGGGGGGGAGACTGACCTCCAATGACGGGGCTATGGGGAGGAGACTGACCTCCAATGACGGGGCTATGGGGGGAGACTGACCTCCAATGACGGGGATATGGGGGGGGAGACTGACCTCCAATGGGGGGGCTATGGGGGGGGAGACTGACCTCCAATGACGGGGCTATGGGGGGGGAGACCTGACCTCCAATGACTGGGATATGGGGGGGGGAGACTGACCTCCAATGACTGGGATATGGGGGGGGGGGGAGACTGACCTCCAATGACTGGGATATGGGGGGGGGGAGACTGACCTCCAATGACTGGGATATGGGGGGGGGGAGACTGACCTCCAATGACGGGGATATGGGGGGGGGAGACTGACCTCCAATGATGGGGCTATGGGGGGGGGGAGACTGACCTCCAATGACTGGGATATGGGGGGGAGACTGACCTCCAATGATGGGGCTATGGGGGGGGGGGAGACTGACCTCCAATGACGGGGATATGGGGGGGGGGGAGACTGACCTCCAATGACGGGGCTATGGGGGGGAGACTGACCTCCAATGGGGGGGGGGGAGACTGACCTCCAATGGGGGGGGGGGGAGACTGACCTCCAATGGGGGGGGGAGACTGACCTCCAATGGGGGGGCTATGGGGGGAGACTGACCTCCAATGACGGGGCTATGGGGGGAGACTGACCTCCAATGACGGGGATATGGGGGGGGAGACTGACCTCCAATGACGGGGCTATGGGGAGGAGACTGACCTCCAATGACGGGGCTATGGGGGGGGAGACTGACCTCCAATGACGGGGCTATGGGGAGGACACTGACCTCCAATGATGGGGCTATGGGGGGGAGACTGACCTCCAATGACGGGGCTATGGGGAGGAGACTGACCTCCAATGACTGGGATATGGGGGGGGAGACTGACCTCCAATGGGGGGGGAGACTGACCTCCAATGGGGGGGGAGACTGACCTCCAATGGGGGGGCTATGGGGGGAGACTGACCTCCAATGACGGGGCTATGGGGGGGGAGACTGACCTCCAATGACTGGGATATGGGGGGGGGAGACTGACCTCCAATGACGGGGATATGGGGGGGGGAGACTGACCTCCAATGACGGGTCTATGGGGGGGAGACTGACCTCCAATGACGGGTCTATGGGGGGGAGACTGACCTCCAATGACGGGGCTATGGGGGGGAGACTGACCTCCAATGACGGGGCTATGGGGGGGAGACTGACCTCCAATGGGGGGGGAGACTGACCTCCAATGGGGGGGGGGAGACTGACCTCCAATGGGGGGGGGAGACTGACCTCCAATGGGGGGGGGAGACTGACCTCCAATGGGGGGGGGGGAGACTGACCTCCAATGGGGGGGGGAGACTGACCTCCAATGGGGGGCTATGGGGGGAGACTGACCTCCAATGACGGGGCTATGGGGGGAGACTGACCTCCAATGACGGGGGATATGGGGGGGGAGACTGACCTCCAATGACGGGGAATTGGGGGGGGGGGGAGACTGACCTCCAATGACTGGGATATGGGGGGGGGGGGGACTGACCTCCAATGATGGGGATATGGGGGGGGTGGGACTGACCTCCAATGAGGGGGATATGGGGGGGAGACTGACCTCCAATGAGGGGGCTATGGGGGGGGAGACTGACCTCCAATGAGGGGGATATGGGGGGGGGAGACTGACCTCCAATGAGGGGGATATGGGGGGGGGGGGGAGACTGACCTCCAATGAGGAGGATATGGGGGGGGGGGGAGACTGACCTCCAATGAGGGGGATATGGGGGGGGGAGACTGACCTCCAATGGGGGGGATATGGGGGGGAGACTGACCTCCAATGGGGGGGATATGGGGGGGGAGACTGACCTCCAATGACGGGGATATGGGGGGGGGAGACTGACCTCCAATGGGGGGGGAGACTGACCTCCAATGACGGGGCTATGGGGGGGAGACTGACCTCCAATGACGGGGATATGGGGGGGGGGAGACTGACCTCCAATGACGGGGATATGGGGGGGGGGGGAGACTGACCTCCAATGACGGGGCTATGGGGGAGGAGACTGACCTCCAATGACGGGGCTATGGGGGGAGACTGACCTCCAATGACGGGGATATGGGGGGGGAGACTGACCTCCAATGACGGGGCTATGGGGGGGGGGGGGAGACTGACCTCCAATGACTGGGATATGGGGGGGAGACTGACCTCCAATGACGGGGATATGGGGGGGGAGACTGACCTCCAATGACGGGGCTATGGGGGGGGAGACTGACCTCCAATGACTGGGATATGGGGGGGGGAGACTGACCTCCAATGACGGGGCTATGGGGGGGGGGGGAGACTGACCTCCAATGATGGGGCTATGGGGGGGGGGGAGACTGACCTCCAATGACTGGGATATGGGGGGGAGACTGACCTCCAATGATGGGGCTATGGGGGGGGGGGAGACTGACCTCCAATGACGGGGATATGGGGGGGGGGGGAGACTGACCTCCAATGACGGGGCTATGGGGAGGAGACTGACCTCCAATGACGGGGCTATGGGGGGAGACTGACCTCCAATGACGGGGATATGGGGGGGGGAGACTGACCTCCAATGGGGGGGGAGACTGACCTCCAATGACGGGGCTATGGGGGGGAGACTGACCTCCAATGACGGGGATATGGGGGGGGAGACTGACCTCCAATGACGGGGCTATGGGGAGGAGACTGACCTCCAATGACGGGGCTATGGGGGGAGACTGACCTCCAATGACGGGGATATGGGGGGGGAGACTGACCTCCAATGGGGGGGCTATGGGGGGGGAGACTGACCTCCAATGACGGGGCTATGGGGGGGGAGACTGACCTCCAATGACTGGGATATGGGGGGGGGAGACTGACCTCCAATGACTGGGATATGGGGGGGGGGAGACTGACCTCCAATGACTGGGATATGGGGGGGGGGAGACTGACCTCCAATGACTGGGATATGGGGGGGGGGAGACTGACCTCCAATGACGGGGATATGGGGGGGGGAGACTGACCTCCAATGATGGGGCTATGGGGGGGGGGAGACTGACCTCCAATGACTGGGATATGGGGGGGAGACTGACCTCCAATGATGGGGCTATGGGGGGGGGGGAGACTGACCTCCAATGACGGGGATATGGGGGGGGGGAGACTGACCTCCAATGACGGGGCTATGGGGGGGAGACTGACCTCCAATGGGGGGGGGGGGAGACTGACCTCCAATGGGGGGGGGGGGAGACTGACCTCCAATGGGGGGGGGAGACTGACCTCCAATGGGGGGGCTATGGGGGGAGACTGACCTCCAATGACGGGGCTATGGGGGGAGACTGACCTCCAATGACGGGGATATGGGGGGGGAGACTGACCTCCAATGACGGGGCTATGGGGAGGAGACTGACCTCCAATGACGGGGCTATGGGGGGGGAGACTGACCTCCAATGACGGGGCTATGGGGAGGAGACTGACCTCCAATGATGGGGCTATGGGGGGGGAGACTGACCTCCAATGACGGGGCTATGGGGAGGAGACTGACCTCCAATGACTGGGATATGGGGGGGAGACTGACCTCCAATGGGGGGGGAGACTGACCTCCAATGGGGGGGGAGACTGACCTCCAATGGGGGGGCTATGGGGGGAGACTGACCTCCAATGACGGGGCTATGGGGGGGGAGACTGACCTCCAATGACTGGGATATGGGGGGGGGAGACTGACCTCCAATGACGGGGATATGGGGGGGGGAGACTGACCTCCAATGACGGGTCTATGGGGGGGAGACTGACCTCCAATGACGGGGCTATGGGGGGGAGACTGACCTCCAATGACGGGGCTATGGGGGGGAGACTGACCTCCAATGGGGGGGGGAGACTGACCTCCAATGGGGGGGGGGAGACTGACCTCCAATGGGGGGGGGGAGACTGACCTCCAATGGGGGGGGGGAGACTGACCTCCAATGGGGGGGGGGAGACTGACCTCCAATGGGGGGGGGAGACTGACCTCCAATGGGGGGGCTATGGGGGGAGACTGACCTCCAATGACGGGGCTATGGGGGGAGACTGACCTCCAATGACGGGGATATGGGGGGGGAGACTGACCTCCAATGACGGGGAATTGGGGGGGGGGGAGACTGACCTCCAATGACTGGGATATGGGGGGGGGGGGACTGACCTCCAATGATGGGGATATGGGGGGGGTGGACTGACCTCCAATGAGGGGGATATGGGGGGGAGACTGACCTCCAATGAGGGGGCTATGGGGGGGGAGACTGACCTCCAATGAGGGGGATATGGGGGGGGGAGACTGACCTCCAATGAGGGGGATATGGGGGGGGGGGGGAGACTGACCTCCAATGAGGAGGATATGGGGGGGGGGGAGACTGACCTCCAATGAGGGGGATATGGGGGGGGGAGACTGACCTCCAATGGGGGGGATATGGGGGGGAGACTGACCTCCAATGGGGGGGATATGGGGGGGAGACTGACCTCCAATGGGGGGGATATGGGGGGAGACTGACCTCCAATGGGGGGGATATGGGGGGGAGACTGACCTCCAATGGGGGGAGACTGACCTCTAATGACGGGGCTATGGGGGGAGACTGACCTCCAATGAGGGGGATATGGGGGGGGGAGACTGACCTCCAATGACGGGGATATGGGGGGGGGAGACTGACCTCCAATGACGGGGATATGGGGGGGGGAGACTGACCTCCAATGACGGGGCTATGGGGAGGAGACTGACCTCCAATGACGGGGCTATGGGGGGAGACTGACCTCCAATGACGGGGATATGGGGGGGAGACTGACCTCCAATGGGGGGGCTATGGGGGGGGAGACTGACCTCCAATGACGGGGCTATGGGGGGGGAGACTGACCTCCAATGACTGGGATATGGGGGGGGGAGACTGACCTCCAATGACTGGGATATGGGGGGGGGGAGACTGACCTCCAATGACTGGGATATGGGGGGGGGAGACTGACCTCCAATGACGGGGATATGGGGGGGGAGACTGACCTCCAATGATGGGGCTATGGGGGGGGGGGAGACTGACCTCCAATGACTGGGATATGGGGGGGAGACTGACCTCCAATGATGGGGCTATGGGGGGGGGGGAGACTGACCTCCAATGACGGGGATATGGGGGGGGGGGGGAGACTGACCTCCAATGACGGGGCTATGGGGGGGAGACTGACCTCCAATGGGGGGGGGGGAGACTGACCTCCAATGGGGGGGGGGGGAGACTGACCTCCAATGGGGGGGGGAGACTGACCTCCAATGGGGGGGCTATGGGGGGAGACTGACCTCCAATGACGGGGCTATGGGGGGAGACTGACCTCCAATGACGGGGATATGGGGGGGGAGACTGACCTCCAATGACGGGGCTATGGGGAGGAGACTGACCTCCAATGACGGGGCTATGGGGGGGGAGACTGACCTCCAATGACGGGGCTATGGGGAGGAGACTGACCTCCAATGATGGGGCTATGGGGGGGGAGACTGACCTCCAATGACGGGGCTATGGGGAGGAGACTGACCTCCAATGACTGGGATATGGGGGGGAGACTGACCTCCAATGGGGGGGGAGACTGACCTCCAATGGGGGGGGAGACTGACCTCCAATGGGGGGGCTATGGGGGGAGACTGACCTCCAATGATGGGGCTATGGGGGGGGAGACTGACCTCCAATGACTGGGATATGGGGGGGGGAGACTGACCTCCAATGACGGGGATATGGGGGGGGGAGACTGACCTCCAATGATGGGGCTATGGGGGGGGGGGGAGACTGACCTCCAATGACTGGGATATGGGGGGGAGACTGACCTCCAATGACGGGTCTATGGGGGGGAGACTGACCTCCAATGACGGGGCTATGGGGGGGAGACTGACCTCCAATGGGGGGGGAGACTGACCTCCAATGGGGGGGGGGAGACTGACCTCCAATGGGGGGGGGGAGACTGACCTCCAATGGGGGGGGGAGACTGACCTCCAATGGGGGGGCTATGGGGGGAGACTGACCTCCAATGACGGGGCTATGGGGGGAGACTGACCTCCAATGACGGGGATATGGGGGGGAGACTGACCTCCAATGACTGGGATATGGGGGGGGGGGGGACTGACCTCCAATGATGGGGATATGGGGGGGGTGGACTGACCTCCAATGATGGGGATATGGGGGGGGTGGACTGACCTCCAATGAGGGGGATATGGGGGGGGAGACTGACCTCCAATGAGGGGGCTATGGGGGGGGAGACTGACCTCCAATGAGGGGGATATGGGGGGGGGAGACTGACCTCCAATGAGGGGGATATGGGGGGGGGAGACTGACCTCGAATGAGGGGGATATGGGGGGGGGGGAGACTGACCTCCAATGAGGGGGATATGGGGGGGGGAGACTGACCTCCAATGGGGGGGATATGGGGGGGAGACTGACCTCCAATGGGGGGGATATGGGGGGGAGACTGACCTCCAATGGGGGGGATATGGGGGGAGACTGACCTCCAATGGGGGGGATATGGGGGGGAGACTGACCTCCAATGGGGGGGAGACTGACCTCTAATGACGGGGCTATGGGGGGAGACTGACCTCCAATGAGGGGGATATGGGGGGGAGACTGACCTCCAATGACGGGGATATGGGGGGGGGAGACTGACCTCCAATGACTGGGATATGGGGGGGAGACTGACCTCCAATGACTGGGATATGGGGGGGAGACTGACCTCCAATGATTGGGATATGGGGGGGAGACTGACCTCCAATGATTGGGATATGGGGGGGGGGGAGACTGACCTCCAATGACTGGGATATGGGGGGGAGACTGACCTCCAATGGGGGGGGAGACTGACCTCCAATGGGGGGGGAGACTGACCTCCAATGGGGGGGCTATGGGGGGAGACTGACCTCCAATGACGGGGCTATGGGGGGGGAGACTGACCTCCAATGACTGGGATATGGGGGGGGGAGACTGACCTCCAATGACGGGGATATGGGGGGGGGAGACTGACCTCCAATGATGGGGCTATGGGGGGGGGGGAGACTGACCTCCAATGACTGGGATATGGGGGGGAGACTGACCTCCAATGACGGGTCTATGGGGGGGAGACTGACCTCCAATGACGGGGCTATGGGGGGGAGACTGACCTCCAATGGGGGGGGAGACTGACCTCCAATGGGGGGGGGAGACTGACCTCCAATGGGGGGGGGAGACTGACCTCCAATGGGGGGGCTATGGGGGGAGACTGACCTCCAATGACGGGGCTATGGGGGGAGACTGACCTCCAATGATGGGGAATTGGGGGGGGGGAGACTGACCTCCAATGACTGGGATATGGGGGGGGGGGGACTGACCTCCAATGATGGAGATATGGGGGGGGTGGACTGACCTCCAATGAGGGGGATATGGGGGGGAGACTGACCTCCAATGAGGGGGCTATGGGGTGGGAGACTGACCTCCAATGAGGGGGATATGGGGGGGGGAGACTGACCTCCAATGAGGGGGATATGGGGGGGGGAGACTGACCTCGAATGAGGGGGATATGGGGGGGGAGAGACTGACCTCCAATGAGGGGGATATGGGGGGGGGAGACTGACCTCCAATGGGGGGGATATGGGGGGGAGACTGACCTCCAATGGGGGGGATATGGGGGGGAGACTGACCTCCAATGGGGGGGATATGGGGGGAGACTGACCTCCAATGGGGGGGATATGGGGGGGAGACTGACCTCCAATGGGGGGGAGACTGACCTCTAATGACGGGGCTATGGGGGGAGACTGACCTCCAATGAGGGGGATATGGGGGGGAGACTGACCTCCAATGACGGGGATATGGGGGGGGGAGACTGACCTCCAATGACTGGGATATGGGGGGGAGACTGACCTCCAATGACTGGGATATGGGGGGGAGACTGACCTCCAATGACTGGGATATGGGGGGGAGACTGACCTCCAATGATTGGGATATGGGGGGGAGACTGACCTCCAATGATTGGGATATGGGGGGGGGGGAGACTGACCTCCAATGACTGGGATATGGGGGGGGGGGGGGAGACCGACCTCCAATGACTGGGATATGGGGGGGAGAGACTGACCTCCAATGACGGGGCTATGGGGGCGGAGACTGACCTCCAATGACGGGGCTATGGGGGCGGAGACTGACCTCCAATGACGGGGCTATGGGGGGGGGAGACTGACCTCCAATGACGGGGCTATGGGGGGGGAGACTGACCTCCAATGACGGGGCTATGGGGGGGAAGACTGACCTCCAATAACGGGGCTATGGGGGGGAAGACTGACCTCCAATAACGGGGCTATGGGGGGGGAGACTGACCTCCAATGACTGGGATATGGGGGGGAGACTGACCTCCAATGACTGGGAATAGGGGGGGGGGGGAGACTGACCTCCAATGACTGGGACATGGGGGGATGGGGGGGGGGGAGACCGACCTCCAATGACTGGGATATGGGGGGGGGACCGACCTCCAATGACTGGGATATGGGGGGGGGAGACTGACCTCCAATGACGGGGCTATGGGGGCGGAGACTGACCTTCAATGACGGGGCTATGGGGGGGAGACTGACCTCCAATGATGGGGCTATGGGGGGGAGACTGACCTCCAATGATGGGGCTATGGGGGGGAGACTGACCTCCAATGACTGGGATATGGGGGGGGGGGAGACCGACCTCCAATGGGGGGGCTATGGGGGGGGAGACTGACCTCCAATGACTGGGATATGGGGGGGAGACTGACCTCCAATGACTGGGATATGGGGGGGAGACTGACCTCCAATGACTGGGATATGGGGGGGGGGAGACTGACCTCCAATGAGGGGGATATGGTGGGGGGGAGACTGACCTCCAATGACGGGGATATGGGGGGGGGGGGGGAGACTGACCTCCAATGACGGGGCTATGGGGGGAGACTGACCTCCAATGACTGGGATATGGGGGGGGGGAGACTGACCTCCAATGACGGGGATATGGGGGGGGGAGACTGACCTCCAATGACTGGGATATGGGGGGGGGAGACTGACCTCCAATGACGGGGATATGGGGGGGGAGA
>NC_138776.1:241202203-241589414 GCF_965119305.1 Pelophylax lessonae
GAGATCCCGTAACCATCTATCCTGTGAAATCAAAAGGGGGGGGGGGGTGTAATCATCAGTGATGAAGTTTTGTCTTTTCATTGCTGGTTCCCTCCCCCCCATGATTCTACTATATGCTCTAATGGAGGTCAGGTAAGCGGCCTCTACAGAGCACTTTATCGGTGTTGTGTGCGATCATCTCACACCATAGATAGTGACGGGATCTCATTTGTATGGACATTCCGCATATATTGCCGTTCACTCAGTGCTGCATTTGGACTTTACTAGAGACAACCCCCCCCCCTGCGAATTTCGGTGGCCGAAACAGATCGGTCAAAAATGTGAGTGTTATCAGCATTTTGCCAATAAGTGAAAAATAATAGATAATGGCACTGAAAACGCACACGACTTTGGCTCGACTTTACCATGCTACGTTGTGTTTCTCATAGGTCATGTGACTCAAAAACTGCATCAAAAACGTAACACCGGTGCATTTTTGCTGTGTTTTTTTCAATGCATTTCAAGGGGATTTTTGGTGAGTCTTTTAGCTGACCAAAAAAATGCAGCAAGCAAGATTTTTTAACACCACAACAGAAGCGCAACCGACCAGTGTGAAGACCTGCATAGAATTTAAAGGGATTCCTAAATCTTGAACTTTTCTCGCGCTGAAGGTGCCAATAATAGCCGACACAAAATTCATATTCATTTAAATTCATTATATTAATCAAAAAGTTGTATAGAATTGTATTCTATCTAAAAATATATATATATATATAATTTTTTTTTTTTTTTAATGTCAGTTTCGTTTTTTTTTTTTTTTTTTTGCCAAGTGCATCCTCCGTTTGGAGGGGGGGGGGTGTACCTTTCTTTTCCTTTCCTTTTTTCCTTTCCTTTTTTTTTCCTTTCCTTTTTTTTCCTTTTTTTTTTTTTCCTTTCCTTTTTTTTTTTTTTCCTTTTTTTTTTTTCCTTTTTTTTTTTTCCTTTTTTTTTTTTTCCCTTTTTTTTTTTTCCTTTTTTCTTTTTCCTTTTTTCTTTTTCCTTTTTCCTTTTTCCTTTTTCCTTTTTCCTTTTTCCCTTTCCTTCCTTTTTTCCTTTCCTTCCTTTTTTCCTTTCCTTCCTTTTTTCCTTTCCTTCCTTTTTTCCTTTCCTTCCTTTTTTCCTTTCCTTCCTTTTTTCCTTTCCTTCCTTTTTTCCTTTCCTTCCTTTTTTCCTTTCCTTCCTTTTTTCCTTTCCTTCCTTTTTTCCTTTCCTTCCTTTTTTCCTTTCCTTCCTTCCTTCCTTCCTTTTTCTCTCCCTTTCCTTCCTTCCTTCCTTCCTTCCTTCCTTCCTTCCTCTTTTCTCTCCCTTTCCTTCCTTCCTTCCTCTTTTCTCTCCCTTTCCTTCCTTCCTTCCTCTTTTCTCTCCCTTTCCTTCCTTCCTTCCTTCCTTCCTTCCTTCCTCTTTTCTCTCCCTTTCCTTCCTTCCTTCCTTCCTTCCTTCCTCTTTTCTCTCCCCTTTCCTTCCTTCCTTCCTTCCTTCCTCTTTTCTCTCCCTTTCCTTCCTTCCTTCCTTCCTTCCTCTTTTCTCTCCCTTTCCTTCCTTCCTTCCTTCCTTCCTCTTTTCTCTCCCTTTCCTTCCTTCCTTCCTTCCTTCCTTCCTCTTTTCTCTCCCTTTCCTTCCTTCCTTCCTTCCTTCCTTCCTCTTTTCTCTCCCTTTCCTTCCTTCCTTCCTTCCTTCCTCTTTTCTCTCCCTTTCCTTCCTTCCTTTCCTTCCTTCCCTCCTTTTTTCTCTCCCTTTTTCCTTCTTTTTTCTTTCCAATCAGCTCTCAGACCTCTCTTCACTGAGCTCTGCATAGTGTAGTGAATTCTCAGACCAGCTTATCCATTCATCACTTTTAATGGATGTAGAGACAGCATATAAACAGGTACAACTTATGTAGGAGGCTTTGTTTCATCTCTGTGTATCACCTGACCGACCTGGTCTCGTCACTGGGTATATGCAAGGGTTTACATCCACTAAAAAAAAAAAAAAATTCCTATGCTTGACATCCTAAAAATAGGTTAAAATGGGCCGTATCTTTCTAATCTTATAAACTTGAATCCCATTTTGAGGCTCCACTCCCCCCCCCCCCCTTTTCCCCAATCAACTTTGCAGATGAAAAGTAAATACGTTTTTGTCTGGGTGACTGTATAGCATGCAGCCATGAGTATTGAGTAGGTAACAAGTGCATCTTTATGTTGGGAAGTGTATTTGGAATTCTGTAAATGACTGGGTCCAATAGACCTCCTAATGTTTTCACGTCTTTGTTAGGTATGATCGACACTCCCGGCAATCAGGACAATAGCAGTCTTCGCTCTCTAATCGAAAAGCCTCCAATCTGTGGCAACTCCTTCACACCTTTAACTGGAGCACTACTCACCGGCTTCAGACTTCACGCTGGCCCGGTAAGACACGTGTGTATGTACTGTGGCTCATAGGAAGGGCTTGCACATACTTGCAGGAGCCTTCATGACCCTGCCGGATTTTATGTTAGTGCTTGCCCAATCCCTCCCCTCTCCTGCACATTTCTTAGGCAAAAATATATTTGGGTTTGGAAGGTTGGATGTTGGAAGGTTTGTAGGAATTGTGTTGTAATAATGTGTTTTCTAAACCCAAAAACAAAAATGTAATAAATTGGATAGCATGCAGTGAACTGCTAGGGCTAGGCTGACACGTTTCGAAGGCGGCAGCAATTCTTGGCACTGAGGATAAGGGTTCGCCCTCGAAACATGTCAGCCTAGCCCTAGCGGTTCACTGCGTGCTATCCAGCACCACGCAGTGCCTTGGCTACCTTGGAGATCTTGTGTTGATCATGTTGATATGTGTGATACCTACATCTGTTTTGTGAGTATAATATATACTTTTTACAATTTTAATAAACTCTTTCAGTGGTAATGCACTAGGCCGGTGCGCCCTTCTCTTCTTGTTGTCAATAAGAACATTGGCCCGGGATTCGGCTGTAACAGCAGGGTCTTGGTGGCTGCTGAAGCTTGGAAGGCTTTATTTATTTATTTATATATATAATATAAAATTTATTTAGTAGGTTAGCTGTAGCAAGTAGAAGTCTACCTATGTGTGATCTAACAGAAAGCTTGGGTAATCCTTATAGATTGGCATTTGTTTAACTGCTTCCTGCCCGGCCTATTGTAAAATGATGGCTGAGCAGGAGCTCTCTCATCCTGGGTGGACGTCATATGATGGCTGAGCAGGAGCTCTCCCATCTTGGGTGGACATCATATGATGGCTGAGCAGGAGCTCTCCCATCCTGGGTGGACGTCATATGATGGCTGAGCAGGAGCTCTCTCATCCTGGGTGGACGTCATATGATGGCTGAGCAGGAGCTCTCTCATCCTGGGTGGACGTCATATGATGGCTGAGCAGGAGCTCTCCCATCCTGGGTGGACGTCATATGATGGCTGAGCAGGAGCTCTCCCATCCTGGGTGGACGTCATATGATGGCTGAGCAGGAGCTCTCCCATCCTGGGTGGACGTCATATGATGGCTGAGCAGGAGCTCTCTCATCCTGGGTGGACGTCATATGATGGCTGAGCAGGAGCTCTCCCATCCTGGGTGGACGTCATATGATGGCTGAGCAGGAGCTCTCTCATCCTGGGTGGACGTCATATGATGGCTGAGCAGGAGCTCTCTCATCCTGGGTGGACGTCATATGATGGCTGAGCAGGAGCTCTCCCATCCTGGGTGGACGTCATATGATGGCTGAGCAGGAGCTCTCTCATCCTGGGTGGACGTCATATGATGGCTGAGCAGGAGCTCTCTCATCCTGGGTGGACGTCATATGATGGCTGAGCAGGAGCTCTCCCATCCTGGGTGGACGTCATATGATGGCTGAGCAGGAGCTCTCCCATCCTGGGTGGACGTCATATGATGGCTGAGCAGGAGCTCTCCCATCCTGGGTGGACGTCATATGATGGCTGAGCAGGAGCTCTCCCATCCTGGGTGGACGTCATATGATGGCTGAGCAGGAGCTCTCCCATCCTGGGTGGACGTCATATGATGGCTGAGCAGGAGCTCTCCCATCCTGGGTGGACGTCATATGATGGCTGAGCAGGAGCTCTCCCATCCTGGGTGAACGTCATATGATGGCTGAGCAGGAGCTCTCCCATCCTGGGTGAACGTCATATGATGGCTGAGCAGGAGCTCTCCCATCCTGGGTGGACGTCATATGATGGCTGAGCAGGAGCTCTCCCATCCTGGGTGGACGTCATATGATGGCTGAGCAGGAGCTCTCCCATCCTGGGTGGACGTCATATGATGGCTGAGCAGGAGCTCTCCCATCCTGGGTGGACGTCATATGATGGCTGAGCAGGAGCGCTCTCATCCTGGGTGGATGTCATATGATGGCTGAGCAGGAGCTCTCCCATCCTGGGTGGACGTCATATGATGGCTGAGCAGGAGCTCTCCCATCCTGGGTGGACGTCATATGATGGCTGAGCAGGAGCCCTCCCATTCTGGGTGGACGTCGTATGACATCCTCTCAGCCACGCATTGGCCACCACCTCTTCTTTATGCAAGCTGAAATAGAATTATGGGATGGGCTGAGATGGCAGTATTTTTTTACAGGCTTTCCAAAATTGGACTGCATACTACTATGGCAAAGGGAAAGAGGTAGTCAAATATGTTAAACATCCTTCCATTGCAATATAATTATTCCTCGTGTTTTCATTTTTTTTTAGCTTCCAGAGCAGTGTCGGCTAATGCACATACAACCTCCAAAAAAGAAAAACAAAAAGCACAAACAGAGCAGAACACAAGAGCCAGCTCCCCCAGGTCAGTATAGAGCATGGATTAGGGGATTGCACAGGACTGCACAAGTGACATCACTGACAGGTTGTCTCTCTCCATGTCTTTAGAAACCCCGTCAGACTCTGATCACAGAAAAAAGAAGAAGAAACAGAGGGAAGACGACCCAGAAAGAAGGCGGAAGAAGAAAGACAAAAAGAAAAAGAAGGTGACTAAGCAAAGCCTGATTGTTAACACTGGACTCTAGGCCAGGGATTCCCAAACTATGGCCCTCCAGTTGTTCAGGAACTATAATTCCCATCATGCCTAGCCATGTCTGTGAATGATAGTTTTACAATGCCTCACGGGACTTGTAGTTCTGTAACAGCTGGAGGGCCGTAGTTTGAAGATCCCTGTCCTAGATGTTAATGACATGAGCTTGTGGCAAGTAGCTTAACGAGGTGAGGACCTTGTTAGTTGTAGAAGGGAATGAGCACAGAATTTTCCCTGGAAGTATATCTCTCTATATTTTGCGCTCGCTCTCTATATCTTGCGATCTCTCTCTCTCTCGATCTCGATCTCTCTCTCGATCTCGATCTCTCTCTCGATCTCTTCGCTCTCGATCTCTTCGCTCTCGATCTCTTCGCTCTCGATCTCTTCGCTCTCGATAATGACATGAGCTTGTGGCAAGTAGCTTAACGAGGTGAGGACCTTGTTAGTTGTAGAAGGGAATGAGCACAGAATTTTCCCTGGAAGTATATCTCTCTATATTTTGCGCTCGCTCTCTATATCTTGCGATCTCTCTCTCTCTCGATCTCGATCTCTCTCTCTCGATCTCTCTCGATCTCTCTCTCTCTCGATCTCTCTCTCTCTCGATCTCTTCGCTCTCGATCGCTCTTCGCTCTCGATCGCTCTCGATCTCTTCGCTCTCGATCTCTTCGCTCTCGATCTCTTCGCTCTCGATCTCTTCGCTCTCGATCTCTTCGCTCTCGATCTCTTCGCTCTCGATCTCTTCGCTCTCGATCTCTTCGCTCTCGATCTCTTCGCTCTCGATCTCTTCGCTCTCGATCTCTTCGCTCTCGATCTCTTCGCTCTCGATCTCTTCGCTCTCGATCTCTTCGCTCTCGATCTCTTCGCTCTCTCTCATCTTGCGCTCTCTCTCTCTCTGTGTATCCCTCTCTATATCTCTATATGACAATTGTTGGGGGATGGTGTGTATAGGCCTTTTACTCTGTTGCGCTTGTAGTTAATACATCTATAGCATACCATTGAGGCTTAGTAAGGTGACTGTTTTTGTTTGAGACTGGAAATGCCCTGTTAAGATGTTTCTACCTCCCAAGGGCCTATTGGTCCTGTACCCGTTTTGAGGAGGAATTTGTTAAAAAATAGGCTGCCTGCTCTGTGGCTAAAGTAGTATCCCATCTTAAAGTGTCTACCATCCCAATGGAAGATGAACATGTTTTAAGGACCTCACTGATAAGCAGCTGGAGGCCCTTTTTAGAGCTCTGGCACGTGGCAGATCCTGCAATGCAAGCTTGTAATACTTTAAACCACAAAGCTCCTTTTTTGGTTTATCAATTCCAGCCTACCTGTCCAACTGCATAGATTAGGAAATCTCCATGCAGCTCTTGCCGGTCTTCTGGATTTAGGTATTGCCCCAGTTCCTTTGATGGAACCATTTCAGGGGTTTACCAAAATGCTTCATTGTGGCCAAGAAATTCCCAATGGAATCCACCAGTTTCCTTCAGGATGGCTTTTTGGTCTCTGTGGACATCTTGGACATGTATCTGCATCTTTTCCTCTTTCTAGAACACCAGCGATTTTGATTTTTCTTTACATTTTGCTGTGGGTTCTCTGCATTTTTAGTTTGTCCCTTCTGTTCTGCATTTCTTCTGCACGTTTGACTGTTCACCAAAGTGGTGGCCTCAGTATTAGCCCTATTGCACCTCAGGGTATTCCTATTGTGAAAGTAAGAGGTCTAGACAACCTCATAATGAGGGAAAGTCCGGACAGGAATTGGCAGGCAGTGTAGCCCTGACCTTCTCTAGGTTTAGATGTATCCCGAACCTTCAGAACTTTAGCACTGGAACAGATTTAATTCTAAAGGGGGTGTTTCTGCGCTAAAGAAAATGATAAATGAATTTGTGATAAATGTGAAAAGCCGCTAACACAAAATCAACCAACAGTGATTCATAAAAACAATAACAGTAAAGTGTAGCGCTAAACATGTGAATAACTAGTGAAAAAATTAATCCACAAACAATATTATACGGATAGTGTCCAGGATAAAATATGGTGAATAAGATCCCAGAAAGAAATAAAGTCCAAATAAATCCAAGTGCAAAAAACGTTCCTTCCAGTGACACCCAGGGAAAGTGTAGGATGGGGACACCTCAGTGCACAAATGATCAAAGCAGCTTACCAGAGCGCCATGGCTACTCAAATAAATGAGAGCCTCTCCCAGCATGTAGATAAATTACCATACATCAGTGAATTCAAGAGGGTGATACCTCTTGATCTCTCTTAATCACTCCGTTTGATCAAATAAACATATGGAGGGAAATGAAGACAAAGGACCATAGTGTAATCCCGTAAACCACATGAAGTATATTTATTTAAAAGCACTACTCACAATATAGAAGACAAATGCAAGCACATAAAGTAGAAGCTGAAGGGTTCAATCGCGGCGTCCCGCATGTATCCAAACAGCATTAACAGCAGTAAAGGAGGCCGGCTCCGTAAGGGGGCGTGTGGACGTTACGTCTGGAGTCGCCAACGTTTCGTCATCAAAAGACGTCGTCTGGAACAGATTTGCAAGATTTAGGTCTAGTCCTACAAACAGCCCAAGCCAACGTTTTTATGCCTCAGAAGATACTTGGAACTTTTTGCTTCCAGACTCTTACCTGTCTCTTTGCTTCTGCATGAGAGTAATGGGGCTGATGGTAGTTCCCTTCGAGGCAGAATCCCATAGGCTGTTTCACTCCAGACAAGTAGAAGACAAAATTCTGTTGTCGTTGGACAAGTCTGTCCAGTCCTTGAACCACATCATCAGAATGTTGTCTTGTGGCTTGGTGGCTCAGGAATCGAGCTTTTGAGTAAATGTCCTTTCCTCCTGACTTCTGGAAGATTCTCACAATGGATGCCGGCTTGTTAGGTTGGAGGGAAAGATCTGTTGCTGAATCATGGAACTGCCCCCAGTTCAGTTTTTGTGGGCTATTAGTGATTTGTTTGCTGCTGCCCACCCCCAGTTGCTTTGCCACAAAACTGAGGCATACTGGGAGTAGAATGGGTTATCCTGGTCTAGCCTACTATATAGATAGATAGAATTAGAAATGAATACAACTCCTGTAATAAGTAGCATTAATACATCAATAAATAGAATATTTTAAATATAAATAATATAGTGTATGTAAATGTGTGTGTGTGTGTGTGTGTGTACATGTATTGAAAAAACTGCTAGGGAGGCACTGATACCAGTTTGAGGGATTTGTGTCCATGCAAAATGAATGGGCGCAAATTGCACTGCAAAGAATCCCATTTGAACAGGAATGCAGTGTGATTCCTCCCCGAATCGAAAGTGATTTTTCTCCCACTGCTGCTGTGTGATAGAACCCAGTAAAGAAAGCCATGTAGTGCAGCAATAGGCAGTTTATAAAAAAGTTACAACAACTCCAAGTAAATATCTAGTCAAGTTCTATTTCTGCAGTGTCCCCGTCCCGCTGATGATAGCAAACCACGGCCGCTGGAGATGTCCGGCAGTCCACCCCCAAGCTGACATCACTTCCACCCTATAATCACAGGAGTCCCAGAACTTCTCCTCCAGCCATGTGAGCACCTCCCAGCGGCCGTGGTTTGCTATCCTTAGCAGGACAAGGATACTGCAGAAATAGGATTTGGCTAGATATTTAGTTGATATACCATATAAGCCGACCCGAATATAAGCCGAGGCAACTACTTTTACCACAAAAAACTGGAAAAACATATTGACTCGAGTATAAGTCTAGGGTGGGAAATGCAGCAGCTACTGGACCCAACTGGACCACCACGAGAACCATAACAGGCTGCGGACATGGCACAGGAGATGGTTCAGGCATGGCACAGGAGATGGTTCAGGCATGGCACAGGAGATGGTTCAGGCATGGCACAGGAGATGGTTCAGGCATGGCACAGGAGATGGTTCAGGCATGGCACAGGAGATGGTTCAGGCATGGCACAGGAGATGGTTCAGGCATGGCGCAGGAGATGCAGGGCTGTGGGCATGGCACAGGAGATGCAGGGCTGTGGGCATGGCACAGGAGATGGTTCAGGCATGGCACAGGAGATGCAGTGCTGCGGGGATGGTACAGGAGAATCTCCTGTACCATGCTCTGCAGCACTGCATCTCCTGAGGGCTGTGGAGAGTCTCGCTTACCTTTCCGCCTTACATTTAAAAATGGCGCTGCCCGGTGCCAACACATCACCGCGCATGCGCCGTCTGCCCTGGAATAGCCGAACATGTATGGGCTTTCCCGAGCGGAGGCGGTGCATGCCCACTGACCGGGGAAAGCTAAGTGAGACCGTGACTCGAGTATAAGCCGAAGGGGCTTTTTCAGCATAAAAAAAGACTTGCTGAAAAAGTCGGCTTATATACTCGAGTATATACGGTACTTGATTACTTGATAGCTACTAGATATTCACTTTGTGAGTTATAACATTTTAATAAACCTGCCTATTGCTGCACTACAGGGCGCTTTGCTTTCTTTACTGGGTTCACACACACAGGAGCGGTGGGGGAAATTGCATGCGATTCTGGCAGTAATCGCACTGCATTCCTTTTCAAAAACGCATGTAAATCTTAGTGCGATTTGTGCCCATTAATTTTATTTGGACGCAAATCACACCGCAAGGTTTCAGTAATGGGTGCATTTTCACGAGTATGCGTAATCATGAAAATACTCTGTATCGGCACCGATATCGGTATCCGTGCGTCCCTAGTGTTATAACAATGGGATGACTTTTGTGATTTATAGTAAAAGCCGGTCTGGCACTTGGCACACATTTTTTGTAATATTTCATTGTACATATAATTGCTTATTTCAATTTTATACAAAAGAGAAGCGGCAGAGACTCACTGGGCTTGGTAGATGACATTTTCATGTGCTGTATATACAAGGTGTGAACTGACAAGCATTTATTTTAAAGTGATTGTAAACGATCATCTTGTTCAACAACCCATTTAGGTTAAAAGAGAAATTAATGGAAAACCATTTGTGTATAGATTTTTATATTTATAAAAAAAAAAAAAGCATGCTCTCATGCTTAGTGTGGTCAGTTTTTAATAGTAAAGCAGAGAGACTGGCAGGAACACCAGGGATTTCACACATGGGAAGTAATATAAAGAGAACAGGATACATTTTCATACAAGTACAGGGTACAGCAGCCACACATCAGGAATATGAAATATTGGGTTTACATAGTTATTTTTCATTATTATTATTTTATTATTGTTAATCCTTATTTATTTTTTTTTTCTAGAGCCGACACAGTCCTGAGCACCCAAGTGCAGGAAGCTCACAAAGTGGATTGCGCTGAGCATTCGCCTTTATTTGTACATATTGTCTACCGTCACTTTTATAGCGTTAGTTCTTTTTAATAAAGCTCCTACCTTTCCCAACTTAATGATCTGTGTATTTATTTATTTCTTACATTATTAATTACGTTCGAGCTGTTAAGGCATAAAAATGTTTCTCTATCGCTCATTGACAGACGTAGTCTTCTTGATTCTCAAGAGCTGGGTTATGTTGTCTCCGCAGGAGTAGGA
Source organism: Pelophylax lessonae (assembly GCF_965119305.1). Taxonomy (NCBI): domain Eukaryota; kingdom Metazoa; phylum Chordata; class Amphibia; order Anura; family Ranidae; genus Pelophylax; species Pelophylax lessonae. The sequence goes on from NC_138776.1 coordinate 241,212,741, forward strand.
CTAGGCAGAAAGACAAAACGTTCTGGCTCCACCTTAGGGGCAGTCCCTGAGGGTATATCCTCCCTCTCTCTGCTACAGGGAATCAGTTTTTTTCTGTCTAGTCAGGAGTAAGGACCTAAGCTCCTTGCTGGGATCTTTTTGGTCCTGGCAAGATTTTTTCTTTAGAAGAAATATTTTTTAGGTAGTTTTTTCTCCAGTGTTTTTCCTGTGAGATCTTCAAGCAAAAAACGCCGGACTGGGCGACACTTGTGGTCACCCCAGCCGGCCTACGAGCGCGCGCAGACCATCGCATTGCGCTTGGTCGGCCGCGACACATTCAAGTAAGTATGCGGGGCCGGGCGACGGGCTGGATGTTGAGATCCAGTGGTCACCCCGGTTTCTGCCTACGAGCGCGTGCAGACCAGAGCTCCGCGCTGGGTCGGCCGCGACGGAGTCCCAGTGGAGGGACTGACCTTGCGAGTTAAAAGTCTCGCTTGGACGCCAGGAACCAGAGAGTCGAGGCGTCCGGAGTGGTCCACAAACCCCCACCCCGGTGGAGAGGGTATTGTGAAGAGAGGGTGCCTGTCGGTTCGGTATGGTGAGTAAACGTTCCCTTTTTTCTTTCCTCGTTATGAGGCAGTATGAATTATGGGCCCCTCCATACATGGTCAGTATATATCTGACACTAAAAGTCCCCCTTGTAATACAGTATGTGTTTGTGGGAAGTGGACTTTGACTCTACCCAGCAGACTGTAGCATTACAGCAGACATAGGAGGTATAATCCTACCTTATTTGTAGTGTATCTCCTGTAGATCAATCAATCGCCACTCAGCAGAGATGCAGGTGGATGTGCTGGGAAAAACGATTTCGGCGGTCCGCCGCCATTTTGCCGTAGACCAGGTGCATGCATGTCCTCAGGTCACGCCGGCCGCCATGTTTTTGGAGTCTAATGTCTCCTATATGGGGGCGGCCATGTTTCATGAGCCCAGCTACCTCGTGGAGAGCTGGGAACGCCGGAAGGCGTACACAGGGGGCGGAGCCACGTCCTTCTACCCGGGAAAAAGCAACAGCTCCTTCCAGTCTGTAAAGACAGACGCTGACTGCAGTTGGTTGGAAACTTCACTGCATCGGTTGGTGAGCCTTGGGGGTCCCTCTCTCTCTCTCTCTCTGTGGGATCGAGAAGCAGGTACTCTGAGGGGCGCTATTGCGCTAGGGGGAGACACATAAAAAAAAAAAAAAAAAAAAAAATTTAAAAAAAAAAGAAAAAAAAAAAAGAGGTATTTTTTATTAAAAAAAAAAAAAAAAAAAAAGTTTTTTTGTGTTTTCTGGCAAAGGTGTCCTGAATTAACATGGACCCTGCCACTCATGTATCTCCTCCGGATCCCCTCGAGGGGTCTGCGGGATCCTCCAGCACCCCACTGACGATTAAATCATTGTCCGCTATTATGGAAGCTTGTGTCCCGGGTGGAAGTGGCTTGTCAGGGACAGGGCGCAAGTAAGCGACCCCCGCCTAACCCCTTATTATCTGAAACAGGGGTTTTTATTCAAACCTATTTACAATACCCAGGAAAGAGGGCAAAGTGCGTCCAATTCTGGACTTAAGGGCACTCAATTCTTTTGTCTACATAAGAAGATTCAGAATGGAGTCCATTCGCACAGTAGCAGCCTTTCTGCATCCAGGGGATGTCCTAGCGTCCATAGACATCTAGGACGCATATCTTCACATTCCCATTTTCGCAGGACATCAGCGGTTTCTACGTTTTTCCGTAGAAGAGAATCACTATCAGTTTGTGGCGTTATCTTTCGGTCTCGCCACGGCTCCGCGGGTCTTCACGAAGGTGTTGGCCCCTATGTTGGCACTTCTGCGCCAAAGAGGCATATCGATTCTAGGTTACCTAGACGATCTTCTGCTTCATGCAGAGTCTCCTCAGACCTTGCTACAAAACATAGAAATTACTATGATTTCTTTACAGGAATTCGGGTGGCTGGTGAACCAGTAAAAGTCATTTCTGGTTCCCACCCAGAGGCTCGAATATCTGGGTCTAATTCTAGACACAGTCAGGACAAGAGTTTTTCTTCCGGTAGGGAAACTCCGAAAGATTCAATCAGCAGTCCACCAACAGCTGGTCTTCCTTTCAGACTTGCATGAGGGTTCTGGGGTTGATGGTGGCTTCCTTCGAAGCAGTCCCATTTGCCCAGTCCCATACCCGAATTCTTCAGCAAGAGATTCCTCTCAGATGGAATCGGAATCCGGAATCCCTGGACAATCAGATCCGATTGAGCAAACAGACCAGAGAGTCTCTGGTCTGGTGGCTTCGGTCTCCGATGCTCAGCCAGGGAAAGTCATTTCTGCCAATATATTGGACGACAGTGACCACGGATGCCAGTCTATCCGGATGGGGAGGAATTCTCGGTCAGTTATCTGTCCAGGGACTTTGGTCCCCGGAAGAATCCAGGTTACCGATAAATGTATTGGAACTGAGAGCGATCAGACTTTGTCTGATTCACTGGACCGAGCAGCTCCAGGGCAGCCCGGTTCGGATCCAGTCGGACAACGCCACGGCCGTGGCTTATGTCAATCACCAGGGGGGCACCAAGAGTGTCCGAGCGGCCAAAGAAGTGGCTTGCATTCTTCGCTGGGCGGAACGATTTGTTCCAGCAATCTCTGCGGTGTTCATTCCGGGGGTGGAGAATTGGCAGGCAGATTATCTCAGCCGTCAGACTCTGGATCAGGGGGAATGGTCCCTCCATCCAGACGTTTTCCACCAGTTGTGCCTACGATGGGGCACCCCGGATATGGATCTGTTGGCATCTCGATTCAACAGGAAAGTTCAGAGATTCGTGGCTCGCTCCCGCGATCCTCTAGCAGAAACCGCAGACGCACTGATCGCCCCGTGGGGGCAATACCAGCTAATGTATGCCTTCCCTCCTCTTGGGTTACTGCCAAGACTTCTTCGCAAGATAGAGGAGGAAGGAATTCCAGTAATCCTGGCAGCTCCGGACTGGCCTCGTCGAGCTTGTTACGCCGACTTGGTCAGACTGATGGCGGACGGCCCGTGGAGACTTCCTCTCAGGGAGGATCTACTGTCTCAGGGACCGATCTTCCATCCTGCTTTACGATCGCTGGTTTTAAACGGCCTGGTTATTGAGACCCAGGTGCTGAAGGACAAGGGATTGTCAGCTTCAGTTATTCCTACTCTAGTTAAAACAAGGAAAGCGACTTCCAGAAAGATTATCATCGTACATGGAAGTCTTATATTGTGTGATGTGAATCCCTTGGGTTCCATCTACATCTTTATTCGGTAGTCCGAATATTGGCTTTCTGCAACAGGGAGTTGAGCAGAAGCTGGCCTTGAGTGTTATCAAGGGTCTGGTTTCAGCATTTGCTATCTTCTTTCAGAAGCTTTTGTCTACTCATTCCTTGGTGCGGAATTTCATCCAGGGGGTGCGACACCTGGCTCTGCCAGTGCACGCGCCGTTACCATCCTGGGATCTTAATTTGGTGCTGTCGGTTCTTCAGACACCTCCCTTTGAAAATATCAGGGAGATACCCTTGCTTACTTTTATCCCAGAAGGTGGTCTTCTTGGTGGCTATCACTTCTGCACGCAGGGTGTCAGAACTGGCTGCATTATCCTGTTGTTCCCCAGATCTGGTGGTTCATAGGGATAAGGTGTTCTTCATCCGAATCCATCCTTCCTTCTAAGGTGGTTTCAAAGTTTCATTGAATAAGGACAGTGTATTGTCCTTCCTATGTCCTTAGCCCAATCATCCTCGAGAATTTGCATGGCATTCCGTGGATGTAGTTCGGGCGATCAGGATATACTTGAATACTACGGATTCAATTTGTAAGACGGATTCACTGTTTGTGATCACGGATGGCCCTAAGAAGGGGTTGCCTGTTCTGCTGCGACCATCTTTAGATGGATCAGACAGACGGTGGTATAGGCTTATTTTATCTAAGGGTCGGGATCCCCCGTTCCCTGTTAAGGCGCATTCTACTCGGGCGCTTAGAGTTTCCTGGACCTTCCGCCATCAGGCGTCAGTGGTTCAGGTTTTCAAGGCGACTGTTTTAGTAGTCGGTTCATACCTTTACAATATTGTATAAGGTTTATGTGATGGCATCGTCAGATGCCTCTTCTGGCCGCAAGGTTCCTGCAGGCCACTGTTTGAGGAGACTGTTGGTCTACCTCGAGGATTTGTGGGGTAGGTCTCATCTGTTTTCTCGATGAGTCCTTTGATACTTCTGGTTGGCTCCGGTTGGGCCTTCTAGATTGGATTTTGATTCTGTCAATCCCACCCCTCATTTTGTGGCACTGCTTCTGGATGTCCCAGCTCTTGAGAATCAAGAAGACTACGTCTGTCAATGAGCGATAGAGAAAAATGGATTTTTGTAAGATCTTACCGTAAAATCCTTTTCTCTTAAGCTCATTGACAGACGTAGTACCCGCCCCTCTATCATTGAGTTGGGTTAAATTCTCTGTACTGCTTTAAAACAGAACTGATTCCCTGTAGCAGAGAGAGGGAGGATATACCCTCAGGGACTGCCCCTAAGGTGGAGCCAGAACGTTTTGTCTTTCTGCCTAGTCCTACTCCTGCGGAGACAACATAACCCAGCTCTTGAGAATCAAGAAGACTACGTCTGTCAATGAGCTTAAGAGAAAAGGATTTTACGGTAAGATCTTACAAAAATCCATTTTTTGTTCAAAAATGTTTTTTAGGTAGAACTTTGGTCGAACTATAGAATCGCATACAGCAAAATGACAGGGCTCAAAATTTGCTGCTAGCCAGGCCTTAAGATTTACTCGCCACCAATTGCCCCGACCAACCCTCCCCCCGTGCCCTGACCCTGAACACGCCCTCGTAAATTATCTCATGAAATGACACTTTAACCACTTGCCTATTGGGCACTTTCACCCCCTTCCTGCCCAGGCCAATTTTCAGCTTTCAGCGTTGTCGCACTTTGAATGACAATTGTGCGGTCATGCAACACTGTACCCATATGAAATTTTTATCATTTTTTCCAAACAAATAGAGATTTTTTTTCTTTTGGTGGTATTTATTCACTACTGGGGTTTTTATTTTTTGCTAAACAAACAAAGACTGAAAATTTTGAAAACATTTTCTCCTTCATTGATGTGCACTAATAGGTGGCACTGGTAGGTGACACCATTGGGTGGCACTGGAGGGCATTAATAGGTGGCACTGATGGGCAATGATAGGCACTGGAAGGTGACACTGATGGGCTGCACTGATGGGCACTAATAGGTGGCAATGATAGGCACTGGTAGGTGACACTGATGGGCAGCACTGATAGGTGGCACTGGTGGGCACTGATAGAAGGCACTGGTGGGCATTAACCTGCACTGGTTGGGGGCACAGATGATCCTCTCTGCTTCGGGACCGATGTCCCTCTGACAGCAGCCGGCGATCAGCTTCCCCCCCCCCCCCACGCTGACAGCTGATCTCCGGTTGCTCTTTACATCACGTGATCAGCTGATCACATGGTAAGGAGCAGGGATCGGGGGAGTCTCATGGACTCGCTGATCACAGAGCAAGCCGCGCGTGCTCTTGCAGGGAGCGCGCAGGCAGCTCATGCACGGGAGGACGTACACGGACGCCCTCCCGGCAATTAAGGTCTGCGCTGTAGCAGTCTTTTGGCTATAGCAGGGACGGGAAGTGGTTAAATGTTTTATGCAGTTACAAAAATAATTAACCACAACTTTTAGCTGTGCCCATCAATGCAGCCTATTACTGCATAGGGATCACAGGAAGGAATCACCCAGAGTAGGGATCTCCTGCTGTGACACAGCTTGGATCTGTAAATGCCGGCTGCTAGCAAACCAATTCCTGCCTCCAGGACCAGCTCCTATGGTAGACGTCACATTACTTCAATTTCCCGACGTTGGACCGGTGTGCTGTCTATCATAAGAGGCAGGACTTTGACAGTGGCCTGTGTTTATAGATCCAAGCTGTCACAGCGGGAGATCCCTGCTCTGTGTGATCTGGTTGGCTCTCTTTCTCTCTTTTCCCTCCCCCACAGTTTCCAGCCACTCGCTGGGAGGAGAATCGTCACCTAAAATTTCCAGCAGTTCAGAAAGCAAAGCACAGCCCCTCCGGAACTATCTGAGCGGTTCTATGCATCTTCTAACCTCCTTGTACTGAGGCATGCAGCCACCCGCTCCACGGAGTAAAGTCAGAAAAGTCTGACCCTTTATTGCCACATAGGGATATTATATAGTACTTTAAATTCAGCCTAGAGTAGACCTAAGCATCCCATGGTCCCCAAAGCCTCTGGCTTTATACAGTTACATCAGACAATGCTGTCTGCGCTACATACTGATCATCTATTACCCCCCTGCAGGGTACAGGGATTCCTCTATCAATCATGCAGAGACACTGACTACTTAAGGCCGATCATACACAAAACAAATTTGGTTGCAGGAAAGGAATCTGCTTCATTCACCCATCAACACATGGTGCCGATGCCGGAATCCCTCCTGCCAGGCTATTATCTTCTCCCGGTGGGGATGGCTTCCATTTTTGATCACATAGTTACATAGTTAGTCAGGTTGAAAAAAGACACAAGTCCATCTGGCTTAACTAATAAAAAAAAAAAAAAAAACAGTAAAGAAAACCCAACCATACAATCCCATATTCACAATCCTATACCCGCAGTTGATCCAGAGGAAGGCGAAAAAAAAATCCCCAGCAAAGCATGATCCAATTTACTACAGCAGGGGAAAAAAAAAATCCTTCCTGATCCCCCGAGAGGCAATCTGATATTCCCTGGATCAACTTTACCTATAAATATTACTATCCACTTATATTAAGTCCACACTGTTTAGCTTGGTACACAAAGAAATTGCAGGAATCCAACACAGGTGGACCGCACAAGGTGAGGTATAACTCAGGTGCAGGTCGGATCCGCCATCCAAACAGGTAATAGATCATCAAGAAATGGTGACCGCACACCGATAGTTGAAATCAAAATTTAGGAGTATGTTTATTCTTCATCCCAGATATCAATACAAGACTGGTAGGACATGGGACAGGTAAAAGGTTGACGCGTTTCACGAGCAAACAAGTCGCTTACACATAACCATAAGGTCACCCACATAATCCCACATCCTTAGGGGAATTTTTGCTTGCTTGAAAAAATAAATTGAATAAAGTGAGAACACTCCATACAAAGCCCCAAATAGTGGAATATGGAACATCCAGTATAGTGCAGGTGGTGAGAATCGGGTAAGGAAACCCACACCACCAAAGTGAATGTAGATGTATGCTCACCAGAAGATGTGGACCCAAGTGCCTTATAGCAGATGGGTCTATAACTCTTGTTAATTCTCCGTGGATCTCACAGTGTATGATGGTCCTGGACGGAATCACTCATAGGATAGCGGTGGATCTCTGGACATAGGTAACCAAAGCATCCAGGGAGTAATTCATTATCCATATATAAAAGTAGATAACACGGACATAGTGTAATACTGCTTAACAAATTGCTTTATTAACCACTTAAGCCCCGGAAGATTTTACCCCCTTCCTGACCAGGCCCTATTTTGCGATTCGGCACTGCGTGACTTTAACGGACAATTGCGCGGTCGTGCGACGCTGTACCCAAATGAAATTGACATCCTTTTTTTTCCCCACAAACCGAGCTTTCTTTTGGTGGTATTTGATCACCTGTGCGATTTTTTTGATCATGCGCTATAAACAAAAAAAGAGCTTAAATTTTGCAAAAGTAACAATATTTTTCACATTTTTTAAATGAAATTCCCCAAAAAGAATGTAAAAATCTAAATTTTTTTAACATTTTAGGCCAATTTGTTTTATGCTACATATGTTTGGTAAAAAAAATCGCAAAAAGCGTATTTTGTTTGGTTTGCGCAAAAGTTATTACGTTTACTAACTAAGGGAAAGATTTTTGTTATTTTTGTTTTTTTTTTTTTAACGAGTAATGGCGGCGATCTGTGATTTTTTTTTTTTTTTTTTTGCTGGACTGCGACATTGCGGCGGACAGATCGGACCCTTGACTGACATTTTTGACACTTTTTTTATGGTTACCAGTGACATTACTACAGTAATCAGTGCTATACATATGCACTGTTACTGTAATAATGACACTGGCAGTGAAGGGGTTAACTTTATTGGTGATGCAGGGGTTAAGTGTGTCCCTAGGGGCGTGCTTCTAACTGTGAAGGGGCATGGCTTGTTGTGTAACAACAGAGACATACGATCCTACATAGCAGGACCGTATGATCTCTGTTATTACACAGGGGAGAATGACAGGCGGATTTGTTTACATTAGCCGCCTGCCTTTCTCCCTCTGCACTTGACGATCGTGAGTGGAACGCCGGTCACATGCGCGGGGGAGTCTGTGAATGAGCGGGGGCGGGAGCGCGCCTCCGGCGGCACGCGCTTGCCCACTAGGCCTAGAGCCTCACAGGCTAGCGACGTAGTACTACGTCGCTTTGCCTGTGAGGGGCTGACTGCCTCAGTAAATATACTGTGGGCGGTCAGCAAGTGGTTAGAAGGGTTAAAACTACTTACAAATGTCCATGTAAAATTGCATAGTCAACAGACAATTGGGAATGATGGCGGATGGCAGACAGTGTAGCTCTGACGCGTTTAGTCATATATGACTTCTTCAAAGGTTGTTGCCATTGTCTGTGATCATTCCTTACATAGTAGTTGATGTTGAATAAAGGCCATAGTCCATCCAGTTCAACCTGTGTAGATGTGTATGGCCGTAATCATCTCTCATACCCCTGAATGTTCTGATCTTTGAGCTGTACGCGTTTCGTCATATGTGACGACTTCAAATGTTGTTGCCATTGTCTGTGATCATTCCTTACATAGTAGTTGAGGTTGAATAAAGACAATTGTCCATCCAGTTCAAACTGTGTAGGTGTGTGTGGCCGTAATCATCTCACATTCCCCTGAATGTTCTGATCTTTGAGCTGTACACGTTTCGTCATATATGACTTCTTCTTCAAAGGTTGTTGCCATTGTCTGTGATCATTCCTTACATAGTTACATAGTAGTGGAGGTTGAATAAAGACAATAGTCCATCCAGTTTAACCTGTGTAGGTGTGTGAGGCCGTAATCATCTCTCATACCCCTGAATGTTCTGATCTTTGAGATGTACGTCTAAGAGTCTTTTGAAAGCCACCATACTTCCCGCAGAAACCACCTCTTGTGGTAGAGAATTCCACAATCTTGTAGCCCTAACAGTCCTGATATATTTATAAGGGTATAAATCATTTAAAATTGGTCCCACTAGTGTATCTATGTGCTGCACGCTGTATCTCGGCGTTAACCATCATAGATGGCGTCGGCGTGCGTTCCAAACCTCATCCAGGAAACGTAACCAACTGTATTGCCGTGTTTACTTCCGGTAACGAAGCGATTCAAGCCTCGCTCTCAGTAATCACAAGCCTTGTTGCGATGACCGCTTCCGGGGGCGTATCGTATACGACTCAAGTTTCTCTACGTGGGCAGTACAGATCTTTTATTGGCTAGAAAGACTTCCGGGGGATGCAACCAGAAAGTCAGTGAAAAGATGGCAGCATAGTAAAATAACCGAGTCAACAGTGTACTTATTACTCTTTTATTTTTATTAAAAAATTTTTTTTTAATTTTAGCAGATTAAAAAAAATAATAAAAAATCTGATCACTTTTATTGCTGTCAGAAGCAATGTAAACATCCCTTGTGACATCAATATGCAGTGACAGGTACTCTTAATGGAGGGATCGAGGGTCTAGAAAAGACCCCAAACCCCTCCACTGCACTTCAATGTATTCAAAACGCCAGCAACTTCATTTTTGAATATGGTCACTTTTTAAATTCGGTGCCTTTAGCAGCCAAGTAACCCGGACATGACGTCATGGACGCCGCCTCCGGGTTACGTCATCGGAGACCCGATCTAAGCCACATCTGGCTTTGATCGGGACTCCAACCAGCCGGCGGACGCGCTGGCTGGTTGCTCGGATATCCCGGTGGGACGGGAGACCCGGGCAGAGCCAAGGAATGCGGCGGGAGGGGGACGTCCCCTCCCGCTCGATGGGGTAACGATCAAGCGGCTCCTGAGACGCATCGGTCATTACTGACGGAAAGCCGACCACCGGCTCTAAAAAAATGGTACCAGGATAATGGCCCTCACCCCGGTACAGCCACTTATTGCAGCCGACGTAGGGTTACGTCGGTTTGCGGTAAGTGGATAAACTGCGTAAAGAGTTCTTTACTGTCAGAGCGATAAGGGCGTGGAACTCCCTTCCACAGTTGGTGGTGTCAGCTGGGAGTGTAATCAAATAAAAAAATCTTTTAGATGTGTTTCTTAGTGAATACAGTATACAGAGATTTGGAAAACAGCAGCCATACACAGAGACCGGATAGATTGGTGTCTTTATTCATTCCCGCCTAAGGTAACCAGATTTTTAAAAATAAATCCAGGGACATATTTATTTATTTATTTTTTTATTGGCAAATGGCACAGGAATACGTAATACATAGAGCACTGGGCACAGGACTGCGTAATACACAGAGCATTGGGCACAGGACTGCGTAATACACAGAGCAGTGGGCACAGGAATACGTAATACACAGAGCACTGGGCACAAGACTGCGTAATACACAGAGCACTGGGCACAGGACTGCGTAATACACAGAGCATTGGGTACAGGACTACATAATACACAGAGCGCTGGGTACAGAACTGCATAATACACAGAGCGTTGGGTACAGGACTACATAATACACAGAGGGCTGGGCACAGGACTACATAATGCACAGAGCGCTGGGCACAGGACTACATAATACACAGAGTGCTGGGCAAAGGACTACATAATACACAGAGCGCTGGGCATAGGACTACGTAATACACAGATCGCTGGGCACAGGACTGCGTAATACACAGAGCACTGGGCACAGGACTACATAACAGACAGAGCGCTGGGTACAGGACTACATAATACACAGAGCGCTGGACACAGGACTACATAATACACACAGTGCTGGGCACAGGACTACATAATACACAGAGAGCTGGGCACAGGACTACATAATACACAGAGGGCTGGGCACAGGACTACATAATACACAGAGGGCTGGGCACAGGACTACATACTTCACAGAGCGCTGGGTACAGGACTGCATAATACACAGAGCACTGGGCACAGGACTGCATAACACACAGAACAATGGGAATAGGACTGCATAATACAAAGAGCGCTGGGCACAGGACTGCATAATACACAGAGCGCTGGACACAGGGCTACATAATACACAGAGCGCTGGGCACAGGACTACATAATATACAAAGCGCTGGGCACAGGACTACATAATACACAGAGCGCTGGGCACAGGACTACACAATACACAGAGTGCTGGGCACAGGACTACATAATACACAGAGTGCTGGGTACAGGACTACATTATACACAGAGCGCTGGGCACAGGACTACATTATACACAGAGCACTGGGCACAGGACTACATAATACACAGAGCGCTGGGCACAGGACTACATAATATACAGAGCGCTGGGCACAGGACTACATAATACACAGAGTGCTGGGCACAGGACTGCATAATACACAGAGCGCTGGGCACAGGACTGCGTAATACACAGAGCACTGGGCACAGGACTGCATAATACACAGAGCGCTGGGCACAGGACTACATAATACACAGAGGGCTGGGCACAGGACTACATAATACACAGAGGGCTGGGCACAGGACTACATACTTCACAGAGCGCTGGGTACAGGACTGCATAATACACAGAGCACTGGGCACAGGACTGCATAACACACAGAACAATGGGAATAGGACTGCATAATACAAAGAGCGCTGGGCACAGGACTGCATAATACACAGAGCGCTGGACACAGGGCTACATAATACACAGAGCGCTGGGCACAGGACTACATAATATACAAAGCGCTGGGCACAGGACTACATAATACACAGAGCGCTGGGCACAGGACTACACAATACACAGAGTGCTGGGCACAGGACTACATAATACACAGAGTGCTGGGTACAGGACTACATTATACACAGAGCGCTGGGCACAGGACTACATTATACACAGAGCACTGGGCACAGGACTACATAATACACAGAGCGCTGGGCACAGGACTACATAATATACAGAGCGCTGGGCACAGGACTACATAATACACAGAGTGCTGGGCACAGGACTGCATAATACACAGAGCGCTGGGCACAGGACTGCGTAATACACAGAGCACTGGGCACAGGACTGCATAATACACAGAGCGCTGGGCACAGGACTACATAATACACAGAGGGCTGGGCACAGGACTACATAATACACAGAGGGCTGGGCACAGGACTACATACTTCACAGAGCGCTGGGTACAGGACTGCATAATACACAGAGCACTGGGCACAGGACTGCATAACACACAGAACAATGGGAATAGGACTGCATAATACAAAGAGCGCTGGGCACAGGACTGCATAATACACAGAGCGCTGGACACAGGGCTACATAATACACAGAGCGCTGGGCACAGGACTACATAATATACAGAGCGCTGGGCACAGGACTACATAATACACAGAGCGCTGGGCACAGGACTACATAATACACAGAGCACTGGGCACAGGACTACATAATACACAGAGCACTGGGCACAGGACTACATAATACACAGAGCGCTGGGCACAGGGCTACATAATACACAGAGCGCTGGGCACAGGACTGCATTATACACAGAGCACTGGGCACAGGACTGCATAATACACAGAGCGCTGGGCACAGAACTACATAATACACAGAGCGCTGGGCACAGGACTACATAATACACAGAGTGCTGGGCACAGGACTACATAATACACAGAGCACTGGGCACAGGACTGCATAATACACAGAGCGCTGGGCACAGAACTGTATAATACACAGAACACTGGGCACAAGTCTACATAGTACACAGAGGGCTGGGCACAGGACTGCGTAATACACAGAGCACTGGGTAAAGGACTGCATAATACACAGAGGGCTGGGCACAGGACTACATAATACACAGAGCACTGGGCACAGGACTACATATTACACAGAGCGCTGGGCACAGGACTACATATTACACAGAGCGCTGGGCACAGGACTACATAATACACAGAGGGCTGGGCACAGGACTACATAATACACAGAGGGCTGGGCACAGGGCAACATAATACACAGAGGGCTGGGCACAGGGCTACATAATACACAGAGGGGTGGGCACAGGACTAAATAATACACAGAGTGCTGGGCACAGGACTACATAATACACAGAGGGGTGGGCACAGGACTACATAATACACAGAGGGCTGGGCACAAGACTACATAATACACAGAGCACTGGGCACAGGACTACATAATACACAGAGCGCTGGGCACAAGACTACATAATACACAGAGCACTGGGCACAGGACTACATAATACACAGAGAGCTGGGCACAGGACTGCATAATACACAGAGCACTGGGCACAGGACTGCATAATACACAGAGGGCTGGGCACAAGACTACATAATACACAGAGCACTGGGCACAGGACTACATAATACACAGGGCACTGGGCACAAGTCTACAAAATACACAGAGCGCTGGGCACAGGACTGCATAACACACAGAGAGCTGGGCACAGGACTACATAATACACAGAGCGCTGGGCACAGGACTACATAATACACAGAGCGCTGGGCACAGGACTACATAATACACAGAGGGCTGGGCACAGGACTACATAATACACATAGGGCTGGGCACAGGACTCCATAATACACAGAGCGCTGGGCACAGGACTACATAATACACATAGGGCTGGGCACAGGACTCCATAATACACAGAGCGCTGGGCACAGAACTGTATAATACACAGAACACTGGGCACAAGTCTACATAATACACAGAGTGCTGGGCACAGGACTGCGTAATACACAGAGCACTGGGTACAGGACTGCATAATACACAGAGGGCTGGGCACAGGACTACATAATACACAGAGCACTGGGCACAGGACTACATATTACACAGAGCGCTGGGCACAGGACTGCATAATACACAGAGGGCTGGGCACAGGACAATATAATACACAGAGCGCTGGGCACAGGACTGCATAATACCCAGAGTGCTGTGCACAGGACTACATAATACACAGAGTGCTGTGCACAGGACTACATAATACACAGAGCGTTGGGCACAGGACTACATAATATATGCCCTGTCTACATTAATCTGGCCCTAAATCCGGGGACGTCTGGTCACCCTATTCCTACCAACTAGAGGATTTCTCATGCAGCCTCCCTTCACAGGAACATTACATATAAATTTACACTTGGATTGTGAATAGCACATTTATTTAGGGAAGTCTTTCCATCAGACTAAAAACAGGGACAACTCAGGAGCAAAAGAGGGACAGAGGGGTTCTAAATCCAGGACAGTTGGGAGTCATTCTATTCCCCTTCTCAGCTGTGTTAGCTGACACAGAGACTTGTGCAGGTTACACACAGACTGCAGTGTATGTAATCACATCACATTTCCTCTGTATATCCAGCACACATTACAGTTCCTGAGTCTGCCACAACCAACATGGCTGCAGCGCTGACAGGGAGTGACATCATCACCCGGCGACTAACCGGAAGTGAGTAGCCGTGAGTTCTACACGTGAGCCGTGTGCTGTATATGGTGGGGTGAGTAGATGATCGGTGTAAGAGTGTGAAATGTGTATGGAATACTTGTTGGGGGACACCAGACGGTTCTTAGATGTATATAGGAAGGTTTTATCGGGGTCTGGGAGTCCTGGGACCGCTCAGCTTGTCTATTTATCTGCTCATAACCGGCCCTCGACTTCAGTCCCAGTCTGTGTATGGACAGTCTGCAAAAAATAGAATCAAAAGTTTGTTTTTGATTCTTTACCCACTTTAGCCCTGGAGGATTTGGCTGCTCAAAGACCAGGCGCTATTTTGCGATTCGGCACTGCGTGACTTTAACGGACAATTGCGCGGTCGTGCGACGCTGTACCCAAACAAAATTGACGTCTTTTTCCCCACAAATAGAGCTTTCTTTGGTGGTATTTGATCACCTGTGCGGTTTTTTATTTTTTGCGATATAAACAATAAAAAAAGCGACAATTTTGCAAAAATAACAATATTTTTCACGTTTTTTTTATATAAAATTCTCAAAAAAAATGTAAAAATTTAATTTTAGGACAATTTGTTTTCTGCTACATATTTTTGGTTAAAAAAAAACATTGCAATAAGCGTATTTTGATTGGATTGCGCAAAAGTTATTGCGTTTACGGGAAAGATTTGTCATTTTTATTTTTTATTTTTTTTTTTTAACCACTTTACCATCGGAGGATTTTGCTGTCTTACGCCCAGGCCACTTTTTGCGATTCGGCACTGCGTGATTTTAACAGACAATTGCGCGGTCGTGCGACGCTGTACCCAAACAAAATTGACGTCTTTTTTCCCCCACAAACAGAGCTTTCTTTTGGTGGTATTTGATCACCTGTGCGATTTTTTTTTTTTTTTTTTGCGCTATAAACAAAAAAAAAAGCGACAATTTTGAAAAAATTACATTTCACATTTTTTTATATAAAATTCTCAAAAGAAAAAATGTAAAAATCAACATTTTTTAACATTTTAAGCCAATTTGTTTTCTGCTACATATTTTTGGTAAAAAAAATCGCAATAAGCGTATTTTGATTGGTTTGCGCAAAAGTTATTGCGTTTACGGGAAAGATTTGTCATTTTTATTGTGTTTTTTTTTTTTTAAACGAGTAATGGCAGCGATCTACAATTTTTTTTTTTATGCGGGACTGCGACATTGCGGCGGAAAGATCGGAACCCCTAACTGACATTTTTGACACTTTTGGGGGGTACCAGTGACATTACTACAGTAATCAGTGCTATACATATAAGCACTGTTACTGTAATAATGACACTGGCAGGGAAGGGGTTAACTTTATTGGTGATCAAGGGGTTAAGTGTGTCCCTAGGGGCGTGATTCTTACTGTTAGGGGGCGTGGCTAGTGAAGTAACCACAGAGACATGCGATCCTATATAGCAGGATCACATAGCCTCTGTGCTTACATCAGTGAGAATGACAGACGGCTGTGTTTACATCAGCCGTCTGTCTTACTCCCTCTGCTGCGGGAGATGGCGAGTGGCCGGCGGACATCGGAGCCACCGGTCACACGCGCTGGCTCAGCAGGGAACGGCCGCCGACGCTCGACTGCCCCCTACAGGCTCGTGGGCGAGCGACTTAGGTCTACGTTTCTTTGCCTGTAGGGGGCTGACTGCTGCAGCAAATAGTCGTGCGGCGGTCGGCAAGTGGTTAAATTCAGTCTCTGCACTACTTTGGGCCGATTCGAATGCGTTTTGAGGTCCATAGGTTTAAGTCCAGTCAAAGTCCCGCAACTTTTAGGTTGCCTAAGTCAGTGGTCCTCAACCCTGGCCTACAGGGCCCACTAACAGGTCAGATTTTCAAGATAACTGAAATACATCCCAGGTGATATCTTTTTGCTGCTCAGTGATTGCAGTACTCTAGTCTGCATCTCCCCAAGGTAATACCTAAAATCTGGCCTGTTAGTGGGCCCTGTAGGCTAGGGTTGAGGACCACTGGCCTAAGTGACACTTTTTGGGGGACCAGTGACACCAATACAGTGATCAGTGCTAAAAAAAAATTGCACTGTTACTGTACTAATGACACTGGCAGGGAAGGGGTTAACATAAGGTGTGATCAAAGGGTTAAATGTGCTCCTAGGGTGTGCTTACTAACTATGTGGGGGAGGTGCTTTGACTGGGGGAAGACAGAGATTTGTGTTTCTGCTTAGCAGGAACACAAGATCTCTATCTTCCCCTCTTGACAGAACAGCGGTCTACCTTGTTTATGTATGCAGACCGCCATTCTGCCTCTCTCACGAACGAACATCGGGTCTGCCGAACCCGCTGATTGGATCCCGCTGGGTCCAATCACAGCGGGAGCGGGTCGCCAGCAGCGCGCCGCGTGCCCCAGACCCAGTGCACGAAATGACGTACAGGAACATCATTTCGTGCAAAAGGGCCGCCCTGCTGCAGAATATCTGTTGGTTCCTACTGGCCACTTACCGACCGACCGCTCACCCACCGTCGATTTACGTCCGCACTTTGATGCTAAATACCAGGGTTATGGCAGCAGATAGCTTCCATAACCCTGGTATTTTTCGAAACGGCGGAGACCACATCCCATACCTAGTGCCCTGATTCCAGAGGAGACCACACCCCATACCTAGTGCCCTGACCAGAGGAGACCACACCCCATACCTAGTGCCCTGACCAGAGGAGACCACACCCCATACCTAGTGCCCTGATTCCAGAGGAGACCACATCCCATACCTAGTGCCCTGATTCCAGAGGAGACCACATCCCATACCTAGTGCCCTGATTCCAGAGGAGACCACATCCCATACCTAGTGCCCCGATTCCAGAGGAGACCACATTCCATACCTAATGCCCTGATTCCAGAGGAGACCACATCCCATACCTAGTGCCCTGATTCCAGAGGAGACCACATGCCATACCTAGTGCCCTGACCAGAGGAGACCACATCCCATACCTACTGCCCCGATTCCAGAGGAGACCACGTCCCATACTTAGTGCCCTGACCAGAGGTGACCACATCCCATACCTAGTGCCCCGATTCCAGAGGAGACCACATCCCATACCTAGTGCCCTGATTCCAGAGGAGACCACACCCCATACCTAGTGCCCTGACCAGAGGAGACCACACCCCATACCTAGTGCCCTGACCAGAGGAGACCACACCCCATACCTAGTGCCCTGATTCCAGAGGAGACCACATCCCATACCTAGTGCCCTGATTCCAGAGGAGACCACATCCCATACCTAGTGCCCTGATTCCAGAGGAGACCACATCCCATACCTAGTGCCCCGATTCCAGAGGAGACCACATTCCATACCTAATGCCCTGATTCCAGAGGAGACCACATCCCATACCTAGTGCCCTGATTCCAGAGGAGACCACATGCCATACCTAGTGCCCTGACCAGAGGAGACCACATCCCATACCTACTGCCCTGACCAGAGGAGACCACATCCCATACCTACTGCCCCGATTCCAGAGGAGACCACGTCCCATACTTAGTGCCCTGACCAGAGGTGACCACATCCCATACCTAGTGCCCCGATTCCAGAGGAGACCACATCCCATACCTAGTGCCCTGATTCCAGAGGAGACCACATCCCATACCTAGTGCCCTGATTCCAGAGACCACATCCCATACCTAGTGCCCTGATTCCAGAGGAGACCACATCCCATACCTAGTGCCCTGATTCCAGAGGAGACCACATCCCATACATAGTTCCCCGATTCCAGAGGAGAACACATCCCATACCTTGTGCCCCGATTCCAGAGGAGACCACGTCCCATACCTAGTGCCCTGACCAGAGGTGACCACGTCCCATACCTAGTGCCCCGATTCCAGAGGAGACCACATCCCATACCTAGTGCCCCGATTCCAGAGGAGACCACATCCCATACCTAGTGCCCTGATTCCAGAGGAGACCACATCCCATACCTAGTGCCCCGATTCCAGAGGAGACCACATCCCATACCTACTGCCCTGATTCCAGAGGAGACCACATCCCATACCTAGTGCCCTGATTCCAGAGGAGACCACATCCCATACCTAGTGCCCTGATTCCAGAGGAGACCACATGCCATACCTAGTGCCCTGACCAGAGGAGACCACATCCCATACCTACTGCCCCGATTCCAGAGGAGACCACGTCCCATACTTAGTGCCCTGACCAGAGGTGACCACATCGCATACCTAGTGCCCTGATTCCAGAGGAGACCACATCGCATACCTAGTGCCCTGATTCCAGAGGAGACCACATCCCATACCTAGTGCCCCGATTCCAGAGGAGACCACATTCCATACCTAATGCCCTGATTCCAGAGGAGACCACATCCCATACCTAGTGCCCTGATTCCAGAGGAGACCACATCCCATACCTACTGCCCTGATTCCAGAGGAGACCACATCCCATACCTACTGCCCTGATTCCAGAGGAGACCACATCCCATACCTAGTGCCCCGATTCCAGAGGAGACCACATTCCATACCTAGTGCCCTGATTCCAAAGGAGACCACATCCCATACCTAGTGCCCTGATTCCAGAGGAGACCACATGCCATACCTAGTGCCCTGACCAGAGGAGACCACATCCCATACCTACTGCCCCGATTCCAGAGGAGACCACATCCCATACTTAGTGCCCTGACCAGAGGTGACCACATCCCATACCTAGTGCCCCGATTCCAGAGGAGACCACATCCCATACCTAGTGCCCTGATTCCAGAGGAGACCACATCCCATACCTAGTGCCCTGATTCCAGAGACCACATCCCATACCTAGTGCCCTGATTCCAGAGGAGACCACATCCCATACCTAGTGCCCTGATTCCAGAGGAGACCACATCCCATACATAGTTCCCCGATTCCAGAGGAGAACACATCCCATACCTTGTGCCCCGATTCCAGAGGAGACCACGTCCCATACCTAGTGCCCTGACCAGAGGTGACCACGTCCCATACCTAGTGCCCCGATTCCAGAGGAGACCACATCCCATACCTAGTGCCCCGATTCCAGAGGAGACCACATCCCATACCTAGTGCCCTGATTCCAGAGGAGACCACATCCCATACCTACTGCCCTGATTCCAGAGGAGACCACATCCCATACCTAGTGCCCTGATTCCAGAGGAGACCACATCCCATACCTAGTGCCCTGATTCCAGAGGAGACCACATCCCATACCTACTGCCCTGATTCCAGAGGAGACCACATCCCATACCTAGTGCCATGATTCCAGAGGAGACCACATTCCATACCTAGTGCCCTGACCAGAGGAGACCACATCCCATACCTACTGCCCCGATTCCAGAGGAGACCACGTCCCATACTTAGTGCCCTGACCAGAGGTGACCACATCGCATACCTAGTGCCCTGATTCCAGAGGAGACCACATCGCATACCTAGTGCCCTGATTCCAGAGGAGACCACATCCCATACCTAGTGCCCTGATTCCAGAGACCACATCCCATACCTAGTGCCCTGATTCCAGAGACCACATCCCATACCTAGTGCCCCGATTCCAGAGGAGACCACATCCCATACCTAGTGCCCCGATTCCAGAGGAGACCACATCCCATACCTAGTGCCCTGACCAGAGGAGACCACACCCCATACCTAGTGCCCTGACCAGAGGAGACCACACCCCATACCTAGTGCCCTGACCAGAGGAGACCACATCCCATACCTAGTGCCCTGATTCCAGAGGAGACCACATCCCATACCTACTGCCCTGATTCCAGAGGAGACCACATCCCATACCTAGTGCCCTGATTCCAGAGGAGACCACATCCCATACCTAGTGCCCCGATTCCAGAGGAGACCACATTCCATACCTAATGCCCTGATTCCAGAGGAGACCACATCCCATACCTAGTGCCCTGATTCCAGAGGAGACCACATCCCATACCTACTGCCCTGATTCCAGAGGAGACCACATCCCATACCTACTGCCCTGATTCCAGAGGAGACCACATCCCATACCTACTGCCCTGATTCCAGAGGAGACCACATCCCATACCTAGTGCCCCGATTCCAGAGGAGACCACATTCCATACCTAGTGCCCTGATTCCAAAGGAGACCACATTCCATACCTAGTGCCCTGATTCCAGAGGAGACCACATGCCATACCTAGTGCCCTGACCAGAGGAGACCACATCCCATACCTACTGCCCCGATTCCAGAGGAGACCACGTCCCATACTTAGTGCCCTGACCAGAGGTGACCACATCCCATACCTAGTGCCCCGATTCCAGAGGAGACCACATCCCATACCTAGTGCCCTGATTCCAGAGGAGACCACATCCCATACCTAGTGCCCTGATTCCAGAGACCACATCCCATACCTAGTGCCCTGATTCCAGAGGAGACCACATCCCATACCTAGTGCCCTGATTCCAGAGGAGACCACATCCCATACATAGTTCCCCGATTCCAGAGGAGAACACATCCCATACCTTGTGCCCCGATTCCAGAGGAGACCACGTCCCATACCTAGTGCCCTGACCAGAGGTGACCACGTCCCATACCTAGTGCCCCGATTCCAGAGGAGACCACGTCCCATACCTAGTGCCCCGATTCCAGAGGAGACCACATGCCATACCTACTGCCCTGATTCCAGAGGAGACCACATCCCATACCTACTGCCCTGATTCCAGAGGAGACCACATCCCATACCTAGTGCCCTGATTCCAGAGGAGACCACATCCCATACCTAGTGCCCTGATTCCAGAGGAGACCACATGCCATACCTAGTGCCCTGACCAGAGGAGACCACATCCCATACCTACTGCCCCGATTCCAGAGGAGACCACGTCCCATACTTAGTGCCCTGACCAGAGGTGACCACATCGCATACCTAG
This sequence comes from Pelophylax lessonae, assembly GCF_965119305.1. Lineage (NCBI taxonomy): Eukaryota > Metazoa > Chordata > Amphibia > Anura > Ranidae > Pelophylax > Pelophylax lessonae. The sequence goes on from NC_138776.1 coordinate 241,234,240, forward strand.
TGCCCTGATTCCAGAGGAGACCACATCGCATACCTAGTGCCCTGATTCCAGAGGAGACCACATCCCATACCTAGTGCCCCGATTCCAGAGGAGACCACATTCCATACCTAATGCCCTGATTCCAGAGGAGACCACATCCCATACCTAGTGCCCTGATTCCAGAGGAGACCACATCCCATACCTACTGCCCTGATTCCAGAGGAGACCACATCCCATACCTACTGCCCTGATTCCAGAGGAGACCACATCCCATACCTAGTGCCCCGATTCCAGAGGAGACCACATTCCATACCTAGTGCCCTGATTCCAAAGGAGACCACATCCCATACCTAGTGCCCTGATTCCAGAGGAGACCACATGCCATACCTAGTGCCCTGACCAGAGGAGACCACATCCCATACCTACTGCCCCGATTCCAGAGGAGACCACGTCCCATACTTAGTGCCCTGACCAGAGGTGACCACATCCCATACCTAGTGCCCCGATTCCAGAGGAGACCACATCCCATACCTAGTGCCCTGATTCCAGAGGAGACCACATCCCATACCTAGTGCCCTGATTCCAGAGACCACATCCCATACCTAGTGCCCTGATTCCAGAGGAGACCACATCCCATACCTAGTGCCCTGATTCCAGAGGAGACCACATCCCATACATAGTTCCCCGATTCCAGAGGAGAACACATCCCATACCTTGTGCCCCGATTCCAGAGGAGACCACGTCCCATACCTAGTGCCCTGACCAGAGGTGACCACGTCCCATACCTAGTGCCCCGATTCCAGAGGAGACCACATCCCATACCTAGTGCCCCGATTCCAGAGGAGACCACATCCCATACCTAGTGCCCTGATTCCAGAGGAGACCACATCCCATACCTACTGCCCTGATTCCAGAGGAGACCACATCCCATACCTACTGCCCTGATTCCAGAGGAGACCACATCCCATACCTAGTGCCCTGATTCCAGAGGAGACCACATCCCATACCTAGTGCCCTGATTCCAGAGGAGACCACATGCCATACCTAGTGCCCTGACCAGAGGAGACCACATCCCATACCTACTGCCCCGATTCCAGAGGAGACCACGTCCCATACTTAGTGCCCTGACCAGAGGTGACCACATCGCATACCTAGTGCCCTGATTCCAGAGGAGACCACATCGCATACCTAGTGCCCTGATTCCAGAGGAGACCACATCCCATACCTAGTGCCCCGATTCCAGAGGAGACCACATTCCATACCTAATGCCCTGATTCCAGAGGAGACCACATCCCATACCTAGTGCCCTGATTCCAGAGGAGACCACATCCCATACCTACTGCCCTGATTCCAGAGGAGACCACATCCCATACCTACTGCCCTGATTCCAGAGGAGACCACATCCCATACCTAGTGCCCCGATTCCAGAGGAGACCACATTCCATACCTAGTGCCCTGATTCCAAAGGAGACCACATCCCATACCTAGTGCCCTGATTCCAGAGGAGACCACATGCCATACCTAGTGCCCTGACCAGAGGAGACCACATCCCATACCTACTGCCCCGATTCCAGAGGAGACCACGTCCCATACTTAGTGCCCTGACCAGAGGTGACCACATCCCATACCTAGTGCCCCGATTCCAGAGGAGACCACATCCCATACCTAGTGCCCTGATTCCAGAGGAGACCACATCCCATACCTAGTGCCCTGATTCCAGAGACCACATCCCATACCTAGTGCCCTGATTCCAGAGGAGACCACATCCCATACCTAGTGCCCTGATTCCAGAGGAGACCACATCCCATACATAGTTCCCCGATTCCAGAGGAGAACACATCCCATACCTTGTGCCCCGATTCCAGAGGAGACCACGTCCCATACCTAGTGCCCTGACCAGAGGTGACCACGTCCCATACCTAGTGCCCCGATTCCAGAGGAGACCACATCCCATACCTAGTGCCCCGATTCCAGAGGAGACCACATCCCATACCTAGTGCCCTGATTCCAGAGGAGACCACATCCCATACCTACTGCCCTGATTCCAGAGGAGACCACATCCCATACCTACTGCCCTGATTCCAGAGGAGACCACATCCCATACCTAGTGCCCTGATTCCAGAGGAGACCACATCCCATACCTAGTGCCCTGATTCCAGAGGAGACCACATGCCATACCTAGTGCCCTGACCAGAGGAGACCACATCCCATACCTACTGCCCCGATTCCAGAGGAGACCACGTCCCATACTTAGTGCCCTGACCAGAGGTGACCACATCGCATACCTAGTGCCCTGATTCCAGAGGAGACCACATCGCATACCTAGTGCCCTGATTCCAGAGGAGACCACATCCCATACCTAGTGCCCCGATTCCAGAGGAGACCACATTCCATACCTAATGCCCTGATTCCAGAGGAGACCACATCCCATACCTAGTGCCCTGATTCCAGAGGAGACCACATCCCATACCTACTGCCCTGATTCCAGAGGAGACCACATCCCATACCTACTGCCCTGATTCCAGAGGAGACCACATCCCATACCTAGTGCCCCGATTCCAGAGGAGACCACATTCCATACCTAGTGCCCTGATTCCAAAGGAGACCACATCCCATACCTAGTGCCCTGATTCCAGAGGAGACCACATGCCATACCTAGTGCCCTGACCAGAGGAGACCACATCCCATACCTACTGCCCCGATTCCAGAGGAGACCACGTCCCATACTTAGTGCCCTGACCAGAGGTGACCACATCCCATACCTAGTGCCCCGATTCCAGAGGAGACCACATCCCATACCTAGTACCCTGATTCCAGAGGAGACCACATCCCATACCTAGTGCCCTGATTCCAGAGACCACATCCCATACCTAGTGCCCTGATTCCAGAGGAGACCACATCCCATACCTAGTGCCCTGATTCCAGAGGAGACCACATCCCATACATAGTTCCCCGATTCCAGAGGAGAACACATCCCATACCTTGTGCCCCGATTCCAGAGGAGACCACGTCCCATACCTAGTGCCCTGACCAGAGGTGACCACGTCCCATACCTAGTGCCCCGATTCCAGAGGAGACCACATCCCATACCTAGTGCCCCGATTCCAGAGGAGACCACATCCCATACCTAGTGCCCTGATTCCAGAGGAGACCACATCCCATACCTAGTGCCCTGATTCCAGAGGAGACCACATCCCATACCTACTGCCCTGATTCCAGAGGAGACCACATCCCATACCTAGTGCCCTGATTCCAGAGGAGACCACATCCCATACCTAGTGCCCTGATTCCAGAGGAGACCACATCCCATACCTAGTGCCCTGATTCCAGAGGAGACCACATCCCATACCTACTGCCCTGATTCCAGAGGAGACCACATCCCATACCTACTGCCCTGATTCCAGAGGAGACCACATCCCATACCTAGTGCCCTGATTCCAGAGGAGACCACATCCCATACCTAGTGCCCTGATTCCAGGGGAGACCACATCCCATACCTAGTGCCCTGATTCCAGAGGAGACCACATGCCATACCTAGTGCCCTGACCAGAGGAGACCACATCCCATACCTAGTGCCCCGATTCCAGAGGAGACCACATCCCATACCTAGTGCCCCGATTCCAGAGGAGACCACGTCCCATACTTAGTGCCCTGACCAGAGGTGACCACATCGCATACCTAGTGCCCCGATTCCAGAGGAGACCACATCCCATACCTAGTGCCCTGATTCCAGAGGAGACCACATCCCATACCTAGTGCCCTGATTCCAGAGACCACATCCCATACCTAGTGCCCTGATTCCAGAGGAGACCACATCCCATACCTAGTGCCCTGATTCCTGATCTGTACATGATCCTTCTATGTCAGGGAGTCACACAGCAGTGAGGGAAGGATGAGGATGACAGCCTCAGAGCATGTATGGTATAGTCAGTCACATCAGCTAACATAGTCCGACAGGTTCTTTTAGGCCTGTTCACACCTGAGTGTTTTTCAGCTCGTAAAACGCTCATCTCTGAAGTCTCAAAACGCCCAACAAGCAAAATCCCATTCATTTCATTGGCTCCTGTTCACGTATGAGCGTTTTGTCGCCTGAAGCTAAATGCCTGAAGCTCAAAAAAGTACATGAGCTTCTTTTTTGGCAGATTACAAGTGTTTTTGTTAGATGTCAATGCCTTCCTCCAAATACCTGCAAAAAACGCCTTGAAAACGCCCCAAAAAAATGCCTGAAAACAATACGCTCAGGTGTGAATGGAGCCTTACAGGAGTATAAACGGACTGCAGATTAATTTTCCTTTGTTTTTTTATCTTCTAGACATTGACAAGGTAAAGAAAATCAGAACAGACCTCCGTCTCTTACAATGGGCAAAAAAGGGAAAGTAGGAAAAAGTCGAAAGGATAAATTCTATCATTTGGCTAAGGAGACAGGTAAGCAGAACTGCCGACTCTTTATGGAGTTACAGGACCAGGTATTAGGTTGTTGCCTCCATATAATATTAAGCCGGTATCAGAAGTTTAAAAGGAATCGTTAAAGGCCAAAGATGTCTGTTTTGGTGTTTTTTCTTTTTATATTGCAGTAAAATCGCAGGGAGGCTTAAAGTGTTTCTGTGGCCACAAAATGTAGTTTTTAGTTTTGGATGGAGCAGTAAAGGGTTAAGGGCCAGTTCACACCACATGCAGTCCAGTGCGTTTTTTTTTCTGCATTAAAAACGCATGGAAAGTAGGTTTTGATGGTGTACAATGGCATGCATAGTTCACACCAGTGTGGTCAGTTCCAGGGTGTTCCAGTTCCACTTTTCCTGCATAGGACTGTACTGGAACGCTGTAAAAACGCACCAAAAATGCACTGGAACACACATGTCCTTATTTAACCACTTTACCACCGGAGGATTTTGCCGTCTTACGTCCAGGCCACTTTTTGCGATTCGGCACTGTGCGAATTTAACTGACAATTGCGCGGTCGTGCAACGCCATGCCCAAACGAAATTTACGTCCTTTTTTTCCCACAAACAGAGCTTTCTTTTGGTGGTATTTGATCACCTGTGCGATTTTTATTTTTTGCGCTATAAACAAAAAAAGAGCGTAAATTTTGAAAAAATAACTATTTTTCACATTTTTTATAAGAAATTCCCCCCCAAAAAATGTAAAAATCACAATTTTTTTAAATTTTTGGCCAATTTGTGTTCTGTTACCTATGTTTGGTAAAAAAAATCACAATAAGCGTATTTTGATTGGTTTGCGCAAAAGTTATTGCGTTTACTAACTAAGGGAAAGATTTCTGTCATTTTTGGTGTTTTTTTTTTTTTAATGAGTAATGGCGGCGATCTGCGATTTTTTTTTTTGCGGGACTGCGACATTGCGGCGGACAGATCGGACCCTTGACTGACATTTTTGACACTTTTGGGGTTACCAGTGACATTACTACAGTAATCAGTGCTATACATATGCACTGTTGCTGTAAAAATGACACTGGCAGGGAAGGGGTTAATTTTATTGGAGAGGGAGGGGTTAATGTATGCCTGGTGCTTACTGACGTGTGTGGGGGGAGGTGACTGAATGACACAGTGACAGATCGCAGGTTCAGCTATGCTGAACCCTGCAATCTGTCACTGTCTGTCACTTAGGAGATCCGCCCGCTTTGTTTACACAAGCGGGCGGATCTCCACACTTGATTCCCCGACGATCGGGGAAGAGCGGCGGTGATCACCGCCGCTCCTCCCCTGGCCCGACTCCCGCTGTGAATGAATACAGCGGGAGCGAGCCTCCGGCGGCGCGCGCGTGCCGCCCACAAGGGGAGGAGTCCAGCGACGTAGGTCTACGTCGCTGGACGATAACGAGCCACATTGCCTCAGTAGCAGCAATGTGAGCGGTCGTTATGTGGTTAAAGCTGTGTAAAAGAAAAAAAAAAAACCCTGCAGGACAATGGTATAATGTGCTAGTATGCATCACATACTAGCACATTGTGAAATACTTACCTTAGAACGAAGCTAGCCCCCACACGGTTGCCGGACATGGCTGAGGGAGCTGACCTGTTACCTCGGCGTCTCTTCCGGGTTCTGCGGCTCTGGTGCTGTGAGTGGCCGGAGCCGCTATGATGTTCACTTGTTGGCAAGGAGCTCTGAAAGTCCAGCAAGATACGCCGGACCTTCAGAGCGCATGCGCCGCTGGTGTCAGCGGCTGCATGCAGGGTAAATATCTCGGTTTAGGAGATATTAATTTTACTTACAGGAAAGCCTTGTTATAGACCTTATTATAGGGTTACCTGTAGGTAAAAATTAAAAAGCGGAGTATACTACTGCTTTAAGGTTAAGAAGAAGGGAAAAAATGCACTGGACTGCATCAAAAAAAGCAAATGCAAAAAAGCATCTGGAACGCATGTGAACTGGCCCTGCACCTCTTGTGTTTGTTTTTGCTGTTTTTGTTTCAGTGGGGAGATTTCCCTTCGATCCCTGTCCTGCAGATGGAACAGGAAATGAAAGGAAATCCCCCATAGTGAGGATAGTTCTCTACCAGTGGAACATTTGTACCCATTTCACCTCCTTGCTCCAGCAACCCTGCTTGGAATAATCACATATTGGCGATCACAATGATTTGCATATCCCAGAAGGGAACAGGAGTCCATTCACAGGATGGGGCCACAGAGTGGGCAGGGCTCCACATGTCAGCAGGAGACGGGTTTCCTAAACCCGAAAGAGGCAGCTGGCATAATAGGTCACAGATGGCAGTGCAGGACAGAGGTTCTGACACCAGAGCAGTAAATTGCTGCAGGGCAACGCGGGATCAACTGGGCCGGTGAGCTTTTTTTTTTTTTGTGCACCCAGCAAAACAGGTAAGGGGGAAGCAGGAGGAGTTATAGTGGAACTAAAGGCATTTTTTAATTCTCACTCGTCCATCGACAGACGCAGCCTCATCTCCATGAGCTGAGTGGGTTATGCTGCCACCTGCAGGAGTAGTCTAGGCAGTACATTAGTACAATACTTTTAACATATACACGCCCACGGGACTGTCCCTCCAGGCATAACCCCCACTGCCACAGCCCAGCACATCAGTTTGTTTCTGCCTAGAGAAGGAGTAGGACCTAGGTTTCCTGCTGGGACTCCGGTCTCAGTTTTTTATTCTTTTTATTTCTCTTTACTCACTTTTTTGGCCGCAAGGTTTTGCAGGCTGCTGTTTCATAAGAGAATGTTTTTTGTTATTCTCTTAGGGGTCTTTTACCTGGGTGAGCTCCTGTTGTTTGGTTGAGCTTCATGTTGCCCAGTTGACTAGGTTTAGCCTTTTGGAGTTGACGTTACTGTCTGGTTGCGTTTTTTCCCACCCCTCATGCCTATACTGCTTTGGGACGTCCCACTCAGCTCATGGAGATGAGGCTGCATCTGTCAATGGACGATAGAGAAAATACGATTTTTGTAAGATCTTACCGTAAAATCTTTTTTTTTCTGATGTTCATCGACAGACGCAGCATCCGCCCCTCTGTATGGGGATGGTTCTTTTGTCTTTACTGCTTGCAACTAAACTGATGTGCTGGGCTGTGGCAGTTATGCCTGGAGGGACAGCCCCGTGGGCATGTACATGTTAATAGTTTTGTACTAACCTACTGCCTAGACTACTCTTGCAGGTGGCAGCATAACCCACTCAGCTCATAGAGATGAGGCTGCGTCTGTTGATGGACGATAGAGAAAATATGATTTTTGTAAGATCTTACCGTAAAATCTTTTTTTCTGATGTCCATCGACAGACGCAGCACCCGCCCCTCTGTATGGGGATGGTTCTTTTGTCTTTACTGCTTGCAACTAAACTGATGTGCTGGGCTGTGGCAGTGGGGGTAATGCCTGGAGGGACAGCCCCTTGGGCTTGTACATGTTAAAAGTTTTGTACTAACCTACTGCCTAGACTACTCCTGCAGGTGGCAGCATACCCCACTCAGCTCATGTAGATGAGGCTGCGTCTGTCGATGGACATCAGAGAAAAAGATTTTACAAAAATCATATTTTTTGCCAGCAGGCAGACTTTATTGCAGAACAAACTTGCAAAGACTGGTCTGCCAAAAAATACACTTACCTTCCTGCTCACAGCAATCCTCTGCAGATTGTTACCAGTGCCAGAAGTGACTCCCACGCATGTGCAGGAGTGACATCTTCCTGCCCTGGTCAATCAAGAGGGCCGAAGACTGGCAACCCGGAAATAGGTGGGTAAAGGATGCTGATTCGGGTGTCGGACAATTGGAACTTAGGTAAGTATTGCTGCCTTTAGTTACGCTTTAGGTTCTGCTTGAAGAGGATGATTTTGATTTGAAGTGTAGATGGATGCAGCCTGTTTATAAGAATTCAGCATCTGCACACTGCCGTCTCTCCTTCTTATGTTCGTTCATGCAGTGCTTTTCACTCGCATTTTTCTCACTGTGTGCTGCAAGTACATTCTTTTATAAAGAACGATTGTTCTCTACCCTGCCTGTTCTTTTACCAATTATTAAAAAAACTGAAGAAGAGTAATAGAGAGAGAGAGGTACAAAGCTTCCATACATGCCTGTTGTTGGACTCCATCCAGGTACCATTTATAAAGAGCACTATTGTATTTTGAAGTTTTGTCTAGATGACAAATCTCCCATAAGGTGACATCTGCATTTAGAATTTGTGTTGTCTGTAAAATTTGTTCGCTATGAGGCGGAGGTGGGATGAGGACCATTTTGGTGTTGCTATACAGAGACATCTGAAATATTAGTACTACATATATATATAAAATTTATTTTAACTTGTAGCTAACAATCATCTCCGGTCCCGAGCGTTTCTATTAAATAATTTTGCCGTTCCTATTTAGGGTATCGTTCCCGTTCGGCCTTTAAGCTCATTCAGCTGAACAGAAAATTTCAGTTCCTGCAGCGAGCTCGGGCGCTGGTTGATCTGTGTGCTGCCCCTGGGGGATGGTAAGTGAGAGTTTTTATATGTCAGGATGGAAGGAAGCAGAATGATTGGTTTTACATTGCTTGTTGTTTGACCCCCTTCCCACCCTTTAAAAAGTTCTGTTCGCTCAGGGGGCAGGACGAATCATGTGACCACTGTGATTGGCTGTTACAGTGGTCACATGATCGGGAGCCGGTCCCGTAGACAACCTGTCCTTAAGCCTAGTACACATGGGCACACGTCCTGCCCTCTGGTTCGCCCAGGGGGCAGGATGATCATTTGACCACTGTGATTGGCTGTTACAGGGGTCACATGATCGGCAGCTGGTCCCGCAGACAACTTATTCTTAAGCCTAGTACACATGGGCACACGTCCTGCCCTCTGGTTCGCCCAGGGGGCAGGATGATCATGTGACCACTGTGATTGGCTGTTACAGTGGTCACATGATCGGCAGCTGGTCCCGCAGACAACCAATCCTTAAGCCTAGTACACATGGGCACACGTCCTACCCCCTGGTTCGCCCAGGGGGCAGAACGATCATGCGACCACTGTGATTGGCTGTTACAGTGGTCACATGATCAGGAGCCGGTCCCGCAGACAACTTATTCTTAAGCCTAGTACACATGGGCACACGTCCTACCCCCTGGTTCGCCCAGGGGGCAGAACGATCATGCGACCACTGTGATTGGCTGTTACAGTGGTCACATGATCAGGAGCCGGTCCCGCAGACAACTTATTCTTAAGCCTAGTACACATGGGCACACGTCCTACCCCCTGGTTCGCCCAGGGGGCAGAACGATCATGCGACCACTGTGATTGGCTGTTACAGTGGTCACATGATCAGGAGCTGGTCCCGCAGACAACTTATTCTTAAGCCTAGTACACATGGGCACACGTCCTACCCCCTGGTTCGACCAGGGGGCAGAACGATCATGCGTCCACTGTGATTGGCTGTTACAGTGGTCACATGATCAGGAGCCAGTCCCGCAGACAACCTCAAGAGGGGGATCATTTGTTCTATATCACCTGTGATATTCTCCAGGACGGCGGCACAGATCAGGATCAGAGAAGAGAATAGTGAGCCCAGGCTCTGCCCCCAACTGCAGGTTTACAGGAGAATGTTATGGACCAGTGATGGTGAACCTTGGCACCCCAGATGTTTTGGAACTACATTTCCCATGATGCTCATGCACTCTGCAGTGTATGGGAAATGTAGTTCCCAAACATCTGGGGTGCCAAGGTTTGCCATTACTGTTATAGACTGACTTGACTCTGCTATTTGCAGAATTTAGGAGCCACTCGCCACAGGAAGACCAAGAAGGTAAGAGGACGCTTTTTTTTAAGGATGCTTTGGGGAAGCCATCTGCCCCAAGATGTCCTCAATCCTCAGGTTGAATGATGACCATTGCCACTCAACCCAGAAGACTAAGGAAAGACTGTCAATCATGGCCCTGTCCCCTGAGCACAGCATCCTTACAATGTGGAGAGCAGCCTTGATGTTATTGCGTTGGCATGCTTTACATCAGTGATCCTCAGACTACGGCCCTCCAGCTGTTATGGAACTACACATCCCATGAGGCATTGTAAAACTCTGACATTCACAGACCTGACTAGGCATTATGGGAATAGTAGTTCCTGAACAACTGGAGGGCCATTAGTTTGAAGACTCCTGCTCTACATGGTCCAGTACCTGCTCGATGCTGAGTGAAGAGGAAGACATCCCAGCACTTCATGTAGCATATTAGACATCAGAAAAGGTAAGTTAGAAAATCAAAAGGAGGGAAATCCAACTTTAATGTCCTAGAATGGGCAAATCAGCTCACAATTTAATAGAGAATTTGTTGCTGGACTTAGAAAAAGCCTGTTAACTCACAATCCCTATGCTGCCCGACAGGGCTTGAGCAGCTTTGCAAATAGGAATAGGGGAAAAATTGCAATGCCAAAATGCAAAAAGTTGAGAGACACCTGTCCATACAGACTTGTAAGAGAAACTATAATATCTTATTAATATCTTATTAAGAAGTGTCATTTTGCTTATTTTGTTAATGGTGACTCTTTAATACCAATCCAGTTTCTGACCATTTCTCTTTATATTTTAGGCTCCAGGTTGCTTCAAAGTTTATGCCAGTATCCAGTCTTATCATAGGTCAGTAAAACAAGTGTGTTCTTTTATTTTTTTAAAAAAGGTACAATTAGATGGTGCAAGGTCCTATAGATTTACCAAAAACTACCGTGTTTCCCCGAAAATATATTTTCAGGGAGGACTGCAATATAAGCCCTTCCCCCAAAAATGAGCCCTAGCTTAGTTTTTCTAAAATCCTAGAATCCACTTTATTAGTATTTTATATAATGTCCAGTGTGTCAAATTAAAAGTGTAAAAAGGGCTACGCTGATAAATTAAAATAAGTTGCAACCAAAGATCCAAATACTTGGTTTGCAAATAGTGAAATGAAATAAAATAAATAGTTTGGTGCGCTCAATATTTTCTTATCTGCTGCTCCCTGGCACCAAACTTATTGAGCGCACCAAACTATTTATTTTATTTCAATGTCCAGTGTGTGTTTCTGTAATAGAATAGTGTAAAATACCTTTGATACAGCGCCGCTCAGCTGATTCCCCGCTCTGCTCTTCTCCTCTTTCTATAGCTGTCAGTGGGGGATCTCAGCCCCTCCCCTCTGCAGTGTTCAGAGCGGGTTAAGAAGCACAGAGCATTATATTATAATAGTGTGAAACACCTTAATTACAGCTCCGCTCTGCGCTTCTGTGACCCCCCAGCTGTCAGCGGGGGAGAAGAGAAGGACAGCAGCGGGAAATCAGCTGAGCGGCGATGTAACAAAGGTATTTCACACAATTCTAATCTAATACTCGGCGCTTCTGTGACCCGCTCTGAACACTGCAGAGGGGAGGGGCTGGGATCCCCCACTGACAGCTATAGGAAGAGGAGAAGAGCGGGGAATCAGCTGAGTGCCGAGCAGCGATGTAATGAAGGTATTTCACACTATTCTATTACAGAAACACACACTGGACGTTATATAAAACACTAATAAAGTGGATTCTAGGATTTTATAAACACTAAACTAGGGCTTATTTTCGGGGTAGGGCTTCTGAAGTGGAGGGGCTGAGATCCCCCTCTGACAGCTATAAGAGGAGGAGGACAGCAGAGCGGGAGATCAGCTACCGAAGGTATTTCACACTATTCTATTACAGAAAAACACACTGGACATTATATAAAACACAAAGTGGATTCTCGGACTTTAGAAAAACTAAACTAGGTTCACACAGGGGATTCCTGACAGGCAGGGAGGGAGAGAAGACAGCACATTACAGATAAGACCTACCCCGAAAATAAGCCCTACTGTGTCTTTAGACCCGGGCTTATTTTCGGGGAAACACGGTATGGAGTGAAAGGGCCAGCCTGACTGGATAAAGAATGATTGTATAGTTTAATAGGTCCTCATACTACATTGTAAAAGATTGTACAGTCAGATTGCAGTATGTATGGTGAGCTTCACATTCACATCAGTGGCGATTCAGGACAGTGCAAATTGTAGGTGGCTCTGATTTGCCTAGGTGCAGCCCCTGGCCCGATCACTATAATGACAGGTGATCGACGGCCACAGTGTGTCCAACATCGATCAATGGAGGTAACTGCTGGCTGTTCAGAGAGCCGCACCAGAAATCTCCTTCCTGCCACTACAATTTGCACCGGCCTAAATCGCCGGTGTGAATGTAGCCTTAACCACTTCAGCTCCAGAAGGTTAACCCCCCCCCCCCCTTTCATGACCAGGCCTTTTTTTGCGATACGGCACTGCCTTACAATGTTTTTTACTTTCTTCTATAAAATATACCGAATAAAAAATGTAAAAATATCGAAATTCTCCATCAGTTTAGGCCAATATGTATTTTGCTACATATTTATGATAAAAAGGCTATATTACAAAAGTTAAAAAAAAAGAGGTTGAAGGATTGTAAGAGGTGCATGAAAGTCAGCCAGCCCCCAGTCTGATGTACTCACCCTCCAGTCTGTCACCAACCAAATAAAACCTGTCTCTTGGTACAAAGAACAGGGGTTTAGTTGACACACATTTGCAAACGCATGTGAAAGCTGCAGAGCCACTTCACGGCACCCTGTTTAATTCTGCAGTCCTACACTCTTAATTTAGTGTCCTCACACTGGAGGCACATGGCCGCTAATGGGTGGATGGGGGAACAGGTGAGAGGGAGACAGCCCAACCTCCCCCAACCCCTCCCCATGCACGACTGGCTGTTGTCTCAAAGACTCAAATAATTAGGTTATAACCATGGTGCAAACTGGATGAGACCAGCTGAAAAGCATTACACCTCCATCCCCTTGGTGGATGCAGTATATAGATAGGAAGGGATTTTATGTATGGGGCATGGCCTGTAAAGCACACTGCCTTTGAAATCCCTAATTTCCTTTTTGGGACTTTATGTGAGACAAGCAGGTCATGCTATTGGTCTCCATCCCTGTCTACGGAAAACACTAAGGTCAAATCAAAACTGCATCCACCAAAAACGCACGAAAATCGCACGGTGGGACTTTAATTGAGGCACCAAGCTGTGAGCAAGGCGTCTCCATCCCTGGTTGCTTAAACATATTGGACTAGGTGGGACTTTAGATGAGACCCAAGCTGGTGTTGCCCGGCGTCTCCATCCCTATAACAAGAAAAAAAGAGGTTGAAGGATTGTAAGAGGTGCATGAAAGTCAGCCAGCCCCCAGTCTGATGTACTCACCCTCCAGTCTGTCACCAACCAAATAAAACCTGTCTCTTGGTACAAAGAACAGGGGTTTAGTTGACACACATTTGCAAATGCATGTGAAAGCTGCAGAGCCACTTCACGGCACCCTGTTTAATTCTGCAGTCCTACACTCTTAATTTAGTGTCCTCACACTGGAGGCACATGGCCGCTAATGGGTGGATGGGGGAACAGGTGAGAGGGAGACAGCCCAACCTCCCCCAACCCCTCCCCATGCACGACTGGCACGACAGGTTTTATTTGGTTGGTGACAGACTGGAGGGTGAGTACATCAGACTGGGGGCTGGCTGACTTTCATGCACCTCTTACAATCCTTCAACCTCTTTTTTTCTTGTTATAGGGATGGAGACGCCGGGCAACACCAGCTTGGGTCTCCTCTAAAGTCCCACCTAGTCCAAGATATTACAAAAATTATAGTGTCTACAAACTGGGATATATTTTTGGAATTTTTATTTATTATTTTTTTACTAGTAACGACGGCGATCAGTGACTTATAGCTGGACTGCAATATTGCAGCGGACAAATTGAACACCTAACTGACACTTTTGACACATTTTAGGGGACCAGTGACACTAATACAGTGATCAGTGCTAAAAATATGCACTGTCACTGTACTGATGACACTGGCAGGGAAGAGGTTAACATCCGGGGCTATCAAAGGATTAAATGTGTTCATAGAGAGTGCTTACTAACTGGGTGGGGGGTGCTTGTACTGTGAGAAGGCAGAGATCCGTGTTCCTTCTTAGCAGAAACACAAGATCACTGCCTTCCCTTGTCACAGAATGGTGATCTGCCTTGTTTACACCGTACAGATCACCGTTCTGCCTGTGCCTGGAATGATCAGTGAGTCCCAGCGGACATTCCATCCGCCGGAACTGCTAATTGGCTCCTGCTATGTCCAATCACAGTGGGTAACCGGCAATGTGTGGGCACGTTCTAGACCAGGAAATGCAGAATCATGTACCTGTATGTGATTCTGCACAGAGCGGCCTCCATGCCGCAGTAAATGTACGTGGGGCAGTCCGCATCAGGTTAAAGTAAGTATGGAGGAGAAAGATATTCACTCCTTGTAACATCACTTTGCCATTTGGCAACAGTCCATAGCCCTCTGTAAAACTCCATCACTCATAGCTTATCCTAAAATATCCTTTTACTCTTGGCAGCTGAACAGATTGGCATGGTGGCTAAAAGGAAGGGAAGTATAAACTACTCATATCTTTATCCAAATGGGTTAATTGTTTTCTTTTTCTTTCATTAAGGAGTTGACCTTGTACCTATTAAACCCATCCCTAATGTTGTGACTCTACAGGACGACATCACCGGCGAGTCCTGCCGACAGGTAATGAACTGGGACAGCATGACAAACCTTTATCCTACATGAGTAAGGGGTAACGAGATCAGGGATCCATCTTAATCCATTGTGTTTGTCCACACTGAACCACTGCAAGCAATGCAGTGATCCTCAGTATAAGTTAAACAGGGAGGCAGCAGTTACTTTCAAGAGATTGATCTCAAATGGTAACAGCCTTTCTTGGAAAACAATAGATTTTACTTATAATTAAACCTTTAATCACTTCTGGACCGGAAGATTTTCCCCCTTAATGACCAGGCCATTTTTTGCGATTCGGCACTGCGTTATTTTAACGGACCATTGCACGGTTGTGAGACGCTGTACCCAAATAAAATTGATGTACTTTTTTTTCCTCACAAATTGAGCTTTCTTTTGGTGGTATTTGATCACCTGTGCGATTTTTATTTTTTGCGCTATAAACAAAAAAAGAGCGACAATTCTGAAAAAAAAAATATTTTTCACATTCTGCTATATAACATTCCCCCCAAAAAAAATGTAAAAATCAAATTTTTTTAACATTTTAGGCCAATTTGTTTTCTGCTACATATTTTTAATAAAAAAAAATTGCAATAAGCGTATTTTGATTGGTTTGCGCAAAAGTTATCGTGTCTACTAACTACGGGAAAGATTTATGTCATTTTATTGTTTTTTTTTTTTACTAGTAATGGTGGCAATCTGCGATTTTTAGCGGGACTGCGTCATTACGGCGGACAGATCGGACCCCTAACTGACATTTTTGACACTTTTGGGGGTACCAGTGACATTACTATAGTAATCGGTGCTAAAAATATGCACTGTTACTGTAATAATGACATTGGCAGGGAAGGGGTTAACACAGAGGGTGATCAAAGGGTTAAATGTAAGCCTAGGGGAGTTTTTTTTAACTGTATGGGGGTTGGGCTTGTGAAATGATCACAGAGACCTGTGATCCTACATCAAAGGATCACCGGCACTCTGTGATCATTACAGAGAGAAGAACTGTCAGCTGTGTTTACAACAGCCGACCGTTGTTCTCTCTCAGCGGGGAGCGATTGCGGGTGTCAGGTGGCAATCGGAGCCCCCTGCATCGGAGTCCCCGATGCCGAGTGGGGGCGGAAACACGGCGCCGGTGGCGCACGCTCGCCCCCTAGCTACAGGAGTACAGCTACGTCAGTTCGCGCAGGAGGGGCTGCCTGCCACAGTAAATCTGCGGAGGGCGGTCCGGAAGAGGTTAAAAGAACTGGTATTCCTAAAAAAGATTAAAGCTCTCTTAACCATTTCAAGTCCCAGAGCACTGAAAACCTTTGTCATAAGACCAGTTTATGAAGATTTGATATGCTTTGGTTTACTCAAAATCCACTTTTAACCAGCTTGGCATACCAACATGATTTCAAACTGTTTTTGTAGCACATATTGGGCCTTCATTTGGCTGTTTATTTAAAAAAATACCCTGACTTTATAATAAATAGAGAAATGCAAATTAAATTCAGTTTGATTTTGTCTAATGAGTAGCTTAACCAGTTGCAGACTCTGGGCGTACTAGACACGCCCAAAAAAACATGTCATCAATGAACACAGGGCGTGTCTAGTGCATCTAGTCCTGCTCTGCTGCTGGGATTTCTCTGTCCCAGATCAATTACAGCTGTATTGAAGAGAACACAGAGAAGGTTGGCAGCAGGAGCTGTAAAAAAAAAAAGAAAAAAAAAAGCAGTCTGGCAATGTTTATCAACAACATTGCTCAGACGGGAATACAGAAAGTTACATTGTATTATTTGTAACTTTCTCATCTACAGATCAAAGGGATGAACTTTGATCTGCAGATGAAGCGAGTTAGTCCCCATTCACACTAGCGCGACTTGTCAGGCGACTTGGTCGCCTGACAAGTCGCGGTGGGTCGCCTGCCATAGATTAGCACAGGACCCGTTCTAATAGGAGGGACACAAGTCGCTCCGACTTAGAAAAAGGGTCCTGTACTATTTTGGGGCAACCTGGAGGCGACTTGCATTGACTTCAATAATATGAAGTCCGTGCATGTTGCGCCGAGGTCGCGGTGCACGCTGTGCACTGCGACTTCACAGGTCGCCCCAGCAAGTCGGGTCGCCCCTGTGTGAACTGGGTCTTAAAGCAATCTTGACTATAAAAAAAAAAAAATGTTTCCCTGTTTAACCCCCTTTTTTACCCCTTAGTTTACCTGAATCAGCGATAATTAATTATTCTCCAAAATTCACCAAAAGAAAGCCTTGTTTGTCCTTAAGCAAACGTAGGTTTAACGGAATGCCAAAATTTTGCCGAATAAATAGGCTCATAGCAGAAATGTGAAAATTGCTCTGGTCCATAAGGGGTAGACAGGGGTGAGAGCCGAAGTGGATATTTTATAGGATTAAATCTACTCCATATAAGAGTTATTTCCTCCTGTTTATCCCAAATATTTTTATCCTGATTTTGACAGCATGCATTGTCTGCTTAGCGCTCACCTTCTCTCCACCCGTCTTCTCTAGAATTCTGTCACATTTAATGGCTGCTGTAAAAACTACAAATAAAAGGAAGCTACCAGATTTTTATCTGTTATAAAAGGAAGTAAATTAATGCTATAAACATAAATGATAATTAATGTTCTCATTTCATATCTTAAAAAGGCAGTAAAGAAGCAACTTCAGACATGGAAAGCTGATGTGGTATTAAATGATGGAGCACCGAATGTGGGAGCAAACTGGGCCCATGATGCATTCTCACAAGGTTTGTCTGGTCTTTGTTTGGCTCATACAATATTCACACCGCTAACTTGTTTAGACTTGCGGGTGGGATGTTAAAAACATGCTGTTGAACTGTGTTTCTAGCGCCCCCTTCCCTTAAGCTGCAAAGGCAGCAGACATGTGTTTGCATGTCGTGACACCTTGCTTCCTGCCAGCGTCAAAAAAAATCCCCCTGTTGCGTTCGGCAGGCAGTACTGCTGCTGAACACCAAGCGAATGGAGACGCTTTACAAATGCATAAAATGCATGCAGTTGCAATATATTGGTGCTGCATTTATGGGGTTACATGTAGTGAGGAAGCACCATATCATCACCTAACAGCCTGTCAAGCCCTTCTGAAAAGCGCAGCAACTTAGCCACATGTCCAAAATTAGTCGTAGGCCCCTTTCACACACGGTAGTCCATTGGTGGACTCCGTTTTTCTCAGCCGATCCCCCGCTGAGCAGGCGGATGGCAGCTCCATCTCCGCGCTGTGTGCGGAGACAGAGCTGTCAGGTCCCCATTCTTCTCTATGGGGGAATCGGATGAGAACGGACCGTCTGTCCATTCTCATGCGATCTGCCAGACGGATGGAAAATCGGGTTTCCATCTGTCCGGATTTGACGGATCGGATCGAAAGTCAGCGGACATGTCTCCGCTGACATCCGATGCCCCATAGAGATGCATGGGGCATCTCTTCAGATCCGCCTGAAAAACGGACAGGTGGATCTGAACGATCCGCTTGTGTGAAAGGGGCCTTAAAGTGGTTGTTAAGTCACTATGTTATCTTTACACCATCCCCTCTGTTAGATAACAACCTGTATCCTTGTTCCTGTGCTTTATTAAAAAAAAAAAAAAAAAACAATTTCTATCTGTTTTCACAGCTCCTATCGGCGCTCACGTGACTCCCGGCTCTCTTCTATCCCCGCCTGTCATCTCCAGGGGGCAGGGCCAAGAACTTCCTCTGACGTCGGTTGGGGAGGCAGGGAGGAAAGGAGGAGAGAGCCAGGAGTCACGTGAGCGCCGATAGGAGCTGCGAAAACAGGTAGAAATCTGCTATTTTTTTAATAAAGCACAGGAACTAGGATACAGGTTGTAATCTAACAGAGGGGATGGTGTCATTGACAGGCACGGCTCCATATTCTTCACCATAGGGTTATGCTGCCCACTACAGGAGTAGGACTAGACAGAAAACACAAAAGGTTGGCTACGCCCTGTGGACCGTCCTCAGCTGGCATAACCCCCCTCTCTGCTTAGAGATACTCAGTTTTTCCTTGCCTAGTTCAGGAGTAGGACCTAGTCGATTGCGCCCCCCGCCTTCTCCTGTCTCATCAGATCCTGCATCTGGTTCGGCCACTGCCGATGGGACCACCCTGCGGGGTCTGAGTCTACGTTTCCCTGAACTGTCAGACAGTGAGAATGATTCCTCCATGGCTGCTGCGCCACACAAGGGGCGCTGGTAGATTCACTGATTGTGTCAGCGCAGGAGTCATTCATGTTAGAGGATGCAGCCGAGGCTGCTGCGGACATATCTGTTCCGTTTGTCACCCATAAACCGTCCCGTGCGGTTATGTTTTTTTTTAATCCACCTTATTTTGACAATTGTGTCTATAAGTGCTGGGTGCGTCTAATACGACCCTTGATGGTCCCAAGATGCTTTGCTGTCCCGTATCCCTTAAAGAGTAGATTCTAAAGCAGTGGACACTCCCATCGGCGGTGGGTGCCCCTATTTTTCAGGTTGACTAAGGCAACCATGTTTGCGGTGGTAGAATCCCCGGCTTTTAGGACTCTGGCTGACAGGCGCCAGAATCTCCAAGGCCCGTTATGTGTTTACTATGGCTGGTACCTTATTGGGGCATGTTTTGGCCTCCATTTGGGTGTCATAGACACGGACGGGGTGGGCGACGATTTTGTGTCTGACCATGGGTGACGACCGGTTCCCCCCTGCCTATGGCGAACTGGCAGACCGGTTGGTTCAGGGTCTTTGGATGTGGTTCCTGTGTGTCTCTAAGCTGGCTGTCTCGGCAGTGACGCTTAGGCGTATTTTGTGGCTGAAGTGTTGGTCTGTGGATCACACCTCCAAGAAGGATCTGACTGAATTGCCTTTTCAGGGCGAGGTCCTCTTCTGCCCTGGTTCTGACAAGGAGATTGGATTATTTTGGGCAGATTCTGGATTCAGCTCTAGCCAGAGTGTTCCTTCCTCTGGGAAAGTAAGTTGCCATCAGCCATGATACCCCGTGGTCAGTGTACAGAGGGGAGGGTAGAAACCGGCAGGATCAGCCAGGTTTTTTAGTTTATACACGGCGGCAAATTACGCAGCACAAGCACTGCACTGTATATCATGCTTTAACCACTTAAGCCCCGGAGGATTTGGTTGCTAAACGACCAGGGGGTATTTTATGATTCGGCACTGCGTGACTTTAACGGACAATTGCGCGGTCGTGCGACGCTGTACCTAAACGAATTTGGCGTCCTTTTTTTCCCACAAACAGAGCTTTCTTTTGGTGGTATTTGATCACCTGTGCGATTTTTTGATCATGCGCTATAAACAAAAAAAGAGCGTCAATTTTGCAAAAATAGCAATATTTTTCACATTTTTTTATATGAAATTCCCCCCCAAAAAATGTAAAAATCAAAATTTTTTAACATTTTCGGCCAATTTGTTTTATGCTACCTATGTTTGGTAAAAAAAATCGCAAAAAGCGTATTTTGATTGGTTTGCGCAAAAGTTATCGCGTTTACTAACAAAGGGAAAGATTTTTGTCATTTTTGTTGTTTTTTTTTTAACGCGTAATGGCGGCGATCTGCGATTTTTTTTTTTGCGGTACTGCGACATTGGGGCGGACAGATCGGACCCTTGACTGACATTTTTGACACTTTTGGGGTTACCAGTGACATTTCTACAGTAATCAGTGCTATACATATGCACTGTTACTGTAAAAATACACTGGTAGTGAAGGGGTTAACTTTATTTGGGAGGGAGGGGCTGTGTGTGTCCCTAGGGGCGTGCTTTCTACTGTGATTGGCTGTGGCTTGAGCTGTAAGGACACTGATCAACGGATCTACATAGTAGATCCGTGTGATCAGTGTCTTTACACCGAGGAGAATGACAGGCAGCTTGTTTACACAAGCTGCCTGACTTTCTCCCCCGCCGATCGCAGAGTGGCCGGCGGACATCGGGTCCGCCGGTCACACGCGCGGGGGGGTCCGTGACCGCGCGGGAGCGCGCTGCCGGCGGCGCGCGCTCGCTCCCCAGACCCTCCCAGGCTAGTGACGTACCGATACGTCACTCTGCCTGTGAGGGGCTGACCGCCGCAGTATATAGTCGTGCGGCGGTCGGCAAGCGGTTAAGAGAACATGATCTGTTTTTTTTTTTTTTTATTTATTTTTTTTTTTTAGGGTAACAAACAATTTAAAAAAGACATTTACTTTGGAAGCTGTGCCCCAAAAAAAGCAGGCAGAGGGCAAAAGTATAGTCAACAGTATTGGTCGTGGGCTCC
Source organism: Pelophylax lessonae (assembly GCF_965119305.1). Lineage (NCBI taxonomy): Eukaryota > Metazoa > Chordata > Amphibia > Anura > Ranidae > Pelophylax > Pelophylax lessonae. Next base: position 241,255,453 of record NC_138776.1, read on the forward strand.
CTGCAGCTGATCTTTCCCCATAAATGACTTACAATGCCTTATTTTGAAAAATGTTGTCTGTGTGGAGGCAGCCATCTTGGTAGAGGCAGGGCTTTGCTTCCTTATACCAGAATCTCCAGCTAGGAGAACAGTAGTGGCATCACCAAATCTCACTCCCAGTCAACTGAGACTAGCAGATTTCCATTAGGCCGTAGACACAGAGGTGCCTAGGCACACATGCCAGGAAGAGCACTGCTATTTTTTTTTAGGAGAAATTCAAAACAAAAAGTACATTCAGGTACTGTTTGGGCCCAATTAACATTTCTAAATGTGCCCGATAACATAGCAAATCTGTAGTTTTTGAGTTTAGACTACATTAATAAAATAAATAACTGTAGGCTTAATTACAGAAATGCTCACTTTTTCATATGTCTAGTACATGAATTGGAAATCTCGGGGCTATGGATCTTTGTGAATTGGGAGCACAATGCAAATAGTTGTCTTACGTTGAACTCCTTCTTTTTTTTGTTTTCTTATCACAATGTTGTCTGTATTTCAGTGCACCTGTCTCTCATGGCTCTTCGGCTGGCCTGTGACTGCCTCTCTAGAGGAGGCTGGTTCGTCACCAAGATTTTCCGTTCTGCCGATTATCAATCCCTTCTGTGGATCCTCAAGAACTTTTTCAAGAAGGTGACTTCCACAAAGCCCCAGGCATCTCGAAGTGAGAGTGCTGAGATCTTTGTTGTGTGTCAAGGTGAGTGACGAACCTATAACAAAATACAACGGATAGTTTCCTTTTCATTTAAATGCAGGGTTCCTTTCTTCTCCAGGACTTTAACCACTTAAGCCCAGGAAGATTTTACCCCCTTCCTGACCAGGGCCTATTTTGCGATTCGGCACTGCATGACTTTAACGGACAATTGCGCGGTCGTGCGACGCGTTACCTAAACTAATTTGACGTCCTTTTTTTCCCACAAACAGAGCTTTCTTTTGGTGGTATTTGATCACCTGTGCAATTTTTTGATCATGCGCTATAAACAAAAAAAAGCGTCAATTTTGCAAAAATAACAATATTTTTCACATTTTTTATATGAAATCACCCCCCCCCCCCCTCAAAATGTAAAAATCAAAATTTTTTAACATTTTGGGCCAATTTTTTTTTTTAACCATATGTTTGGTAAAAAAAATCGCAAAAAGCGTATTTTGATTGGTTTGCGCAAAAGTTATCGCGTTTACTACCTAAGGGAAAGATTTTTGTCATTTTTGGTGTTTTTTTTTTTTAAACGCGTAATGGCGGCGACCTGCGTTTTTTTTTTTTTTTTTTTTGCGGGACTGCGACATTGCGGCAGACAGATCGGACCCTTGACTGACATTTTTGACACTTTTGGGGTTATCAGTGACATTACTACAGTAATCAGTGCTATATGTATGCACTGTTACTGTAAAAATGACACTGGCAGGGAAGGGGTTAACTTTATTGGAGAGGGAGGGGTTAAGTGTGTCCCTAGGGGCGTGTTTCTAACTGTGATTGGCTGTGGCTACTAGTGTAAGAACAGAGATCAACGGTCCTACATAGTAGAACCGTGTGATCTCCATTCTTACACAGGGAAGAATGACAGGCGGCTTTGTTTACATTAGCCACCTGCCTTTCTTCCGGTGTAATGGAAGATCGAGAGTGCCCGGCGGACATCGGGTCCGCCGGGCACATGCGCAGGGGGGTCTGTGACCGCGCAGGATCACGCCTCCGGCAGTGCGCGCTCGCTCGCTCGCTCGCTCCCTAGAGCCTCACAGGCTAGCGACGTAGCCCTACGTCGCTTTGCCTGTGAGGGGCTGACTGCCGACGTAAATAGTCGTGCGGCGGTTGGCAAGCGGTTAAAGGAAATGTATTTTACGATTTCTTATCTTTGATAATATTGTAAAATTTGAGGTATTGCTCCAGGAATGACATTAGTTTACCACTTGCCGACTCCAATCCATATACACTGGAGATTAAAATTAGAGAACAGCAATGATTGTAGCGAGAAAGAGAAAGATTACAACTAAAGTTTCTGAAGGTTACCACAATCAGCAATTAGTAGGAAGCGTACAGGCCCTTGCTTTGAATGACTTCAGCACATCTGCGGCCACAGGACATCACTAGTCTCTCGCACTGCTCTGGTGTGATTTTTGTTCCACTCTTCACAGTTCGGTGACTGTAGTGGGCTTCTTGGCCATTCATAAATAGGATAAGTGCAGCGCTAAGGGGCTAAATATGCATAACCATATTATAGACATCAAGTGAATAAAGTGAAACTTACAAAACAGTGTCGCAAACAAAAAACTACAATCCTCATTAATAAAATAACAGAAGAAATGAAGTCTTTGTTGAAAAAAAAAGTCCATATAATGACCAGAAAGTCCCAAGTGAAAAGGTAGAGATAAAAAATAGGATGGCGCTCTAGTGTGCATAAATGTAGCCAAATCACCCCAACTGACGCTCATATGTGCAGTCTATGAAAGTTTATTGGGTATATCCATTGTAAATTAAAACAATTGGCATGTTATCCTACTGGACCTTGAAGCCTCTGTGTCTCCTGGCTGTGATATAGGGATCCCTGATGTAAGTTATGGGAACCTAGTACCTTTTTACCCGATGGAGGGGGAGGTGACACTCTCGGATTGAAACGGTGGTCCTCGATTGTGGAGGCTCGCACGGTCTAGTGTGCGGCCGCGTCCTAGGACCGGAGCCGATTCGCTGTGCTCCCGCTGTGTCCGCCGTGAACACCGGGAGTCGCACACGGATGACGTCACGAAGGAGGGCCGGAAATCAGCCGAGAGTCAGCCGCGGAGACGAACAGGAGGCCAGCTGGAGTGGGGGAAGTGATGTGCTCGCTTCTTTGGAGCCTCCTGTTGCCACAACTACATGTTTCGCTACGATGTAGCTTAGTCAAGTCCAAAGAAGCGAGCACATCACTTCTCCCGCTCCATCCGGCTTCCTGTTCGTCTCCGCGGCTGACTTTCGGCTGATTTCCGGCCCTCCTTCGTGACGTCATCCGTGTGCGACTCCCAGTGTTCATGGCAGACACAGCGGGAGCACACTGGACCGTGTGAGCCTCCACAATCGAGGACCACCGTTTCAATCCGAGAGTGTCACCTCCCCCTCTATCGGGTAAAAAGGTACTAGGTTCCCATAACTTACATCAGGGATCCCTATATCTCTACCTTCCCATACACCATCCTGTGTCTAGGATTGGGCGATCAGTGGTGCATCATATACATTTCTTTTACAATTGTGTACTCTCTGAATAAGGACACCACAGGAACTTTGTGTTTTGGATCAGCGCCTGAACTCTTTTTTGTGTTACCAAGTGAAAAGGTGACTTTTGTAAATAATTGTTGTGATGATAGTGATAAATCCCAACACCAGCAAGGTAATATGAATGCGCTCACCGGGAATAATGGACCCAAAATTCCATATAGAATTTGGGTCATTCAGAGCAGATTATGGTAGCTCGTCGCTTCAAACAGCATACAGTTGCCCGATGTAAATGCCAGGATGACCAGGATAATCAACAGAAAGACACCCAGACTTCCAAATGGATGGTATATACATGAAAGTAACCAAACGGTGCAAACATAGTGTAAAACTTTTTCTCAAAATGTATTAAAAGAAAGAAATACACTTACAAAGTCATCATGTAAGGTAACGCATGTAGTGAAGAGATGGCAGAATGAGGCTCTGACGCGTTTCATCCGACAGGATATAATCATAGAAGAATTGCCATAACTTTGTCAGCAAGGATTTTCCAGAGGTTTTCTATTGAGTTTAGATCAGGACTCTGGGCTGGCCATTTCATTATTTCAATGTTTTCAGCTTCAAGAAAACTGCTTTACCTCATTTGCTGTATGACAGGGGGCATTGTCGAGCATGACACCCTGATTGGGTGATGAACGCAGGGAAGGAACCGCATGTTGTCGAAGACGTTTCTGATAAACATTTGCATGTAAAAGAGGCCCAACTCCCAAACATCCCCCAAACCATGACACTTCCCCAACTTTCACTGACTTCTTTACTCACTTTGGGTTCAGTCTTTCCCCAATTTGACGACGAACATAATGTTCTCAAGAAGCCATTCTGAGTGGCTAATGAGCCGCTGGAACAGTTTCCAAAGAGGAGGGATCCGACGGTGCATCCGGTTGCTCCCGTGGGTGATCAAAGAGTAGATTCTAGTGGGGAGATTTCAACCAGTCAGCAGTGGAGGTCATGTGAGTAGCATTTATCTGTGGATAACTGCAGAAGCATCCTTGGAGCACCCCAAAATAAGATGTTCTATTATCCAAATCTCAACTTAAAGCGGAGTTCCGGGCACAAAATCGACCTAATCGATTTTGTGGCCATCCGCTTGCTTTGCTTCATCTGAAAAGGAATTGGATAGTTAGGATTATTTTTTTTTTTTTTTACTTACCTTGTAATTGTAGACAGAAATACTCACCTTTCGTCACTTCCTCCCTCTGTGGCCTCGCCCGCGCCGTCTCTTCCGGTTTGCAATGATTCCTGGGAGCTGAACGTCATCGCTCCCAGGTATCAATGCGACGGCACCGGGCCCCGGTCGTCACTTCCGGTGCGACGCCGCATTCCCTGCTAAACAGCTTCTGGGCATGCCCAGAAGCTGTGGAGGAATGCAGCGCCGCACCGGAAGTGACTAGAGGGGCCGGTGAAGGCGCATTCTGGGAGAAGAAGACGCAGAAGAGGACGCAGAAGAGGATCGCGCTGGCTTCAGCTGCCCACAACAGAGATGGCAACGCTGGAGAAGAAATTTTGTAAGTGAGTATTTCTTCTTGCAGGTAAGTGCGAACCGGGGCAGATCAGAGGCTAGCCATTGTGGAATGTACTAACCCTGACTGTCCCGGGGGTATGTTCATTGAAAAAATGTTTTTGTGCCCGGAATTCCGCTTTAAGAATAGGATGTCAAGCTCTAGCCCACCCCTTCCCCTATCTTATAGAAATGTAATTGCTCTGTAGCCCTAACATGCTTAATGTCCCAGGATGACACCACTGCTCTTTTTTCAACATTCCCCCATGTTCTGCCTCTTTAAAAACACTACAGCATAAAACAAAAAAATACCTGTTGATGACAACTCTGAAATCTCAGGCAGTGTGTCACGACCCGGGTCTGAACCTGCAACTTCTGCTGCATCTGCCGATGTCTCTTCTTGCTGAGTTACCTGGAATGCTGGACATTTCTCTGGACAATTCCTTGAATGATCTTGCCTTGATCCTTGTTTGTCTTGAACCCTTTTGTTCCTCCCATGAACTTCCTAATAAAACCATGCCTTTGCACTTCCTGTCTGCCAGATTATTGTGCTCTCTCCAGCCAATATCTCGCCCTTGTCTCCCCCTGCTGTCGTCCAAATCTTTGCTACCATTTGTTACCAACCTTTGGCTTGTTCCTTGCCCATGCTTCTGCTTGATCCCAACCTGCTATATCTGCTACTGGACCCCGGCTTACTTACCTCCTCATGGGGCAATCCTGAGGACCGTGACCTGGTACTAACACACAGCAAAACCTCCAAAAATCTCAACCATCAGGAGCTCTGGTGAACACTGGTTAGTATTTGGACTATGAACATTAGATGAGCCCCTGTCATCCACCAAGGTGACTTGCTTGTATACCTATCCAGTTGGTCTACTGCTAAAGGCTACCTGTCTCCGAGCCTAATGGTGACACAATGTTTACCCATGCTTAGTTATTTCCTGTGTACTGCAGTACACTTCCCACTCTCCTTTACTTCATAGCATTGAGGGCAAGGTGTTTGGTAGTCCTGTCTGAAGGTGACAACCCTGCTCTTCCATAGACAAAGTACAGAGGGCACTGTCACATTAGCAGGACGTATGTTATTGACAGGCACACCAGGTGGAAAAAAAAGAAAAGTAATGCAGCTACCACATTGAAAGTGGAGTTTCACCCATTTTCGTAACTTTAGATGTATGTAATCCCCTTTAAAACGACTTTTACCAATGGAAACTTTTTTTTTTTTTTTGCTATTAAATACCTTATTTTCTCGTTTATTCCTCCTCTCCTCACTTCCGAGTCCGATCGGCGATGACGTCATTCGGCGATTCGCAGTGTGTGCTGGGATGTATTCCATGCTAGAAATCTCGCAGTATTACCCAGGAGCTGAGCTGTACTGAGCCGTGACCTGCCTTGCCTCCTCTCAGTGAGTTGTACTGTATGCATTGTATTCAGCCCGTGCTCTGCCCCGCCTCCGCCCCGCCTCCTCTCAGTGAGTTGTACTGTATGCATTGTATTCAGCCCGTGCTCTGCCCCGCCTCCACCCCGCCTCCTCTCAGTGAGGATATAATGCTTTCAGTCCTCGCTCACTGAGAGGAGACGGGCGGAGGCGGGGCAGGTCACGGCTCAGTACAGCTCAGCTCCTGGGTAATACTGTGAGATTTCTAGCATGGAATACATCCCAGCACACACTGCGAATCGCCGAATGACGTCATCGCCGATCTGACCCGGAAGTGAGGAGAGGAGAAATAAACGAGAAAATAAGGTATTTACTAGCAAAAAAAAAAAAAAAAAAAAAAAGTTTCCATTGTTAATAGTCGTTTTAAAGGGGATTACATACATCTATGTAATCCAACGTATTAAAAATGGGTGGAAATCCGCTTTAAGGACTGATGAGAGTAAATGTAATACATTTTGTGTTTTAAAAATACGTTAAGATAATTTTATAGTACGCTATTATCATGTTTTTTTTCCTCTTGTAGGATACTTGGCTCCTGATAAAATCGACAGTCGTTTCTTTGATCCTAAGTTTGCCTTTAAGAATGTTGATAGTCCTGTGCAAACTGTCTCTCAGCTGGTTTCCCATAAGAAGCCCAAGGTGAGTTCCCTTTCTGAGTTTCTCTGCTATTTGTCTATCTTCAAATAGACTCTATTTTCCCATTAACTTTTGTTGGACTGTTCTTTTTGGTACTAGATGGTTGAGCCATTACATTTTTTTGCTTATATGATTTGGACTAGATTTACTAAATCCAGCATATGAGAAGCAGTCACAGAATTGGAGTACAAATTGAAGAATCTAATTTTCTCTTTCATTCATTGACGGACACAGCTCCTGATCTTCATAACCATTGAGTTATACTGTCCCCTACAGGAGTAGGACACTAGGCAGAAAAAAAGTCTGGCTACGCCTATGGGCAGGCCCAGGGGGTATACTCCCTCTCTCTGCTAATAGGTACTCAGTTTTTTTCTGCCTAGTCAGAAGTTAAGGACCTAGTTCCTTGCTGGGATCTCTTGTCCTGGCAATTTTTTTCTTTTTAGATAGATTTTTTTTTCTCCAGGATCTTTTCTGTGAGGTCTACAATCAACTGCCGGACTGGGCAACGGGCTGGATAATCTAGAGTCCTTTGTGTCCCGGGAGGAGTTGGTCTTCGGGGTACGGGCTAGCAAAAATACCCCCCCCCCCTCCCCTGCCTCATTTGTCTCATCAGACCCTGAATCTGATTCGGGCGCCGCGGATGTGGGTCACCCTGCTGGGTCTGCAACTAAGCGCTCGGAATCCTCAGATAGTGAAGATGATTCCTCCACGTCTGCAACTGCGCATGTAAAGGCGCTGGTGGAAGCACTGATTGCATCTGTGCGTGCGACCTTGAAGATGGAGGATGCAGCTGGGATGGAGGCACAGGTTCCCTTTGGCACTCACAAGCCATCCAGAGCGGCAAAGGTGTTTCCTTTCCCTGCCTATTTTGACAGAATTGTCGCTGAAGAGTGGGGGCAACCAAAGCGTCCCCGTGGGGCCCCTAAGCGCTTTACTAGATGTGTTACTGGCAGGATCACCAGGTGAAAATGAAGACTGGAAAAAGAAAACTCATGCAGCCACCACATCTAAGTTGAGATACAGAAAAAAAATGTTCTTGGGTTTGGATACTCTCTATATTACATGTTCACTTTTCTACAGAAAGCCCTATATGGATTCCCCCACCTTCCTCCTAGGTAGTATGCCTCCATGAAAACCTCTGATGCAGCTTGTATCTAACCTACACTCCCAGCCCTCTGAATGACAATGTTTACATCAGTTTCCTGGCCAACCTCCTGCGCTATTGTACAACGAGCTAAATGGGAGACCTGAAGCAACTCTTTAGTAGATGCTGCATGGAATTGAGTCTTAGCAAATTGGATCATGCTTTTCTGGGGTTTTTCGCCTTCCTCTGGATCAACTGCGGGTATAGAATTGTGTATAGGGGATTGTTTGGTTGTGTTTTCTTAACTGTTTTTTTCTTATTGAGTGAACCAGATGGACTTGTGTCTTTTTTCAACCTATGTAACTATATATGTAGCAGACATTTATTCAAAATGGTCATGTGCAGTAAACATGTTAAATGACATTGTTACAAACTAAATAATCACATATGTAATGTAGACTGCCCATAGCCGTAAGACTGGGTTCTCTGATTTTCTAAGTAACCCCTGGAACATTTGGTAAATACCTGTTGACCCTGGCAGAGGAACCATTGGATAAGCACTATTTTGATAGGGAGGCAACATTTTCCTTTCCACAGTTAAATAGCAGTAAAATAATGGCAGCGTTGTCACCATTGCTGTTGGCACTGATGATAGTCCAATCAAGTGAATGGCCATGCCTAGCTCTGCACTTTAGTCAGTGCTGTATTTTGGCCTAGGCCAACAAGGGCCAGGCCTAGGGCAGCACTTTGCGGGGGGGGGGGGGGGGGGGCAAAATAGCCGCCCTCGCCTACATCTAAGACTCTATTGGCCACTGGTTGCTAAAGCTACCTGGCATCTAGCAACCATGACATCACGCCCATGACTCCCTGGCCCTGCCCCCCCTCTCTCTCTCTCTCTCTCTCTCTCTCTCTCTCTCCCCTCCTCTCTCTCCCCCCCCTCTCTCTCTCACCCCCCCTCTCTCTCTCTCTCACCCCCTCTCTCTCTCACCCCCCCTCTCTCTCTCACCCCCCTCTCTCTCACCCCCCTCTCTCTCACCCACCCTCTCTCACCCCCCCTCTCTCTCTCTCTCTCTCTCACCCCCCCTCTCTCTCTCTCTCTCACCCCCCCTCTCTCTCTCTCACCCCCCTCTCTCTCTCTCACCCCCCTCTCATCTCCCTCTCTCTCATCTCCCCTCTCTTTCCCCCCCTTCTTTCTCTCTCTCTCTTTCATCCCCCTCTCCTCTCTTCCCCCCTCTCTTGCCCACCACCTTCTCTCTCTCTCGCCCACCACCTCTCTCCCTCTCTTTCTCATCCCCCCCTCACCCTCCCTTACCCACCCCCTCTATCTCATCCCCCCACTCTCACCCTCCCTCACCCACCCCCCTCTCTCTCTCTCCCCCCCCTCTCCCCACCCCCTTTCTCTCCCACCCTCTCTCTCTCTCTCTCTCCCCTACCCCTTCTCATAAAATCTCAGGGGTTCTTACTGGGAGGGAGTCACATCCATTAGACAGGAAGGGGTGGGCAAATTTACATAGGAATGGGAATAGGGGCGCCCAATTTTAGTCTTGCCTAGGCAGCACAAAACCAAAATACACCACTGACTGTAGTGATAAAGGGCTAAGCTAGAGGTCACTGTTGTTGCTCTATCAGTAGGACATTGAGAGGAATAATGTAAAATGTGGTTCTGTAGAGGTCTTGGAAGAAACCAGCTGTGAGTTAACTTGAATTTTCTTTCCCCCACAGGCTGAAGGATATGAAGAAGGAACATTTTACCAAAAAGCAACTCTTGTGGATTTTCTCAAATCTCCCAATCCTGTAGACTTTCTTGCCAAGATCAGCGAGGTAAAAAATAATTTATTTCACATTTCAATCATTTCACATTATTTTACAATTCATTGTGATGTCACTTCTAGGTATTATGCATACGAGTATGTCCAAATGTTTGGATGCAATTTAAGATTGTGAATGTTATTAACCACTTCTGGACCGGGTCTTTTTCTGACACTTGTTTATAAGTTAAAATAATTTTTTTTTTTGCTAGAAAATTACTTAGAACCCCCAAACATTATATATATATATATATATATATATCTATCTATCTATATATGTATATATTAGAGCAGAGACCCTAGAGAATAAAATGGAGATCATTGCAATATTTTTTAAAGAGGAAGTAAACCCTCCTCTACAACTTGTACCTATAGGCAAGCCTATGATAAGTCTTACCTATAGGTACTGTAAATATCTCCTAAACATGTACCGTTTAGGAGATATTTACCTTACATGTCGCCAGTGACGTCACTGGCGCATGCGCTCTGAAGGAACGGCCGATCGTGCCGTTCCTTCAGAGCCCCGTGCCGTGACTGTCGGCTCCCGCGCGCGTGCGCGGGAGTGACGTCACCGCGGCTCCGGCCAATCAGATGGCCGGATGCCGCGATCCCGGAAGACGGGCGACTAGACATGTCGCCCGTCATAGAGGTGAGTGAGCGGCACGGCGGGGGCTCGTTCTGAGGTAAGTATTGCATAATGAGCTAATATGCGATGCATACTAGCTCATTATGTCTTTCTTTTGCAGGGTGTAAAAAAAAAAAAAAAAATTTATATGAGTTTACAACCTCTTTAATCACAACGTATTTGCGCAGCAGTCTTCCAAACGCAATTTTTTTGGAAACAATTAAACTTTTTTGAATTAAAAAATAAGAAAACAGTAAAGTTAGCCCAATATTTTCCTATAATGTGAAATATAATGTTACGCAGAGTAAATAGATGCCCAACATGTCATGCTTCAAAATTTCGCACTCTCGTGAAATGGTGACAAACATTGGTACTTAAAAAATCTCCATAGGCGGCACTTTAAAAATGTCTACAGGTTACTAGTTTAGAGTTACAGAGGAGGTCTAGGGCTCAAATTATTGCTCTCGCTCTAATGATCGCAGGGATGACTCACATGTGTGGTTTGAACACCGTTTACATATGTGGGCGCGACTTGCGTATTCGTTCGATTTTGCGCGCGAGCTCACGGGGGTGCTTTAATTTTTTTTTTCCTATTTTTTTTATCTTTTATTTTTTATTTTTACACTATTTAACCGCTTGCCGACTGCGCACAGTATATTTACTGCGGCAGTCAGCCCCGGCCAGGCAGAGTGACGTAGATCTACGTCGCTAGCCTGTGACCGGCTTTTGAGGCAATAGCGGGCGAGCGCGCGCCCGCCCCGGGTCGTTCACAGAGGATTCCGGGCGTTTGACCGGCGGACCCGATGTCCGCCGGTCACACTACGATCGTCGGTAGAGGGGGAGAAAGGCGGGCGGCTTATGTAAACAAGCCGCCTGTCATTCTCCCCTGTGTAAAAATGGAGATCAGACGGTTCTACTATGTAGAACCGTTGATCTCTGTTTTTACAATAGGAGACCTGTCCCATCACAGTAAGAACCACGCCCCTAGGACACACTTAACCCCTCCCTCTCCAATACAGTTAACCCCTTCCCTGCCAGTGTAATTTTTACACTAACAGTGCATATGTATAGCACTGATTACTGCAGTAATGTCACTGGTACCCCCAAAAGTGTCAAAAATGTCAGTCAAGGGTCCGATCTGTCCGCCGCAATGTCGCAGTCCCGCAAAAAAAAATCGCAGATCGCCGCCATTACTCGTTAAAAAAAAAAAACACCAAAAATGACAAAAATTTTCCCTTAGTTAGTAAACGCGATAACTTTTGCGCAAACCAATCAAAATACACTTTTTGCGATTTTTTTTTTTCACCAAACATTTGTAGCATAAAACAAATTGGCCGAAAATGTTAAAAAAATTTTGATTTTTACATTTTTTTTGGGGAATTTCATATAAAAAATGTGAAAAATATTGTTATCTTTGCAAAGTTTCCGCTCTTTTTTTGTTTATAGCGCATGATCAAAAAATCGCACAGGTGATCAAATACCACCAAAAGAAAGCTCTGTTTGTGGGAAAAAAAGGACGTCAAATTCGTTTAGGTACAGCGTCGCACGACCGCGCAATTGTCCGTTAAATTCACGCAGTAAAAAATCGCAAAAAACCCTCTGGTCAGGAAGAGGGGTAAAATCTTCCGGGGCTTAAGTGGTTAAAAAAAAAATAATTTTTGATCACTTTTATTCCCATTACAAGGAATGTAACCTCCCTTGTAATAGAAATAAGCATGACAAGTCCTCTTTTATGTGAGATCCGGGGTCAAAAAGACCTCACATCTACACTAAAATGATGAAAAAAAAATGCGCTCTTTAAATCCGTTGCTAGGGAGCGATGTATGACATCGCTCCGGTCCTCCAAGGCCATAGAGTGGAGTGAGGGCCATCTTGCTCTCACTTGACTTCCTGCCTGAGAGGAGAGTGGACCGGATCATTTTCCCCGCTACCGACGGGCCCGGTAAGTGGGGGAAAACGTCCGGGAAGCCCCGGGGAATCCGCTGCTGGGACCACCCTTATGTTAAAGCGGACCACCCGCCATTTAACAAAATACTGGGGTTATGGCAGTGGTCTGCTGCCATAACCCCGGTATTTAACGTCAAAGTCAGGGCCGTCTTTAACACAGGGCAAAAGGGGCATCTGCCCCGGGCCCAGTCATTGTTGTGAGGTCCAAAGCAGCTGCCTCTTGAGCCCACACTGCCTGCAAATAATTGATTAGTGAATTCAGGACGGCCCAGAAAAATGTTTGCCCACGGTCCAATCGATATTAAAGACAGCCCTGGTCAAAGTACCAAGGTAAATACACGATCGGCAGTACGTAAGTGGTTAATGTTAAAGTAATATTAAACCTTAGTAGCCCTGATCTTCCTTTTCTGGGGTTCCCCGTCGGTGCTGCTGGCTCCTCCCCCCTTCTGAGTACCCTCCCCTAGCAAGCAGCTTGCTAAGGCGGGTGCTCGTGCAGGCTCGCTCCTGAACCCCACTGCCTGCGTCCTTTGACACAGACAGCAGGTGCCCTTTTATGGGGATCGAAGGATCGAGTTCAGTTTCTGTGATCACCCCTAGACAAATCAAAGCAGTTAACTCATGCAATGTGGGAAAAGCCCCACTGCATGGGAAGAAAAACATTTTACCAGCATTTGGGCTTTAAAGAATGGGAATCGGTTGTCATGGTTGTCAAAGTTTGATGGGCGTAGAAGAGTTTATAGGAAATAGGCCAGCAATAATCATGTGAATGAGAACCAACTGTTATAGTCTTTTTTTTTTTCTGCTTCAGATTGTAATAGATGAGAAAGATCTTGAGAACCATGCAGCCACCACCGCCGATATCAAAGAATGCTGTAAGGATATCAAAGTCCTTGGGCGCAAGGAGCTCAGGTATTATTTGGCCTGATTTACTTCTCTTCCCTTTTTTTGTCCCTTTGCTTGAATCTATTTCTGAATTTATATCCCTTGTTCATGTAGGTCACTCCTGAGTTGGAGGTCTAAGTTGCGTAGGTATCTTGCCAAGAAGCTAAAAGAATCAAAAGATTCATTGGAGGAGGTGAAGTGAGTACCTACCTGTATTTTATCTATTTTATGTTTGCGTTGCTTTTATCAACATTAAAGCGGAGTTCCACCCTAAAATTAAACTTACCTCCATCTTCATGCCCGGGGTCACCTAAAAAACAAATGGATAATCGCAATTTTTTTTTACTTACCTGGTTTAGAAGAAAATATACTTATCTTACTTCCTCTTCCTCCCCTCGGCGGCCACGGCGATTCGTCACTTCCTTGCTTTGCAATGATTCCTGGGAGCTGAACGTCATCGCTCCCAGGAATCAATGCGCCTGCACCGGCCCCGACGTCAGTTCCGGTGCAGGCGCCGTCATACCTTGCTAAACAGCTTCTGGGCATGCCCAGAAGCTGTGCAGGGATGACGCTGCGACACCGGAAGTGACGGCGGGGCCGGTGCAGTGCATCGTGGGACCGAAGAAGACGGAAGAGGACGCAGAAGAGGATCTCGCTGGCTTCAAGCTGCCCACACCTGAGATGGCAGCGCTGGACAATACTTTTTCAAGGTAAGTATTTCTCCTAAAAGGTAAGTGCAACCCGGGACAGATCAGAGGCTAGCCATTGTGAAATGTTCTAGCCCTGACTGTCCCGGGGGTATTTTTATTAAAAAAAGCTTTCCCAGGGTGGAACTCCGCTTTAAGTAAATTATTCTCACTAAAAATATGGTGGGGAAGAAGGTGGAGAGCGTGGCTACACCTCTCCATCTAGTCCAATCTAATACAAAGTAAACTGAATGGTGACCTCCTGTATTCACAATGCAGCAGGGCAGCCGCTTGGCATGGGACTCGGAAGCTAGTGGAGATCACTGGAGTAGTAGTGTTTTCTACAGTGATTTTCAGCTCTTGGAGAGATCCCATATAGATACAATGGTCCAAGTTGGACCTATGTAACTATGGAAAATAATATTCATACATGGAATCCTTTAAAGAAAAATAATTTAGCCTGGAGTTGGGCTTTAATCTGCTTGTAGGGCAATGCAGACAGGTCTCCTTTCAGATAAGAAATGAAGCCGATTGTCTAACCATGGTTCTTGTTTTCAGTCTCAGTTCTGGTGAAGAGGAAGAAGGCGGCTTGGAAACTGAGGACAAAGAAGAAGAGGATGAAAATCAGCAGCTGGACAGGAAGTTGGCTGAACTAAAAGCTGAAGAGCTGGCGACACTTAAAAGGTTAAAAGAAAGTTAAATTGTTCTCTGGGGAACAATATTGTATGTTTAATCCATTCACTGCCAGAGCAAATTTTGCTAATTTTTTCTAGGCCTGAAAATTACATAAAATTCCCAAAAAAGGGTGACTAAAATAATAGACGGTGGAGGTGCAGTAGACATTGCATATCTAGATTTTAGTAAGGCTTTTGACACTGTCCCACATAGAAGACTTATCAATAAACTGCAGTCATTGAGCATGGACTCCCATATTGTTGAGTGGATTAGGCAGTGGCTGAGTGACAGACAACAGAGGGTTGTAGTCAATGGAGAACATTCAGAACAAGGTCATGTTACCAGTGGGGTACCTCAGGGATCTGTACTGGGACCAATTTTGTTTAATATCTTCATAAGTGATATTACAAAAGGCCTCGATGGTAAGGTTTGTCTTTTTTGCTGATGACACAAAGATATGTAACAGGGTTGATGTTCCTGGAGGGAAACGCCAAATGGAAAAGGATTTAGGAAAACTAGAAGAATGGTCAGAACTCTGGCAACTGAAATTTAATGTGGATAAGTGCAAGATAATGCACCTGGGGCGTAAAAACCCAAGGGCAGAATATAGAATATTTGACACAGTCCTGACCTCAGTATCTGAGGAAAGGGATTTAGGAGTAATTATTTGAGAAGACTTAAAGGTGGGAAGACAAAGTAATAGAGCAGCACGAAATGCCAGCAGAATGCTTGGATGTATAGGGAGAGGTATAAGCAGTAGAAAGAGAGAAGTGCTTATGCCGCTGTACAGAACACTGGTGAGACCTCACTTGGAGTATTGTGCGCAGTACTGGAGGCCATATCTCCAGAAGGATATAGATACTCTAGAGAGAGTTCAGAGAAGAGCTACTAAACTAGTACATGGATTGCAGGAAAAAACTTACCAGGAAAGGTTAAAGGACCTTAACATGTATAGCTTGGAAGAAAGAAGAGACAGAGGGGATATGATTGAAACTTTTAAATACATAAAGGGAATCAACTCGGTAAAGGAGGAGAGCATATTTAAAAGAAGAAAAACTACCACAAGAGGACACAGTTTTAAGGGGCAAAGGTTTAAAAGTAATATGAGGAAGTATTACTTTACTGAGAGAGTAGTGGATGCATGGAATAACCTTCCTGCAGAAGTGGTAGCTGCAAATACAGTGAAGGAGTTTAAGCATGCATGGGATAGGCATAAGGCTATCCTTCATATAAGATAGGGCCAGGGACTATTCATAGGATTCAGATATATTGGGCAGACTAGATGGGCCAAATGGTTCTTATCTGCCGACACATTCTATGTTTCTATGTTAAAATATTTTCTGAAAGCAGACACCCTAGAGCAGTGATGGTGAACCTTGGCACCCCAGATGTTTTGGAACTGCATTTCCCGTGATGCTCGTGAACTCTGAAGTGTAGTTGAGCATCATGGGGAAATGTAGTTCCAAAACATCTGGGGTGCCAAAGTTCGCCGTGACTGCCCTAGAGAATAAAATAGTGGTAGTTCCAATTATTTATATCACACGATATTACCACAAAGGTCTAGGAAATGCAAAATTTACACCAAAGTTAATTTTTTTGGGCACACAAATGCAATAAATGACCCAATTTGTTGGTAAAATAGAAAAGACAAGGTTGAACCGAGTAAATAGATACCCAACATGTCAAACTCTACAATGGTGACAAATTTCAGTACCCTGTATTCTTCATAGGTGACTCTTTCATCAGCCATCAGTTTAGCGTTACGGAGGTATAGAAATAATACTCTCACTGTAACGTGTATTGCAATCTGCATTTTCATGCGTAGGCAACCCCAGCGCGTGCATTTACGTTTGTACGTGCGTATGGAGTGGGGATGGGATTTTATGTGCTTGGGTGTAACCTAAGTTTTGTACAATTTAAACAAAAATTTTTTTTTTACCTAACTTTTTTTTTTCATTAAATAGAGGACAGGAAGTCCCGGTTTGATTTTTTTTTGGTGACTGGTTCTCTTTAACCGGTTCCGGACCGCCCACCGCCGATTTACTGCGCCAGGCTGGCCCTCCTGTGCGAAACAATGTAGACCTACGTCGGTCACGCGCCTGCAGCTAGGGTGGGCGAGCGCGCGCCGCCGGCAGCACGCTTCCGCCCCCACTCGGCAGCGGGGACTCCGATGCACGGGGCAGGTGGCTCCGATTGCCGCCTGACATCCGCGATCGTTCCCCGCTGAGAGAGAAGAACGGTCAGCTGTTGTAAACACAGCTGACCGTTCTTCTCTCTGGAATGGTCACAGAGCGCCTGTGATCCTTCTATATAGGTGATTACATCTGTGGCGGCTGGTCATCAAGTGGTTAACCTCTTTCGGACCACTCGCCGCCTTCTTAGGGCCCTCCTGCGCAAACCGACGTAGACCTACTTCGGTCGCGCTCCTGCAGGTGATTTCCCCGCTGAGAGAAAAGAACGGTCAGCTGTTGTAAACACAGCCAACCGCTCTTCTCTCTGGAATGGTCATAGAGCCCATGTGATCCTTCTATATAGGATCACAGGTCTCTGTGACCATTTCACAAGCCACACCCCCCCCCCCCCCCACAGTTAGAATCACTCCCCTAGGCTCACGTTTAACCCCTTGATCACCCACAGGGTTAACCCTTTCCCTGCCAGTGTCATATTACAGTAACAGTGCATATTTTTAGAACTGATTACTGTAGTAATGTCACTGGTCCCCCCAAAAGTGTCTAAAATGTCAGTTAGGGGTCCGATCTGTCCACGGCAATGTCGCAGTCCCGCAAAAAATCCCTGATCGTCGCCATTACTAGTAAAAAAAACAATAAAAAAGACATAAATCTTTCCCGTAGTTTGTAGACACAATGACCTTTGTGCAAACCAATCAAAATACGCTTATTGCGATTTTTTTTTTTTTTTTTTACCAAAAATATGTAGCAGAAAACAAATTGGCCTAAAACGTTAAAAAATTTTGATTTTTAAATTTTTTTTTTTTTTTGAAAATGTTATATATCAGAATGTGAAAAATGTTTTTTTTTTTTTTTGAATTGTCGCTCTTTTTTTTGTTTATAGCGCAGAAAATAAAAATCGCAGAGGTGATCAAATACCACCAAAAGAAAGCTCTGTTTGTGGGGAAAAAAGGAAAATCAATTTTATTTGGGTACATCGTCGCACGACCGTGCAATTGTCCGTTAAAGTAACGCAGTGCCGAATCGCAAAATATGGCCTGGTCATTAAGGGGGCGAATCTTCCGGTCCAGGAGTGATTGAGACGTCTCCCCTGTGCTCCACTGAATGTAATGCAATGCAGATCGCATTTCATTACATTCTTTCCCGGGTATGCTGGCTGGGAACACCGAGAGTAGACTTGAGTCCTCTCTGCTCCCTTCCCTCTACCTGGCGGCACCCGCTAAGTTGGTCCTGGGCCCACAGATGGGCAAGCAGATTCCGTAATACAGGGGCGAATGCAGGGGTGCGCGCGGGGGGGCATGGAGGGGGGATTGAGGCGTGTGTGGAAGCAATTGGGTGGTATCGCAGCTGCCTGAATGCTTTCATTTGACAGACAGGAGTCTGCTTGTCAGATTTACACACAATCCTGGTGACTGTAGCCACCAGCAATATGTGTAAAACCCCCCGCTGTTAGGTCTGTACGAGATACGGACCTGGCAGCGAAAAGGGTTAATGCTCTGTCTATTATGGCCATTCTTAGCCTGGCTTTTACTATCTTGTTTTTTCATTGATCTGAAACAAGTATTCAGCCATGGACATCAGAGTTCCTATCCTGCATATTTGTTCCACATCAGAACTAAGTAGTGAAGCCACGTCAAGGATGATGGCTCAGAGTTGGCATCTTTCATCCCCTTGAATTTTCCATCACTTTAACCACTTCTGCACCGGAAGATTTTCCCCCTTAATGACCAGGCCATTTTTTGCGATTCGGCACAAACAGATAACGGACAATTGCTACGCTGTACCCAATTAAAATTGACGTCCTTTTTTTCACACAAATAGAGCTTTCTTTTGGTGGTATTTGATCACCTCTGCAATCTTTATTTTTTACTCTAAAATAAAAAAAAAGAGCGACAAGTCTGAAAAAAAAAAAACAGTATTTTTCACTTTCTGCTATATAACATTCCCAATAATTTTTTTTTAAAAAATCATGGGATGTTTCTTATATGACACCTTGGTAATGGCAAACCTTTTTTATAGGCCATCAGTTGAGACTGTACCAGTTGATATTAATTTACACTGACAAGGAGCAGGATTGCTTTCTAATTACTGAAAGATTTCAGCTTGTGTCTTGGCTTTTCATGCCTTTTTGCACTTCCCTTTCTTTGTGTGCTTAATACTTTTTCCCTGTCTCATTCCGTATCATTTCACATAACTTAATTTCTGAACTTTGTTTTGGTTTCTTTGATGTATGGATTGCATGGGTTGTTAGGCCCCTTTCCCACGGGTGCCTCCATGGAACAAAGCCGGCAGAATATTAGCATGCATAAAGAAAGGGATGTATTCCAGAGGTAAAACTATAATCCTTCCACTTTATAAAACTCTGGTCCGACCGCATCTGGAGTATTCTGTCCAGTTCTGGTCGCCAGTCCTCAGGAGGGATGTGTTGGAGCTGGAGAGAGTCCAGAGAAGGGCAACTAAACTAATTAGGGGATTGGAGGACCTTAACTATGAAGAGCGTCTGCAATCGCTTGATTTATTCTCCCTGGAGAAGAGACGCCTGAGAGGGGACATGATAGCAATTTATAAATATCTCAATGGTGATCTCGGCATAGAAAAACAGCTATTCAGTCGAAAGGATTGCATGAGGACTCGAGGGCATACAATGCGATTAGAGGAGGAGCGTTTTAACCTCAGGCAACGTGGGGGGGGGGGGGTTACTGTTAGGGCTACAGGATTGTGGAATTCTCTACCACAAGAGGTGGTTTCTGCGGGAAGTATGGCTACTTTAAAAAGACTCTCAGACGTACATCTCAAGAATCAGAACTTTTCAGGGCTATGTGAGATGATTGCAGCCACACACACCTACACAGGTTGAACTGGATGGACTATTGTCTTTATTCAACCTCACCTACTATGTAACTATGAACAGAATCTACTTGTTCAGCTGGGGATTGCTCCTGCTGATCCCCGCTGAGCAGGCGGATGACCGGTCCGTCTCCGCTCACTGAACAGAGACAGACACAGTCCCGCTCTCCCCTATGGGGAAATCAGGTGAAAAAATAGCGGCTGTCCATTTTCCCCCAATCATATGTGATCCGCCAGATGGATAGAAAATAGGACCATCATCCGCCTGGATTTGACGGACAGGCTCGGATAGTGGCAGGTGTTAGCGGACATGTCCGCCGCTTTATAGGGCTGAATGGAGGGTCCGATCAGGTACACCTGAAAAACGGACAGGCGGACCTGATTGGACAGCCCATGTTAGGGCCTTACTGACATATGGTGAACATTTAATGTCAGTAGTACCTTTAGAAATATATTTACTTAGAAAAATGGTGACGTGTTCAATACTTATTTTACCCACTGTATATCCCCTACTTTTAGCACCAGTTTCTTTCTTTTTTTCTTTTCTTTCTCTGTGATTTCTTCTTTTCTTTCAGTTCCCCATAGCATCAGCACTAATCACTAATGATATCTGCTACAACTATACCTCCTATGTATTCCACAGCAACATGGGAACAGAAAGGGTGGGGGGTTGTTTTCTTAATGTAACGTTCATTATCGAAGTTTAAAAAATTTTATTTTTTGATTTTAGGAAGAAGAAGCAGTTACTGAAAGCTCAGCAAAAACTGAGAGTTAGAATGGAACTCAAAATGGATCTTCCAGGTGTTTCCATAGCTGATGATGGGGAAACTGGGATGTTCTCGCTAAAAACGATTGGGAAAAGCGAGGTGAGCACAAATCAATGCTTGAAGCCCAACTCTGGACTCATTTTTTTTTTTTTTTTTTTCAATCCAAAGCTGCCCCCTCCCTGTCCAGTAATCTCTTATTGTCACATAAGTCCTCAGATGTCCTCAGTCTTCTGGGTTGAATGACACCAGCATTGGGCATGAGCTCAGGCATGTCAGTGTGGACCGCCAATCGTAAGCAGCTGAGGCATTCCTCTCCCTAAGGCCCCTTTCACACAGGCGGACCGTTCAGATCCCCCTGTCCGTTTTTTTGGCGGATCTGAACGGTCCCCCCCATGCATCTCTATGGGGGATCGGATGTCAGCGGAGACATGTCCGCTGACACCCGATCCGATCCGTCAAATCTGGACGGATGGAAACCCTATTTTCCATCCGTCCAGCGAATGGGATCGGATGAGAATGGACCGACGATCCGTTCCCATCAGATTTCCCCCATAGAGATGCATAGGGAACTGACAGCTGTGTCTCCGCACACAGCTGTCATCCTGCTGCTCAGCGGGAGATCGGCAGCTCGATCCCCCGCTGAGACGGACGGATAGTGTGAAAGGAGCCTAAATCTATGCCTATACACGCTCCTTGTGTACATTGTTACCTTGGCTGATTATGATTGGTGGGATAGCACAAGCTTCTTTGGACCAGTGTCCAAACACTCCTGCGCTTATCCCTAGCCAGCATGCTCTATAGCTCAGAAATCTTGAAACCATCTTTCTCTGTATGGTGGGAATAATCTTTGCATTTAAGGCCCCTCTCACGCCAGCAAACCAATCGGGTTCGCCTGTCCATTTTTCACGTGGAACCGATCGGACCACCCATTGTTCTGTATGGGGCGACGGATCCGCTAACACCCGCCGGCATCCGATAAAATCCACTAAAAAACAGACAGAGGGGGAATACGTTCGCCATCCATCCAGCGGATCAGATTGTATGACAATCAAATGGAAATGAACAGGCAGTCCATTTCCACCCGACTCCCCTATAGAGAGCAGCGGGCTGTGTCCGTGTCCGATCTGCATAGCGGAGCTGACACGGACCTGTCATCCGCCTGCTCAGTGGAGATCTGCTGTTGAGCCTTGCGGATCCGCTTGGATGGATTCCACCCTGTGTGAAAAGGGCCTAAATCAGATGATATGTGCTGCTATCTAGTTGTATCATTTGACGCTAAAGGCAGAGGTTACTCAAAAGGACATCAACATTCAGTTGCACCCAAACGCAGCCCTGGCTGGGGATGGTGAAATGGTGTGACGATTTGGAGGCTGAATGGTCCAAAATCCCCTAAAAACATTTCATGACCTTTTGTTGAGTCTTTGGGGCTGATTTACTGAAGGCAAATAATGCACTTTTGCAAGTGCATTTGCACCCAGTTTCCCCAGAACTTAGTAAATGTGGTAAATCTCTGCTTATTTCCATCATCCAGTCATGTGCAAGCAAAAATGCAGTGTTTTTATTTTCTTTGCACCTGATTGAATATTCTTTACTATCAGGAATAATATCAGGAATGTACGTAGGGCTATTTCACTGTAAGATCCTCAGGGGCGGGTACTAGTTTCACCCACCTTGGCCCAAGAGCCATTAGAAAAGCTGGCAAAGAAGTCAGGCACATGACGAAAAAATGCATTAGCTATAATTTGATCTTTTCACCTACCTGGGTCCTAAAATGAATCTATACCTGAAATGATGAACCAAAACTGTAAGCTCTTGGGGGGCGGGGAACTTTAGCATTGTCCATATTATGTCAGCAGACTTGGGGACTCAGGTTCCTCAGCCCTATGACTGGAATCTTTGGTAGCAGGTAATCTCTTTATTGGGGTAGAGTACTGGAACTAATAATACTGGTGGGCCCTTGCATCGACCACTAAAGGTGAGCAGACCTGGGCATTCTAGAAGCTTTACCACATTCACTAACCTGTGGTGAAAATGAGTACAACTACACTTGAAAGAGTCTATTTTCATTTAGTAAATTAACCCCAATATGTAGAACTTAAGCTGTCCTAAAGGTAAAATGGATTTCTCTATCGTTCATTGACAGACGCAGCTCCATATTCTCCTTAACCATTGGGTTATGCTGCCCCCTACAGGAGTAGGACACTTTACCACGCCTATGGGGCCGTCCCTGCAGGCATAAACCCACTCACTCAGTTATAGGATTCAGTTTCTGCCTAGTTTAGGAGTAGGACCTAGTTCCCGACTGGGACTTCGGTCTTAGCGGTTTTTAAGCTGTTTGCCTGACATTCAGCTTTCATTTTTGTTGTATTCTCAATAATCTGGGATTGCTAATTGATATGTATTCATGCACTGACATTACCTTTGCTTATATAAGAGTCTTAGCATATATGTCCTCTCCTTTTTTTTTTAGTTTTTGCAGACGTTGTCACAAGGAGACATGTCTGCCGCAGATGCTCTTGTGTCAGACTCCGCCCATGACGATGGAGATGTTGTTTTGTCAGACGATGAGAACCTGGAGGAGGACGAGATATCCCTTGCCAGCGATCTGGATGAGGATGACGTAGAGGAAGTGAGAAAGCATGAGAAAAATCTGCAGAATAAACAGAGGAAAAGGTAAGATGTGCCGCCTCAATATTTATAGAGGTAATATTTTATGTTTTATATTTTGCCAAAGTTAGTTTAGCATATCGCATGTTCATTTATACTGGTATTAAGCTAACTGGCAGGTTTATGATATAGAGCTAAACATTGCCTGCTTACATTTCAGTGTTGGCTTGAGTGTAAGTTAGGCTCCATTCACATCTCTGCGTTGCGGGAACTGGTGTTCCCGCATGCATTTTTTGGCGTGTTTCTTGCGTTAACATGCATTGCGCATAGGGTAGCCCATTCACTTGAATAGACTGCCCTACGCATAACAAACGCACCAAAGAAGCTCCTGTACCCCTCCCCCCTGTATTGTTGGGTACTCTTCAAAACCTATACCTGCCCAGTGAATCCAGCGTTGTTCCACTATGATCCATTTTTCCAGTGACAAAGCCTAGGTCCTCCTCACTGATTGGAGCTGGCTGCCTCTCCAAGGTTTATTGGTCCCTAATAATGCATACCAGGCCCGCCGTCTAGTCACTCTATGTCCCTGGAGCCTCCTGGGAGATGGGATGTGGTATCCCTGGAGGCTGCAGGACCGAGGATGCAACATTCTTGCCTAGGCAAGAATGGGTGGCAGGTTAATGGAAAAATTAAAAAAAAAAACATTGAAAAAATCCACAGTGTCCAATTGGAAAGGGTTGGAGGAGGACACATTCTTTTTTGGGAGTTAAGATTAACTACTCCTTTCCCTGCAATACAATCACCTCTCAGGGGTGCTGTACACGGTGTGATGAAGGTGGGTTAGATCTGTAGTACAGGAGACAGCCGACGCATTAAATAAGAACATAATATTCCAATATTAGTACTACTAATCAAACCTACGTTTTCCAGCAAGCCCATTTACGAGCACCAGATCAGCTCCTCTTGAACAGGACTGGCCATACAGTTGTGCTCAAAAGTTTGCACCCCCTTGGAGAATTAGTAAGATATGTACTGTTTTTAAAGAAAACATGAGTGAACAGGGAAAACACATTTCTTTTATTTCTTATGTGAATTATATTCTGTAACTGTAGGTCATAACAGAATGACACAATCATAAAACAAAACATGGTAAGTAAACTGATGAAACAACCCCTGGCAACTCGACCATAAAGCTTCTTTTTGTTCAAGTATCGTTGTGTTATGCTCCTTGCAACAACCACACCGTCTTTTTTTCCAGAGCAGCCTGCATTTTTTCTAAGGGGTTACCTGTGGGTGTTTCTTTGTATCCCGAACAATTCTTCTAGCAGTTGTGGCTGCAATCTTTCTTGGTCTACCTGACCTCGATTGGTATCAAGAGATGCCCAAATTTCCCACTTCTTAATAAGTTATTGAACAGTTCTGACTGGCATATTCAAGGCTTTGGGTATCTTTTTAAATCCTTTTCCATCTTTAATAATGTTCCCTTACCTTGATACACAGGTCTTTTGACAGTTCTTTTCTGCTCCCCATGGCTCAGTATCTACCCTGCTCAGTGCATCTAAATAAGAGCTTTCAAACTCAATGACTCTTTATACACAGACACTAATTGCAATTTAAAAAGCCACACATGTGGGAAATAAAACCTTTGTGTGTCTGTACCAAGGCCAAACATTCCAGGGGATGGAAACTTTTCATCAGGGCCATTTGGGTGATTTCTGTTATCATTATGATTTAATATCACAGAGTAGATAAAAAATGAAAAAATTTTTTCAACGACATACCTTGAAAAGTTTAAAATTCAAAACATTTCACCAAGGATACTTAAAAAAAATATTGCATAAATTACAACATCATTAATAGTCCATGAGAATGGAGTACTTATAGTATCTGGGCTGTTGACCCGTTTCACGAGACAACACTTGATTCGGCAGTAAAAACCGACTAACTTGTTTTAGGGGAGAGTTCCACAGCAATGTCTACAAACAAACAAAAGGTTTGTCAAACAAAAGGTAGCATCACCCCGACAATTGAAAATTCTAGTTCTTTTGATTCAATCTCGCAATAAATTCAAACAAAAGAGGCTTGTCACCATCCCAAACTATGACAATATCATCAATGTACCTGTGCCACAAAACTACATGGCACAGTTACATGGAGAGATAATTTCAGGAAAAAATGTGACAGTGTCGACCAATTGGCTTTTTCTCCCCCCCCCCCCTTCATTCTTGTTGGGGGGTAATGCTACCTTTTCTTTGATAAAATTCCGACTGGGTATGGGAAAATTCTGATTACCTAATTTGAAATGTAAGTGGACATTGCTGTGGAACTCTCCCCTAAAACAAGTTTTTTTTTTTCGCTTCTCTAAAGACCTGGTTTCTGTTTTCAGATATGAGGAACTGAATTCTCCTGAGGAAGCGAGTGTTGTTTCTCGAAACGTATCGAGAGCCCAGATACTATGTATAAGTACTGCATACTCCTGAATTATTAATTATGTTGAAATTTACAAAATCTGTTTCTCCTTCGTTCATTGACGGACACAGCTCCTGTTCCTCTTAACCTTTGGGATATACTGCCCCCTACAGGAGTAGGACACTAGGTAGAAAAAAAGTCTGGCTACACCTATGGGCAGTCCCAGGGGGTATACTCTCTCTCTCTGCTATAGGTACTCAGTTTTTTTCTGCCTAGTCAGAAGTAAGGACCTAGTTCCTTGCTGGGATCTCTGGTCCTGGCAGTTTTTCCTTGTTAGATATATTTTTTTTTTCCTGTTGTTTTTTTTTTTTTTTTTTTGCTGTGAGATCTACAATCAACTGCCGGACTGGGCGACGGGCTGGATAATCTAAATCCAGTGGTCACCCTTGTCTTGCCAGCGAGAGCGCCCAGACCTCAGCTCCGCTCTAGGACGGCCGCTACATAGCCCCACTGGACGGGGGCTGGCCTGCGAGTTAAAACGCCTCGCGAGGTCGCATACGACGTGTTTCGGCCCGAGTCGCAGCGTACTTCCTGGCCGACAACCCCCCCCCATTTCGATGAAGAGGAGGTTCTGTCTGGAGGGGTGCCTTTCAGGGCCTCCTGTAGTGGATCCAAGCGAACTTGGTCTGGTAAGTCGAGAGTGGGCTTCTCCAGACCCACGGACAAAGCTTCTATAGCGTGAAGGTTCGCCCTCACCCGTTTTGGGTGTGGGGGGGGGGGGGGACACAATCGCTGGTTTCTGGACCCGTGGACTTCCCTGGTACAAGACAAGTGGGTCCATGAAGTCATTCAGTCTGGCTACAAGATCGAGTTTCGCTCTTACTCTCCGGAAAGGTTCTTTCCTTCCAACTTGCGCCTGTCCACGGACAGCTTACAGGGTTACAGGTGTTTACTCAAACCTGTTAGAGTTCCCAGGAAAGAAGGCAAGGTGCATCCAATGCTGGACCTCAAGACACTGAACTGCTTTGTGTGGGTGCAGAAGTTCAGACTGGAGGTTATTTGCACAATGGGGGATTTTCTTCCCTCTATCGACATCAAGGATGCTTACCTTCACATTCCAATATGTGCTGGTCACCAGTGCTTCCTCTGGTTTGCCATGGGAGAGGAACATTTTCAGTTTGTGGCATTACCCTTTGGTCTCGCCTACGTTTCTCCGGTCTTCACAGAAGTGTTGGCCCCGGTGCTAGCATTTATACTCCAGCAGGGGGATTGCGGTACTGGGCTTCTTGAACAACCTCCTTCTGTGAGCAGAGTCTCCCACTGATCTGGTGGGAAACCTGGAGATAATTATACGAACTCTAAGGGAGTTCAGATGGATTCTGAATTTTCAGAAGTCTGCTCTGGTTTCGTCCACAAAGCTGGACTGTCTGGGTCTGAGTCTGGACTCGGCCTTAGCCAGAGTGCTTCTTCCTCTGGACAAACTCCAGAAGCTGTAGGCTGCATTTCATCTCCTGCTATCCAGCATAGGGCCATCCCTCCGGACTTCATTCGAGGTCTCTGCAAAGGGAGATTCTGGGCAAATTGGACAAGAATCCGCAGTCTCTGGAAAATCAAATCCAGCTGAGCTGGGAACGAAAGAGTCCCTGATGTGGTGGCTTCGTTCTTCAGCGATTCGACTGGGCAAATCCTTCCTCCCCTTGTATTGAACGGTGGTCACCACGGATGACAGCCTGTCCAGCTAGGGAGGCGTCCTCGGCAAAAATTCTGCTCAGGGGATCTGGACACTGGAAGAGTCCAGACTACCGATCAATGTCTTCGAACTCCGAGTGTTCAGACTGTGCCTGAAACATTGGACGGATCGTCTTCAGGGATGTCCAGTGCGCATTCAATCGGACAATGCCACAGCCGTCGATCACCAGGGAGGCACAAGAAGTGTCCTGGCGGGTCTGGAGGTAGCTGGCATTCTAAGGTGGGCAGAACGGTTCGTTCCAGTCCTCTCCGCTGTGCACATTCCCGGGGTGGAAAACTGGCAGGCGGACTACCTCATTCGGCAAGCGTTGGACCAAAGTCCCCTCATCAAGAGGTGTTTCATCAGTTGTGTCTCCGGTGGGGCATCCCCGAGGTGGATCTGTTGGTATCTTGGCTCAGTAGAAAGGTGCAGAGGTTTGTCATGAGATCCTCTGGCGGACGCCACAGACGCGCTGGTGGCCCTGTGGGGGTCAGTATTGTCTGATTTACGTCTTCCTTCCTCTCAAGCTTCTGCCAAGACTTCTACGCCAGATCAACGCAGAAAGGATTCCGATCATATTAGTGGCCCTAGACTGGCCTTGCCCGTGTGGCTGGTCACTGACGTTCCATGGAAGCTTCCTCTCATGGAGGATCTGCTGTCCCAAGGACCAATCTTCCATCCTGCTTTACAGTCGTTGGCTTTGACGGCTTTGCTGTTGAACGCCAGGTGCTGATGGATAGAGGTTTGTCTGAGTCAGTGATTTCAATGCTGTTAAAAGCTAGGAAATCTACTTCTAGGAAGGTCTACTATCCTACGTGGAAGACGTACATTGCGTGGTGTGAGTCTCTTGGAGGTTCATCCTCGCTCTTTTTCGGTGGCTCGGATCTTGACCTTCCTTTAACGGGGGGGGGGGGGGGTTGAGCAGAAACTGGCCTTGAGTGCTATCAAGGTCAGGTGTAGGCCTTAGCGGTCTTCTTTCAATGACACTTGGCTACACAGTTCCTTGTGCCGTACTTTTCTTCAGGGAGTTAGGCACTTGGCCCCTCCAATGCGGTCTTTGTTGCCACCATGGGACCTCAATTTGGTGCTCTTAGTACTCCAGAAGCCTCCTTTTGAGAATCTTCGGGCGATTCCCCTGCTTACGCTGTCCCAGAAGGTGGCCTTTTTGGTGGCTATCACCTCTGCGCGCAGGGTGTCGGAATTGGCAGCATTATCCTGTCGTTCACCTTAGTTGGTGGTTCACAGAAATTATGACATTGCCTTGCAGGATTTTTCTTTTTTTTTTACCACCAGCAGTTTACAACCGATTTAAATGTTAAATTTACGCTTTCAGGCTGGGTTCACACTTGTGCGATGACGGACATCCCGTGTGATTCGCACCGCATTGCTGTGCAGATCACATGCGATGTCTGTGCGATGCAAATTCAGCCAGATATCCTGTATGGCTGAAATCACATCATATTCGTACCAAAATGGTGCAGGACCCTTTATTTTGGTCTGCACTGGAATCGGATCACATGGGTGTTCACACGTATGCGATCAGATTCCTGCGCTATTTGACAGTTCGCATTGCGATCTGCAAACGGATCTGGGGGTGTCATTTATTTTACATAGACACCCCCAGCGGTTTTCAGAGCTTAATGTGAGATTCAGGTGCAAATCAGGAACCTCCACTGAATCGCAGGGTTTCCCGCATCACACCAGTGTGAAAGGTTTTATTATTCTGACATTGCACTGATAGATTCACAGGATCAACAATTCTTCCTCTGTTCTCAGGGTTCCAGAATCAGATCAGCAGACACACGAGGAGGATGAAGAATCAACAAATCCTCTGCTACTGTCCCTAGAGGATAAATCTGAGCGTGAGCAAAGAGATACAAATTTGTGGTTTGGAAAGGTGAGTCAGAAGTCTACCATAAAACTCCTTGTTTGGCTACTGAAAAGATTTATTAAATGGAACTCTATAGAGAGCAAACAGTTTATTGCCTCCCCGACCCCCGAGAAAAAATAATTCTATAAGTTCCAGTTTTCCTTTTGAAGGATGGTTCACACTAGAAAAACGCACTCCAGATCCGTTCTGGATGTTTCTCTGCATGCACGTTTTTAACGCCTTCCGGTGCGTTTTTTAAGCATTTCCAGGTGCATTTCAGGTGCTTTATTCCTGTTTTTTTCACTATACTAGGGTCCAGTGCATTTTTGATGTGTTCCAGTGCATTTTGATGTATTTATCGTTCATTGACGGACGCAGTCCTCTGATCCATATCAGAAGGGTCCCCCTGTGGGTCCTGGATACCGCGCTCCCGCGTGGGGCCGCCATTTTCCTGTTGCCTCCCCTGCTTCTATGACGGCGGCCATCTTGGTACACCCGTTTTCGGCCATTTTGCAGCAGTACGGGCATACAGAGATGGCCGCCGTCATAGAAGCAGACGAGGCTACAGGAAAATTGCGGCCCCACGTGGGAGCGCAGTATCCAGGACCCACAGGGGGGACCCTACTGATATGGATCAGAGGACTGCGTCCGTCAATGAACTTAAGAGAAAAGGATTTTACGGTAAGTCAAAAATCCAGTTTTTACTTCATTCCAGTGCAGGAAAAATGCAGCATGTTCTGCTTTTTTTTCTGGAACTGGATCGCCCTGGAACTGACTGCACTGGTGTGAACAGTGCCATTGGAAAACATATAACCTACTTTTCTTGCATTTTTGATGCAGAAAAAACGCATTGGACTGCATGTGGTGTGAACTGGCTATGAATCATATGTTGTAAGCGGAAAGACTAATCGGTTCTCTTTTTTCCCTCGCTGTTGTGTGCCAAAGGGCAGGGAACAGTGGCGCTCAACACGCACACATTAGTAAGCCAGACGAACCCTCCTCCTGTACAAGCAGAGAGCACAGAAAGTTATTCGCTCACAAAATCTCTGGTATATTTGCCAGACCAAAGGGAGTGAATAAGAGAAGTTTGTTGTTAGAGTTTGCACAATTTAAGGCAGGGGTCTCTAAACTTTTCAGTCCAAGGGCCACACCGTATATGGCACAAATATTTGGTCCCCCCCCCCCCCCCAATTAAAAACTGATTTATAATTAAATTAGTAAATATGTTTTACTTGGTGATTTTTTGTAATCCGCATGATATTCAGAATAGAGATAGAATTTCAGTAAAACAAAGCAAAAAATGTAAAAACTTGAGCCCACAAGATTCCCCCTACATCAGGGTCCCCATCAGAACAAACCCCCCCCCCCCCCTTACAGTCCAAATCGGAGTCCCCCTTATATCCGAGTCCCCTTTACATCACCGTCCCCATCAAAGCCCCACCCCTTCCATCAGAACAGACAAAAGATTTCCCAGCACACTTACCAGCCAGCATGCAAAACAACTGAATTGGCCATGTCTAACAGTTTACGGTAAAAATGGAGGGTTTTGTTTGCCCACTTTTGCAAATATATGCATAAGCTGCAATGCCCACTACAAGGGACCTCTCGATATATTGCGGTCCAAACTCTACAATTTCTGGAGGCTCCATAGAAGGAGCACATATAAAAATGGAGAGGTTAAGGGCAGGTGAGCCTGGAGGGAGCCCACCTCTCCTTAAAGGCACAGGGAAGTACGCAACGCCCAGCAAAAGAACAATGGTAGTGAGGGCATCCAGTGTGTCCCTGCACCTAAAGCCCCGTACACACGCACCGATTGTTGGCCGTAAATTTTCGGCCAATGTCCGATCGGCCGATTGTCGGCTTGTTAGTATGATGCTTCCGACAACCGACTGCGACTTTTCGGGCGAACAAAATCTGGTGTGCATGCTATAAAATTTTTGTTGGCCGTCACCAGAACGGCCAATTGTTCGTCAGTCAGTACAGATTTCGGCCGACAAAAGTCAGATGAGCAAGACTGGGCATGCTCAGAGAAGAAAAAACACACGAAAAGTAGACCAGAACATGACATCACTTCTGCAGTTGGTTGTTGTTGGCCGACAAAATTCGCGTGCAGTCTAGAGCACATTTCAACCAACACAACAACACTGGACAAAAGACGGCCGATCGTTCGGCCGACAATCGGTACGAGGCATTATTCAACTAACTGTACTGAAAAATGGCAACCACCCCAAACTGGTGGCCTTTGCAGTAAGGTGCACATGGAAGGACAATGCAAACAAACAAAAGATTTCCCCCTTACATTAGGGTTCCCATCAGAGACCCCCCCCCCTCCCCCTCTTACATCAGAGTCAGTCCCCATCAGAGACCCCCCTTGCATCAGGATCTCCATTGGAGTTCCCTCTTTCATCAGGGTCCCTATCACAATCCTTCCTTTTTTTTGGAGTCCTCCTTACATCAAGGTTCCCATCAGAGACCAACCCCCCCCCCCCCTGCTCCCTTGAATCAGGATCACCATTGTTGGCAATAATTCAGACTAGCGTGGCCCTAGGCATCAAAGTTCCTTCAGATATCTGGGAGCACTCAATGAGACACAGAGCCGGCAGGTACGATGTCACAGAATGCTCGCTTTATTCAGACAATGAAGAACTTTTTATAGAGAGAAAAGGGGAAGTCCCTTTTTCAGTATTATACATAAAATGATATATCAATTGTTTCAGTGACTCTTCATCACGCGCTTCAAGTCATGTACTTGTATGCAAGCCAAAAAAAGATAAAATATAATTGACACTATATCAAGCGTCTTCTCAGGGTCGTTTTGACCACAAAAGGAGAATGTTCTTGTTGAATAACTTTCAAGGGCATTTGCTTAGATAGGCTTTTTTAAATTAAGCTGAGTCTAGAGTTTTTAATTAGGTGTGCACCGACCTGACTTTTCTTGTCCCAATACCAATATCTGGCATTGTGTATCTGCCGATACCGATACCGATCCGGAACTACACACATACACATTAAGCATGCGGCTGCAGTTCAGAGCAAAGCCACTGCTTCATATGTATGGCTCCTCCATTCACAGGCGGAGTGCATCTGATATCACTCCGCCTGTGTGCCGGCCCTATACAGGAAGTAGCGGCTCCCATCCCATACTACTACTGCACCAAGGGACGGCTGAGCCGGGACTCAGCGATACCGGATCGGCCCGTGGATTGGTTCATTTTACCGATCCCCCGATCCAGCTATTGTGGCAGTATTGGCGCCGATATCCGATGCTAATATCGGATTGGTTGGTGCATCCCTATTTTTAATCACAAGATGGAGTTGAGGAAACAAAATGGAGGATAGATGTTCCTTCAACCATCAGAGTCCCCCCTTACATCAGGCTCCTTATCAGAGTCCCCCCTTACATCAATGTTATTAAAATCCCCTCCTAAATCAGGGTCCCCATCGGAGTCCCCCCTGACATCAGGGCCTTTGGTTACCTTCAGGATTGATTCCACAGATTTACCAGCATGTCATATTTTGTTTTGAGCATTTATGTTTAGTGGCTTTTTTTTGTTTCAGGGAATTTTCTCATCTGTACTACAATCTGATGCTGATGAGGAGATGGAACTTAAGCAGGCAAAAATTTTACAGGAGACCAAAAAAGGTATAGTACTGGAAACTAGGTAGGCTCATAACAGCATTGTATTTTTACATTTTATCAAAGGAGATTGTACTGACCAACTCAAAAATGATTAGTCTGGGACTTGGTGATTATGTACAGACATCACATCTAGTCTTCCTATACAGACATTTTCTGCTTTGCTCTGTGAGATTAACCCAACCGACAACACAACCACAAAATTAAGAACAGGTAATTGCTGCAACTGTTAAAAGGCAATTGGTCATTCTTCATTCACATAACGTCATATGATGTCCTCAGGTTGAAGTGGTTATATTGGGATGGTTCCTGTGCGCCTGCAGACATCGTCTTGGTATAAACATTTTCAGCTGGCAATTCCCTCTTTACCAGAAGTGATTTGAGTCCCTGAACAGCACGGGGCAGTGGACAGAAATGACACTTAAGCTGGATACACACTATACAATTTTCTTTAGATTTTTTCCTTTAGACTTACCAAAACCCCATAATATGAGGTCAGACCTAAACACTTTCAGTGTGTATGCAATCAGGAAAGCCCTTGCACTACATAGTTGAAGGTAAATCTAAAGGAAATCTACCAACAAAAGTTGTATAGTGTGTATCCAGCTTTAGTGTTCTTAACCGGTTCCGGACCGACCACAGCATATATACTGCGGCGGGCTGGCCCACCTGCGCAAACCGGCGTAGGGCTACGTCGGTCGCGCGCCTGCAGCTAGGGGGCCAGCGCACGCCGGTGGCTGCACGCTCCTGCCCCCACTCGGCAGCGAGGACTTCGATGCACGGGCAGGCAGCTCCGATTGCCGCCTGGCACCCGCGATCGTTCCCCGCTGAGAGAGGACGGTCAGCTGTTGTAAACACAGCTGACCGTTCTTCTCTCTGGAATGACCAGAGTGCCTGTGATCCTTCTATATAGAATCACAGGTCTCTGTGATCATTTAACAAGCCACGCCCCCATACAGTCAGAAACACGCCCCTAGGCTCACATTTAACCCCTTGATCACCCACAGTGTTAACCCCTTCTCTGTCATTATTACATTAACAGTGCATATTTTTAGCACTGATTACTGTAGTAATGTCACTGGTCCCCCCAGAAGTGTAAAAAATGTTAGTTCGGGGTCTGATCTGTCCGCTGCAATGTCGCAGTCCCGCTAAAAATCGCAGATCGCCGCCATTACTAGTAAGAAAAAAAAAAAACAATAAAAACAACACATTTTTCCCGTAGTTAGTAGACGCGATAGCTTTTACGCAAACCAATCAAAATACGCTTATTGCAATTTTTATGTAGCAGAAAACAAATTGGCCTAAAATGTTAAAGAATTTAGATTTTTTTGGGGGAATGTTATATAAATATATAATATAATTATAATATATAAATATATTTTTTTTCAGAATTGTCGCTATTTTTTTTGTTCATAGCGCAAAAAATAAAAATCGCACAGGTGAGCAAATACCACCAAAAGAAAGCTCTATTTGTAGGGAAAAAAAGACATCCATTTTTATTTAGGTACAGTGTCGCACGACCGCTCAATTGTCCGTTAAAGTAACGCAGTGCCGAATCGCAAAATATGGCCTGGTCATTAAGGGGGAAAAACTTCCGGTCCAGAAGTGGTTAATTGAGACACTATAAAGTGTACACACTATAGAGGGATATGCTTTGTTCATATTTCATGTCTGAGGTGCACAACCACTTTAAGACCTCTTGAATTAGTCAATACTTTAGGTAACATCCAATTGTCATTGCATAGAAACAAAGCCACAAGAAAAGAAGAAAGACAGAAAGAAAAAACGCCAATCTGAGGAAACCACAACAGAGGTCAACACAGAAACACAGTCCAGAGGTCCTGAAACGTCTGCGGAGGCGTCTAATCAGACTGCAGCTACTGAGGACTCCGGTGACTCTGATAGTGACAGCAGTGATGACGAAGGGTAAGATGGTGGGAAAGGTCCACTGTGAATTGTTAGTGACACAAGACAGTCTGTACCTATAATGTCTTCTCCAGAGAGAGATATAATTTTTCCCCTGTACAAATCATTAGTAAGACCTCATCTGGAATATGCAGTTCTGTTTTGGGCACCAGTTCTTGAAAAGGATATCAGGGAACTGGAGAAAGTGCAGAGAAGGGCAACCAAACTGATAAGAGACATGGAGGAGCTCAGCTATGAGGAAAGATTAGAGGAACTGAATTTATTCTCTCTTGAGAAGAGGAGATTAAGGGGGGAGATGGATGACCAACATGTATAATAAATACATAAGGGGTCCATATAGTGAACTTGATGTTGAGTTATTCACTTTAAGGTAATCACAGAGGACAAGGGGGCACACTTTACATCTAGAGGAAAAGAGATTTCGTCTCTAAATATGGAAAGGTTTCTTCACCGTAAGAGCTGTGAAAATGTGGAATAGACTCCCTCCAGAGGTGGTTCTGGCCAGCTCACTAGATTGCTATAGAGGCCTGGTTTCTTTCCTAGGTTTCTTACATAATATAAATGGGTACTAAATGGGTCCCTCAGCAGGGAGCATTGATAGTTATAAAAAACTATTAGATGGGCACCTTAAAGATCACAACATACAGGGGTATACAATGTACGGTTAACAGCAAACACACACACACACATCATAGGTTGAACTGGATGGACTGGTGTCTTTTTTCAACCTCACTAACTATGTTACTAATTAGTGATCGACCGTTATCGTTTTTTTGTTGCTGATACCGATATTTTGGCCAATGCATATCGATATTGGCCAATATTTTCGTACATTTGAAAAAAACATTTTTTTTTTATCTTTAGCACTTAACAGGTACTGTTGTGGAGGGATCTGGGGGTCTAAAAGACCCCAAACCCCTCTGCACTTAAAAGCATTCAAAACACCAAGTTTGGCTGTTTTGAATGCGGTCATTTTTTTAAATCTGGCGCTGAGTACCCAGAAGTGATGTCATGACATCACTTCCGGATTTTTTTACATGGAGACCCGATCAGAGCGGAATGCGGCTCTGATCGGGCCTTCGGCGGCCGTGCAGGTAGGATGCCCGGGTCTCCTGGCGGGACGGGAGACCCGGGCGAGCCGCGGAAGGCGGCAGGAGGGGGCGTCCCCTCCCGCTCCTTGTAATGACAGCCGAGCGGCTTCTCAGCCGCATTGGTTGTCATTACAAGACAGCCGACCGTCGCTATGGACGGCGGTACCGGGTGATGCCTCTAGCTGCAGGCATCACTCTGGTACAAGCACTTTCCAGAAATATTGGCAATATCGGTCACCTTGGTGGCCGATTCCGATATATCGGGGAAAGTGCAGATCAACCTCGATCTATCGGCTTTGCCAATAATCGGTCGATCACTATTACAATATTTATAGGGAAAGTTGCTCCAGGGAATATCTGATTGCCTCTCGGGGGATCAGGAAGGATTTTTTTCCCCTGCTGTAGCACATTGGATCATGCTTTGCTGGGGTTTTTTCGCCTTCCTCTGGACCAACTGCGGGTATAGGATTGTGTATATGGGATTGTATGGTTGGGTTTTTTATTGGTTGAGCCAGGTGGCTTTGTGTCTTTTTTTCAACCGACTAACTATGTAACTATGTGTGTGTCATGTAGGCATATAAAGTCTTTGAAGAAGAATCTTGGAAAAAGAGAAAAGGAGGAGACGGATGACTTTGAAGTGGTTCCAGTAGAACGTCCAGGTTGGTATTTTAAATTTGGGTTCCAGTTTATAGCAGGGCGTTTTCAAAGAAAACAAAATGCCTGGTTTACCATGTTGTAACATTACTTTTTAAACACATAAAGTTATAAGGTGATACAGGAAGAATGATACGAATGATCATTGTTTAATGTATTCTGTTAAGACCAGCTCCAGCCATCAATATAAGGCCATTACATAACAATAAGTGCCGGGTCGCCTCACAGGTCGCCGTAGGTCGCCTTCCATAGGGAAGCTGCGGACCCGTTCTAATAGGAGCGACTCAAGTCGCTCCGACCTAGAAAAAGGGTCCGGAGCTTCTTTGGGGCGGCCCGGAGGCGACCGCCATAGACTTCAAGTTATGAAGTCTGTGGCGGCCGCCCTGAGGTCGCGGCGCGAAGTAGCGTCGCTGCAGTGTGAACCGGCACTAACCGTTCCTTGCCAAAACATTTAGACTGTTGTTGGTTGAGCTATACAATGAGGAAATTGTGGTGATACGCACTGAAAATCAAGGCAGGGAAAAAAAATGCTACTTTGGTTAAATCTTAACTCTGTGCTACCTGAATTCCCTTCCCTTAACCACTTTACCCCCAGCCCTATTTCGGACACTTTTTGTTTACAAGTTAAAATCAGTATTTTTTCCTAGAAAACTACTTAGAACCCCCAAACATTATATATATTTTTTTAGCAAAGCCTCTGGAGAATAAAATGTCGGTCATTGCAAAATGTTTTGTCACGCGGTATTTGCGCAGCGGTCTTTAAAACGCCATTTTTTGGGAAAAAATTTAAAAAATCACATTTCACTGCATTTAAAAAATACTAAACAGTAAAGTTATCCCATTTTTTTTGTATATTATGAAAGATGATGTCACGCCGAGTAAATAGATACCCAACATGTTACGGTTTAAAATTGCGCCCCCCCCCCCGTGGGATGGCGACAAACTACGGTCAATAGAGATCTCAATCTGCGACGCTTTAAATTTATTTAACGGTTACCAGTTTAGAGTTAGAGTGTAGCTCTTTTTTTAAAATTATTGCCCACACTCTGGCGATCACGGCGATACCTCACATGTGTGGTTTGAACGGCGATTTAATTTGCGGCTCGACTTGTGTATACGTTTTTTTTGTGCGCGAGCTAACGGTGACGGGGGCGGCTAAAATTTATTTTTTTTTCTTCCTATTTATTTCATTTTTCTTTTTAACTTTATTACAGGTTTTTTAAAAAAAAAAAAAATCTGATCACTTTTATTGCTGTCACAAGCAATGTAAACATCCCTTGTGACAACAATATGTAGTGACAGGTACACTTTATGGATGGATCGAGGGTCTAAAAGACCCTAAACCCCTCCACTACACTTACCTGTATGCAAAACGCCGAAAACGGCATTTTTGCATAGAGCCGTTTTTCAAATCTGCCGCCTTTTGCAGCACAGTAACCCGGAAGTGACGTCATGGACGCCGCCTCCGGGTTACGTCATCGGAGACCCGATCGAAGCCGTTTCCGGCATTCATCGGGACTCCATCCAGCCGGCGGACGTGCCGGCTGGGTGCTCGGGGCTTCCGGTGGGACGGGAGCCCCCCAAGCAAAGCCACGGAAGGCGGCAGGAGGGGGACGTCCCCTCCCGCTCACAAGCCGACCGTCGGCTTCAAACCACGGTACCGGGATGATGCGCCTAGCTAGAGGCATCATCCCGGTATAACCCCGCAAAGTTACCCGACGTACAGGTACGTTAGAATGCAGTAAGTGGTTAAGACCCCCTACACCAGCAGTTCTCAACTTCTGTCCTCAGGACCCACTAACAGGCCAGAGTTTAAGTATTACCTTGGGGAGATGCAGACTAGAATACTGCAATCACTGAGCAGCTAATAGTATCACCTGTGATGTATTTCAGTTATCTTGCAAACCTGTTAGTTGGAGCTGAAGACAGGAGTTGAGTTGTACATCTTTACACTACACATTGCTGTTTTCTGAAAATAGTTTTTGCTCACCCCTGGTTTTTGTTTTTGCAGTAAAACGATCCCGTGTCCTGGATCCAGAAGGTCTGGCCATTGGAACTATTATTGCCACATCTAAGAAAGCCTCCAGAGACCTGGTAGACCACTCATTTAACAAGTCAGTACTTCTTCGTTGACGCTTCTGGTATATATTCCTATAGATACTCTATTGGGGGTCAAATAGGTCGATAGCATCGCACTGTAATCAATCTGCATAATAGCTAAACCACAGACCTTTGTTAAAAGGACCCTTTCACCAACCTAAAAATTGCAATTAAAAAGCACAGGCAAATCAGATATTTTATATACTTCCTTGCAGGGTTTTTCCTTTCCATAAATTATTTTTTATTCACTTTCATTGGCTAGAAAATGTGGCTACTCCCAGAAGAATAAATTGCCTAGCACAGCCCCCTCTCCCTTACTCTGTGCACATCGTAGTCCTTTCCTCTTGTGGGAGTTTCTAATTACTGTCTCTGCCCCTCCTCTCATCTCCTTAGATAACCTTAAGGCCCCTTTCACACTGGCTTTTCCGATCCGGTCCGCCTGTCAGTTTTTCAGGCGGACCGGATCGGATGCTCCATGTAGCCCTATGGAGCAGCGGGGGTCAGCAGAGACATCTCCACTGACACCCGCTGCTATCCGATCCGATCCTGTGAAATCTGGACGGATGGAAACCCTATTTTCCATCTGTCTGGAGGATCGAATCGGATGAAAACGGACAGGCGGTCCGTTCTCATCCGATCCCCCTATAGAGGAGAGCAGGGATCTGACAGCTCCATCTCTGCACACACAGCGGAGACGGAGCTGTCATCCGCCTGCTCAGCGGGGTTAGGCGGGTCGATATCTGCTGAGCAAAACGGACTCCGTCGGAAGCACC
Organism: Pelophylax lessonae; assembly: GCF_965119305.1. NCBI lineage: Eukaryota > Metazoa > Chordata > Amphibia > Anura > Ranidae > Pelophylax > Pelophylax lessonae. The sequence continues at coordinate 241,294,605 of NC_138776.1, forward strand.
GCCCGTGTGAATGGAGCCTTATTTTCGCTGTCAGTGAAGCAGGGATAGGCGGCCTTGGCACTTCAGCTGTGGGTACCCCTACCCCTGCTAAAATGTATCAATTGAGTGGAGCAGGAACACCTACCACTGCAATTCACAGGAAATCACTGAAACATAAGGAAACCATAACCTCTTATATAGTTGTTACTGCAACAGTTATCCCCATAGAGCAGTGGTCCTCAACCCTGGCCTACAGGGCCCACTAACAGGCCAGATTTTAGGTATTACCTTGGGGAGATGCAGACTAGAGTACTGCAATCACTGAGCAGCAAATGATATCACCTGGGATGTATTTAATTTATCTTGCAAATCTGGCCTGTTAGTGGGCCCTGTAGGCCAGGGTTGAGGACCACTGCCATAGAGAGCTTTCCTCTGTCGCTCCTGTGACAATTATACATTTTTAAATTTCCTATGAATGGCTCTCTGGGGATAATAGTCATCTGGTTGCTCCTGGCCCTTGCCGTGTGCCTCCACAGCAAGCTGCTTGCTCTGGGGTGGCACTCGTGCTAATAAGCAGTGACAGGTTTTCTTTATGGAGGGATCTGGAGTCTATAAGACCCCAAATCCCTCCTCTGCACTTAAAAGCATTCAAAACGCCAAGTTTGGCTGTTTTGAATATTGTCTTTTTTTTTAAAAAAATCTGGCGCCTTTAACCACTTAAGCCCCGGAAGATTTTACCCCCTTCCTGACCAGGGGGTATTTTGCGATTCGGCACTGCGTGACTTTAACGGACAATTGCGCGGTCATGCGACGCTGTACCTAAACGAATTTGACGTCCTTTTTTTCCCACAAACAGAGCTTTCTTTTGGTGGTATTTGATCACCTGTGCGATTTTTTGATCATGCGCTATAAACAAAAAAAGAGCGTCAATTTTGCAAAAATAACAATATTTTTCAAATTTTTTTTATATGAAATTCCCCAAAAAAAAAATTAAAAAATCAAAAATTTTTAACATTTTCGGCCAATTTGTTTTCTGCTACATATGTTTGGTAAAAAAAAATCGCAAAAAGCGTATTTTGATTGGTTTGCGCAAAAGTTATCGCGTTTACTAACAAAGGGAACGATTTATGTCATTTTTGTTGTTTTTTTTTTAACGCGTAATGGCGGCGATCTGCAATTTTTTTTGCGGTACTGCGACATTGCAGCGGACAGATCAGACCCTTGACTGACATTTTTGACACTTTTGGGGGTACCAGTGATATTACTGCAGTAATCAGTGCTATACATATGCACTGTTACTGCAAAATTACACTGGTAGTGAAGGGGTTAACTTTATTTGAGAGGGAGGGGCTGTGTGTGTCCCTAGGGGCGTGATTCTAACTGTGATTGGCTGTCTGTTGAGCTGTAGAAACAGTGATCAATGGTTCTACATAGTAGAACCGTGTGATCACAGTTTCTACACTGGAGGATGACAGGCGGCTTGTTTACACAAGCTGCCTGACTTTCTCCCTCTGCAGCGGCGATCGCAGAGTGACCGGCGGACATCGGGTCCGCCGGTCACATGCGCGGGGGGTCCGTGACCATGCGGGAGCACGCCTCCGGCAGCGCGCGCTCGCTCCCTAGCCCCTCACAGGCTAGCGACGTAGACCTACGTCGCTTTGCCTGTGAGGGGCTGACTGCCAACGTAGATAGTTGTGCGGCAGTCGGCAAGTGGTTAAGGCTCTAGTAACTGGAAGTGATGTCATGACATCGCTTCCGGGTTACTACAATCGTAGACCGGATCAGAGCCGATTCCAGCTTTGTTCGAGTCCTCGTCCAGCTGGCGGACATGCCGGCTGGTCGCTCGGGCCTCCTGGTGGGACGGGAGACCCGGGCGGAGTGGTGGAAGGCGGCGGCGGGAGGGGGGGGGGGCGTCCCCTCCCGCTGCTTGTAATAACAGCCGAGGGACTGTTTAGCCGCATCGCTTGTCATTACAAGAAAGCCAACCGTCGGCTCTAAAAAACAGTACAGGGGTGCAGGCATCACTCCAGTACAACTACTTGAAGCAATATCAGTCATATCGGCAAGTTTGTGGCCTATACCTATACTGTACTTCGGGTGACAATCGAACGATCCCTAGTTTAACCCCTTTCTCACTTTATTGCGTAATACAAAGATAGAAATTTTGACTTTTTTTATTGTACATTCTGTATTTTATCCTCATGTTGGCTACATTCTCAGCTTCATTTTCCACCTTTCCACAGGCGTGCTTTTAATGAGGATGAAGACGAACTTCCAGACTGGTTTATCTCTGAGGAACGCAAGCATCGTAATGTCCAGGTTCCTGTGGACCGCCAGACAATGGAGGAATACCGCCAAAGGCAACGAGAGCTGGACGCTCGACCGATTAAGAAGGTGGCTGAAGCAAAAGCCAGGAAGCGAAGAAGGGTGAGATGTCTTGTAATTATGATTGGAATGACAGGCGGCCTCGGGCAAAGCTGACAGAGAAACAACAATTCACCCAGTCCAGTTAGCTGGCATTAAATATAGGTTTGAAATACAACATTAATAACTCGAATTCTGTACAGTAAAGATATGGCTTAGAATGATGGTGCTCGCACTGTTAGCCACCCAGGCTTAATTGCATTGTACAGTGCTGTCCGTCTAGCATGTTCTTTTGGGTCTCGAGGGGGATGGTCTTGGAAGGAAGATTCCAGGCAGGATCTCAGTAGTGTAATGATCAGTATAGTGTTCGCAGAAAAGAATAATGGAGAGCTACACTATGTATGAGCCTGAAATAGAATATTTATCTCATATCGTATACACCAGGGGTCTTCAAACAATGGCCTTCCAGTTGTTCAGGAACTACAATTCCCATCATGCCTAGTCATGTCTGTGAATGTCAGTTTTACAATGCCTCATGGGACGTGTAGTTCTGCAACAGCTGGAGGGCCGTAGTTTGAGAATCCCTGATATACAGCAACGTTTTTCAGGGGCTTCTACATACCTCTTAAATAGGGCTCAAAAAGTTTACATTTTTTAAATGATTAAATATGCATCTAATATAAAATATATACCCAAATTTTTAAAAAATGTATACTTTTTTTTTTAATTAGCCTAGTTGAAGGGAGCATGGGGAAGCCCCTGCAACACATTGGCATATATAAGGAGGTATTCTATTGTGGGCTCATCACAGTGTGGTCTACTCTTCTTCTTTTCTGTGGATATGTTCCCAGGCACCCGTTGTGGCTTTTTCCTGTATAAGAGCAGCCTTTTTGGGGATAATTTACCTCCGGACATAGATTCTCTTCATCCAAAAAGAACCCAAGACTGATCACACTGGCTTAACCACTTCTGGACCGGAAGATTTCCCCCCTTAAAGCGGAGTTCCACCCAAAAGTGGAATTTCCGCTTTAGGTAGTTCTAACCCCCTGACATGCCACATTTGGCATGTCATTTTTTTTTGGGGGGGGGGGGGGGACCGGGTACCTAGTTTTGACAGGTACCCGCTCCCACTTCCGCTCGGAGCGCCGCGGCGCCCTGAGCGGAAGTTCTCCTCTCCCCCCTCCCTCCCTGCAATCTTCTAGGACATGTCAGAGGTCCCAGAAGATTGCCGGCCAATCACGGCGCGTAGCGCAACTCGCGCATGCGCAGTGCGTACCCGGCGGTGAAGCCGCAAACTGTCACAGCCGGGTGCCCACATCAGTGATGTCGGCGCCGCAGAGCAGAGAGGGAGAAGAGCGAGGCTTCGGGTGGCCGCATCGCTGGACAGGTGAGTGTGTGAGGCTGGAACTCCGCTTTAATGACCAGGCCATATTTTGCGATTCGGCACTGCGTTATTTTAACGGACAATTGCGCGGTCGTGCGACGCTGTACCCAAATAAAATTGTTGTCTGTTTTTTCCCACAAATAGAGCTTTCTTTTGGTGGTATTTGATCACCTCTGCAATTTTTATTTTGTGCGCTATAAACAAATAAAGAGCAAAAATTCTGAAAAAAAAAAAACAATATTTTTCACATTCTGCTATATAACATTCCCTCAAAAAAATAATAAAAAAAATATTTTAACATTTTAGGCCAATTTGTTTTCTGCTACATATTTTTGGTAGAAAAAATCCCAATAAGCGTATTTTGATTGGTTTGCGCAAAAGTTATCACGTCTACTGACTACGGGAAAGATTTATGTCATTTTTATTTTTTTTTATTAGTAATGGCGGCGATCCGCGATTTTTTGCGGGGATGCGACCAAGCGGCGGACAGATCGGACCCCTAACTGACATTTGTGCCACTTTTGGGGGGACCAGTGACATTACTACAGTAATCAGTGCTTAAAATATGCACTGTTACTTTAATAATGACACTGGCGGGGAAGGGTTAACACTGTGGGTGATCAAGAGGTTAAATGTGAGCCTAGGGGAGTGATTCTAACTGTATGGGGCGGAGCTTATGGAATGACCAAAGAGACCTGTGATCCTATATAGAAGGATCACATGGGCTCTATGATCATTCCAGAGAGAAGAACGGTCAGCTGTGTTTACAATAGCTCACCATCCTTCTCTCTCAGCGGGGAGCGATCGCGGGTGTCAGGCGGCATTAGGAGCCGCCTGCCCCTTGCATTGGAATCCCCGCTGCCCAGTGAGGGCGGGAGTGTGCCGCCAGTGGCGAGCGCTCGCCCCCTAGCAGCCGGCGCACAACTGATGTATATCCCTATGTCGGTTCAGGCAGGAGGGCCAGCCTGCCGCAGTATATATGCAGTGGGCGGTCCGGAACTGGATAACAGAATCTTTTGATAGGTAAAACCATTTGTATATGTGTAATGATACTGTGCATTTAGTGGTTTACCTGGAATTTATCTGCTGCGCCGCTACCACTTGATAATGTCCTACTCTTGCTGCAAGCTCCAACCCTACAGATTGTGTCTGCGTTTGATGACATAGGTTACTGGGATGCAGATTCTGATTCTCTGTGCTGGTTTCTCAATGACTTTACTAACACAATGCCACTGATGATCCATGTTACATAGTGAATACCTTGTCACATTGCTCATTGGCAGGATGGGCCTTGCCTGTGGCCTAGAGTTTCTGGGAAATAAGAGAATCGCATGTATAAGTAACATTTTTTTAATGTTTTATTCTGCAGATGCTAAAAAAGATGGAGCAAGCCAAGAAAAAAGCAGAAGCAGTGGTTAACACCATAGACATCTCAGAGAGAGAAAAAGCATCTCAGCTTCGCAGGTGGGTGACTTTCTCGGGGAGTTGTATGGGAATTAAAAATAAACCTTCATACTCACCTCTGTGCTGCAACTATCCCACATCCACTCTAAGACTGAGAACTGTACAGTCACATGACTGCTGATCACTAAGTTCTCATTCTTCTTGGAACAGAGCAGTGACTGTCAGTCACCGGTCTTCACTCTGCCCCTCCAGTGCTCACTGGAGAAGGGATGGGCACAGCTGGCTTTGGTCTCAGCTGCACACTGAAAGCCAGCTATCAATAAGGCAGCTTGGTGGGCCTCAAAAATGTGGTTGGAGTCCTTCCAGAACCTCTGTGATCTCAGCAGACCGTGAACTAAAGCTGACTCTGGGTCACAGGAGCACAACATTAAGTGCACTCTTTTATAACCCACAAAAGAAGCATGGCCAAAAAAAAAACTGGCCATACTTCTCGTTTAAAGTGGAGTTCCACCCATTTTAGTAACTTTAGATGTATGTAATCCCCTTTTTTTTTGCTAGTTAATACCTTATTTTCTTCTTTTTCATCCTCTCCTCACTTCCTGGTCTGGCCGCCGATCGGCGATTACATCATTCAGCGATTCGCAGGGGGTGCTGGGATGTATCTCATGGCATGAAATCTCGCATTATTACACAGGAGTCCTATGGTGTAGTGTTTGTATTGAGGCCATGCTCTGCCCCGCCTCTTCTCAGTGAGCGAGGACTGAAAGCATTATATCCTCACTGAGCTCACAGAGAGGAGACGGGGCGAAGGCGGGGCAGAGCACGGCCTCAGTACAAACAGTACAGTACAGCTCACTGAGAGGAGGCGGGGCAGAGCACGGCCTCAGTACAAACAGTACAGTTTAGGACTCCTGTGTAATAATGCGAGATTTCATGCCATGAGATACATCCCAGCACCCCCTGCGAATCACCGAATGACGTAATCGCAGATCGGCGGCTGGACCCGGAAGTGAGGAGAGGAGGAATAAAGAAGAAAATAAGGTATTTACTAGCAAAAAAAAAAAAGTTTCCATTGGTAAAAGTAGTTTTAAAGGGGATTACATAGATCTATGTAATCCAAGTTATTAAAAATGGGTGGAACTCCACTTTAATATAGAAATACTAAGACTGGGTAGGGCCTCCCTTTACACTCAATTCTTTGTGGCAAAGATCACACATTTCACAAACATTTCTTTAGGATTCTAGTCCATGATTGCATCCCATTGCTGAAGATTTGTTAGCTGCACATTCATGCGAAGAATCTCCTGCTTACCACATCCCAAATATTTTCTATTGAATTCAGATCTGGTGACTGGCCTACCATCTTTATGCCTCAGCAGAAACTGAAATTCATCAGACTAAGCTACATTTCTCTTTCCTTCATTGATGGACACAGCTCCTTATCTTCTAAACCCCCTTGGGTTATACTGCCCTCTACAGGAGTAGGACACTAGGCAGAGAAAAAGTCTGGCTACACCTATGGGCAGTCCCAGGGGGTATACTCCCTCTTTCTGCTATAGTCAGGAGTATGGACCTAGTTTCTTACTTGGATCTTTGGCCCTGGCAATTTTTTCTTTTTAGAGTTTTTTTCTCCTGGTTTTGTCCTGTGAGATTTACAATCAACTGCGATGAATCAGAGAAATAGATTTTAAGGTAGTCAAAAATCCCATTTTTTTAGGGTCCCCCAGATGGGTTATGCAATAATGTACTAGTATGCATGCACAATATCTTAAATTGCAATCAACAAGAACCCATATACATATCAGGCACCAACATATATATGAGAGCGTTCTTCACCAGACATTGGCGCTGATCATGTGTCCAATCCCTACTTGTGACAGTTTGTATTTTGGAATGAAATTTATGCAGGTCACTGCAGCTCCTCTTGTACTCCACTGGGTGGGGGATGTATATCAGATTCCAAACTGTAAAAAAGATGGACGCCCGGGACCAGCCAGGTCGATCACAGTGCAGCGCTAAAGGGCTTGGATTGACAGGTAAATATGGCATAATATGCTAAGATATTGTGCATCAGATTCCAAACTGTAAAAAAGGGGAGCGCACGCAGACCTCGGATAATAACGTTTTATTATAGGACAATACAATACAATACAATAAGGTTGCACTTACATTTAGGTCCTTGCAGGACAAGCACATCAGCATATCAACGGTAGCTTCTAGCTCCTCCCGTCCCTCCGGGGTGACCTCCGGACTTGTCTATCGCAGCAGACGCCGCTCTAGCCCGCTCTCTGCCACTTCCTGCTTCTGGCTTCCCCCGCCGGATCACAACATGCTGATGCTTGTGCGCCTGCGCACCCGCCCGCCGTCATTCACCGCCGGATAGTTTGTGAATGACGGCGGGTGCGCGCGCAGGCGCAGGAGCATCAGCATGTTGTGATCCAGCGGGGGGGGGGGGGGGGGGGGGGGGCAGAAGCAGGAAGTGGCTGAGAGCGGGCTAGAGCGGCGTCTGCTGTGATATACAAGTCCGGAGGTCATCCCGGAGGGACGGGAGGAGCTAGAAGCTACCGTTGATATGCTGATGTGCTTGTCCTGCAAGGACCTAAATGTAAGTGCAACCTTATTGTATTGTATTGTCCTATAATAAAACGCTATTATCCGAGGTCTGCGTGCGCTCCCCTTTTTTACAGTTTGGAATCTGATGCACAATATCTTAGCATATTATGCCATACTTACCTGTCAATCCAAGCCCTTCAGCGCTGCACTGTGATCGATCCGGCTGGTCCCGGGCGTCCATCTTCGCCCGGTCTTCTTTCTGGGTTCTGTGCCTTTGGCCGCTTGAATGGCCAGGCCGTGATGATGTTGCGCATCCGTACAGGAGTCACATTGCAGCGGCACAGATTGGGGCCGTAAACGTTCGCTAACCTGCACATGCACGGCTCGGTGTACATCACGACCGACATGTAGGAGGAACGTTTATGACAGAGGTGACCGATGGGTCTCTTCTGTCATACATCCCCTGCATGTCAGCCACTTTTCACAGCACTGACTTCACTAACACTTTATTGTTTGGACAATTCCAAACGTTCTCTGTGGACATTAACCTCCCTGGCGGTATGATTATGTCAGGAATTACATACCAAAAGCGGTACAATTGTTTTCATGGAAATTTGGCGTTATGTATTATAGGCCTATAATTCTTAGTAATTACTGACTTAAACCTGACCAAAACAAGAGTCTAGTGATAAATTTGAAACACAAACGCATGAATTATAATCGAATCAATAATATAATTTTATTATTTAATATATAATATATATAATAAAATTATATTATTGATTAGATTATAATTCATGCATTATATATTATATATATATATATATATGTGTACGTGTATGTGTGTGTATATATATATATATATATATATATATATATGTGTAATATATAACGCATGAATTATAATTGAATCAATAATATAATTTTATATATATATATGCATATATATATATATATATATATATATATATATATATATATATATATATATATATAATATAAAATGTGTTATGTGTTTTGTGCAACGTTTTTTTTTTTTTTTTATTTTGAATTTCCCTCCCTAGTTCCGCTCCCATGCAGCATTGCTGCTGCAGGGAACGGAAATAGGAAGTGATCAGACCGACGGTGGACGGAGGAGCGGCGGGACTCTCTGCTGGCGGTCACAGCAATGAGAGATCATCGCTGGATCGCCAGGATAAGGTAAGAGAACACCGCTGCGCTCTCTGCCTATCCACCCCGAGCGTGACTCGGGGTTACCGCTCCTGATATGAAAAACCAACCCCGAGTCACGCTCGGGATTACCGCCTAGGAGGTTAAGACTAAAGTGTACCTGCCTTTTATCAGTTGATATTTCTGTACTATAGTTCACTTATTACTTCTTGCTGTTTACATTTGCAGTATATACAAGAAAGCAGGCCTTGGGAAGGAGAAGCGCCAAGTGACATATGTGGTTTCCAAAAAAGGTGTTGGAAAGAAGGTGCGCCGTCCTCCCGGAATCAAAGGGCAGTTTAAGGTTGTGGATGGGAGAATGAAGAAGGACATGAGGGGAGAGCAGAGACAACAGAGGAAGAGGAAGTAGTTGTCATATGGGGAATTTTAAGTACCTGCATGGGTCATGTGACTACTCTATAGATATTATATATCTTGTATGAACAGATCTCTGTAGTCTACTACCAGTTACTGTTTGCCTTCATGCCACAATGAAGGTACCCCTTTGAAACTGAAGCTCGTTTTTGTTGATGACAACTTTTGGGCTCCAGGTTGGCACCAGTAAATAAATTAAACACAAAGATTTGTGTGCTTGGTATTTCTCGATTAAAGGACAACTGTACCTGTATTATAAGCTGTCCTAATGAATCATCCATCCCCCACCACCCACTCCTTTTTTTTTTTTTTAATGCGTATGCACACTGCCACCCTATTCATTCCTATAGGAGAGCCTGACTCATGGCGGCCTCCAGCGGAATTCAGCTCTCCCATAGGAATGAGTGGGACTGCGGCACATGTGCACTAATAGGAAACGACGTGCGATGCAATTAGGGATGCACAGTAAAAAAAGATGGAGGAAGGCAAATATTATACAAGGTTGCTAAACTCATGGTGGAAAGGGAATTCCTTCTTAAAGGACACATTGTTCTAAAGGCACGGGTGTTCTTCAAAATCAACCTAAGAAGTCTCTTGTGGATCACTAGCTATTTGCAATCTACTCCATGAGCAGGGGTTCCTTACTTGGGCAAATTCCAGTTCTTAAGCACGTTGTCTAGATTGGTTTGTGGAAGAACCGGGGTCATTGAGAGCTTTTTTAAAGCTACCACAGAGCATTACCGTACATCGGCAAATAAAGCATTTGCAAAAAAGCTGAATGGATGCACAAGATGATACACAGAAATCTACTTTCAGGCCTCATCGTTCCTTACAGCTGCCAATCATGTTTAGACCTGCCATGAACAAAATACGTTGGCATACAGACCTTTATGGCAAACTGGCTGAGTATGCCGCAAAAGTTCCTCGTACTAACACTATGTACAGTCATGTGAAAAATTTAAGTAAAATTGTTATCCAATTTGACCAGGCAAACATTAAACCTTTTTTTTTTTTCAAAATTGTGCCTACGGATAAAGATGATATACATGGATAATAACATTTTCCTTTTCAATTATTTAACAAAAATATCAATACTGTAATGGTGTACTATGGAAAACCTAAGTACATCCTATGGCAGAAATTACTTTTTGTAGACATTTTGCAAAACTGTCCACTTCTTCATCCAAATTTCTTCAATTGCAAGATGTTTGTAAGTTTCCTTGCACAAAATGCCCATTTCAAAATACCTTTACAAAATGTAAATAGGAATCAAATCAGGGCCTTGATTAGAGCAGTCCATAGCCCTCTATTTATCGTTTGAACAAATAGTCTCAGATTTGAAGTAGTAGTAGATGTAGGGGTGTATATACTTTTCCCACATGATAAATCTGCATTTTTTGTTAATTTAGATAAGGGGTCTCCAAACGTTATAAACAAAGGGCCAGTTTACTGTCCTTCAGACTTTAGGGGGGGCCTGGACTGTGGCCAGTGGGGGAAGAGAATGTCCTGGTGTCAGTGCCCCATCATCGGTATTAGGGGGAGTAATATTGTCCCATCATTGGCATCAGTGGGAGATTTAGTGCCCCTTCATTAGTGTCAGTGGGTGAAATGATGTCCCAACATTCCTGACACCTTCATTGGTGTCTGGAATATTGTTCCAGCATTGGTATCAGTGGGAAGAATAGTGCCCAATCATTGGTATCAATAGGAGGAATTGTGCCCCATCGTTTGCATCAGTGGGAGATGTAGTGCCCCTTCATTGGTGTCAGTGGGAGTAATGATTTTCCATCGTTGGTGTCAGGAATAGTGTTCAAGCATTGGTATCAGTGGGAGGAATAGTGCCCCATCATTGGTGTCAGTGGGAGAAATGATTTTCCATCGTTGGTGTCAGGAATAGTGTTCCATCATTGGTGTCAGCAGGAGGAATAGTGCCCCATCATTGGAATCAATAGGAGGAATTGTGCCCCATCGTTGGCATCAGTTGGAGATATAGTGCCCCTTAATTGGGGTCAGTGGGAGAAATGATTTCCCATCGTTGGTGTCAGGAGTAGTGTTCCAGCATTGGTATCAGTGGAAGGAACAGTGCCCCATCATTGGTGTCAGCGGGAGGAATAGTGCCCCATCATTGGTATCAATAGGAGGAATTGTGCCCCATTGTTGGCATCAGTGGGAGATATAGTGCCCCTTCATTGGTGTCAGTGGGAGAAATGATTTTCCATCGTTGGTGTCAGAAATAGTGTTCAAGCATTGGCATCAGTGGGAGGAACAGTGTCCCATCATTGGTATCAGTGGGAGGAACAGTGCCCCATTGTTGTTGTCAGTGGGAGGAACAGTGCCCCATTGTTGGTGTCAGTGGGAGGAACAGTGCCCCATTGTTGGTGTCAGTGGGAGGAATAGTACCCCATTGTTGGTGTCAGTGGGAGGAATAGTACCCCATTGTTGGTGTCAGTGGGAGGAATAGTGCCCCCTCATTGGCAGGAATAGTGCCTCATTATCAGTGTCAGTGGCAGGAAAGGGCCACAGTTTGGAGACGACTGATTTAGATGATGGAAATGATACTTTAATTTCAAGTATGTCACATTTACTTGTAGGACTGTTTGAGTCAAGATCTCTTTGCCTGTTGAGCTATGTTTAAAAATGTACCAGTTTCCATGGGATGCACTTTTCACATGACTGTATATATGAGGTCCTTAGTGATGTGTTTGGAGTTCTGTTTTAATCATGTAAAATCTTGGACTTACATAACATAAGGCATGTAAAAATATATATTTTCTACTTTAGATTTGATGTATGTCATACACAGACTTTAATTTGTGAATAAATTACAGCTATTCTGGGACCTTTTATCAATGCTGTTTTCTTTCTCATTTTGTGATATAAGACCTTGTTAAATCCAACTTTTGTTGAGAAAAATATGCTCTGTAGATCACATAAACATCAGAAGAGTTTTATTAAAGTGATTGTAAATGTAAACGATCAACTTGTAAAAACAACCCAGTCAGTTTAAAATAGAAATGAAAGTCAAATGATTTTGTAAAAAAACATTATAAATGTATAAGTGATCACATTCCCTCTGTTCTCAGCTGCATAAGAGCTGGGTGGAAGGAGACGCAGCAGCACACTGAACTTCCCAGTGAATGGCTGCACAGCAGGGGCGTGTCAGGACAAGGCTGATCATTGGAGGAGAGTACACTGAGTTCCCAGCATAGCTAGAGAACTGACCATAGTGTGCTTTCCTGCTTAGTGTGGTCAGTTTTTTTAACCACTTGCCGACCGCCGCACGACTATTTACGTGAGCGGTCAGCTCCTCACAGGCAAAGCGGCGTAGGTCTATGTCGCTAGCCTGTGAGGCTCTAGGGAGCGAGCGTGCGCCGCCGGAGGCGCGCTCCCGCTCGCTCACGGACCACCCCGCGCGTGTGCCAGGACCCGATGTCCGCCAGTCACTCGCGATCGTCCGTTAGAGCGGGAGAAAGGCAGGCGGCTAATGTAAACAAAGCCGCCAGTCTTTCTCCCCTGTGTAAGAATGGAGATCATACGGTTCTGCTATGTAGGACCGTTGATCTCTGTTCTTACACCAGTAGCCACAGCCAATCACAGTTAAAAACACGCCCCTAGGGACACACACAGCTCCTCCCTCTCCAATAAAGTTAACCCCTTCCCTCCCAGTGTCATTTTTACAGTAACGGTGCATATGTATAGCACTGATTACTGTAGTAATGTCACTGGTAACCCCAAAAGTGTCAAAAATGTCAGTTAAGGGTCCGATCTGTCCGCTGCAATGTCGCAGTCCCGCAAAAAAATCGCAGATCGCCGCCATTACTCGTTAAAAAAAAAAAAACAACAAAAATGACAAAAATCTTTCCCTTAGTAAACGCAATAACTTTTGCGCAAACCAATCAAAATACGCTTTTTGCGATTTTTTTTTTTTACCAAACATAGGTAGCAGAAAACAAATTGGCCTAAAATGTTAAAAAAAATTAGATTTTTACATTTTTTTGGGGGAATTTCATATAAAAAAATGTGAAAAATATTGTTATTTTTGCAAAATTGACGCTCTTTTTTTGTCTATAGCGCATGATCAAAAAATCGCACAGGTGATCAAATACCACCAAAAGAAAGCTCTGTTTGTGGGGAAAAAAAAGGACTTAAGTGGTTAAAAATAGGAAAGCAGAGGGACTGGCAGGAACACCGGGGATTTCACATAAGGAAGCAATACAAAGAGAACAGGATGCTCTCTAATATAAGTATATGGTACAGCAGGCACATATCAGGATTATTAAAACAATACAAAAGAGTGAAGAGCACACAGGCTTTGGTGCAAAACCTTTTATTGAATAAAAAGATACAGTTTAAAACGAATACACTCACAAGTGCAGGCAGATTCAGGCTTTAAAACCCACAGAAGTGCATCTCTCAGCTAAGTGGCTTCCTGCCGTGAGCTCCCAAAGTTCCAGGGGACGAGGTGTACCTGTCAGCGTGTAGCCGCCAACAAGCTGCACGCCGATCATTCTCCCTCGATGTAGACTCCCCGGCTGTGTTGTTAAACGGAGCCGCCTTCCGTGTCGCATGATTCGGAGGGCTGACAGTTGACCGAGTGCGTGGCTGCCAGGACTACGCAATCCAGAGGACATGGTCTCCTTCAGGTCCTCCCTCTGTTCCTACATCAGCCACTTAATCCCTCAGCACTTGCTTAGACTATTTAACGATTCACACGCTTGCTGCCAGGCATCCACAGGTTACACCGGAATAAGATTTTGCAAATTACAAATATCTGAACTTGTTAAAAAGATTTTCTAATAATTTTCTAAACCCCTTCATTTTTTATATACATCTGCTGCCTATTTCATCACTTATAAACCTTTAGGAATACTTGGACTATTCTTAAAAAAATGTTTTTGGTATATACAGTCAGGTCCATAAATAATGAGACATTGACACAATTCTAATCTTTTTGGCTATATACACCACCACAATGGATTTGAAATGAAACAAACAAGATGTGCTTTAACTGCAGACTTTCAGCTTTAATTTGAGAGTATTTACATCCAAATCAGGTGAAAGGTGTAGGAATTACAACAGTTTCTATATGTGCCTCCCACTTTTTAAGGGACCAAAAGTAATGGGACAGATTAACAATCATAAATCAAACTTTCTCTTTTTAATACTTGGTAGCAAATCCTTTGCAGTCAATTACAGCCTGAAGTCTGGAACGCATAGACATCAACAGACGCTGGGTTTCATCCCTGGTGATGCTCTGCCAGGCCTCTACTGCAACTGTCTTCAGTTCCTGCTTGTTCTTGGGTCATTTTCCCTTCAGTTTTGTCTTCAGCAAGTGAAATGCATGCTCAATTGGATTCAGGTCAGGTGATAGACTTGGCCATTGCATAACATTCCACTTCTTTCCCTTAAAAAACTCTTTGGTTGCTTTGGCAGTATGCTTCAGGTCATTGTCCATCTGCACTGTGAAGCGCCATCCAATGAGTTCTGAAGCATTTGGCTGAATATGAGCAGATGATATTGCCTGAAACACTTCAGAATTCATCCTGCTGCTTTTGTCAGCAGTCACATCATCAATAAATACAAGAGAACCAGTTCCATTGGCAGCCATACATGCCCACGCCATGACAGTACCACCACCATGCTTCACTGATGAGGTGGTATGCTTTGGATCATGAGGAGTTCCTTTCCTTCTCCATACTCTTCTCTTCCCATCACTCTGGTACAAGTTGATCTTGGTCTCATCTGTCCATAGGATGTTGTTCCAGAACTGTGAAGACTTTTTTAGATGTTGTTTGGCAAACTCTAATCTGGCCTTTCTGTTTTTGAGGCTCACCAATGGTTTACATCTTGTGGTGAACCCTCTGTATTCACTCTGGTGAAGTCTTCTCTTGATTGTTGACTTTGACACACATACACCTACCTCCTGGAGAGTGTTCTTGATCTGGCCAACTGTTGTGAAGGGTGTTTTCTTCACCAGGGAAAGAATTCTTCGGTCATCCACCACAGTTGTTTTCCGTGGTCTTCCGGGTCTTTAGGTGTTGCTGAGCTCACCGGTGCGTTCTTTCTTTTTAAGGATGTTCCAAACAGTTGATTTGGCCACACCTAATGTTTTTGCTATCTCTCTGATGTGTTTGTTTTGTTTTTTCAGCCAAATGATGGCTTGCTTCAGTGATAGTGACAGCTCTTTGGATCTCATATTGAGAGTTGACAGCAACAGATTCCGAATGCAAATAGCACACTTGAAATTAACTCTGGACCTTTTATCTGCTCCTTGTAAATGGGATAATGAGGGAATAACACACACCTGGCCATGGAACAGCTGAGCAGCCAATTGTCTTCATTACTTTTGGTCCCTTAAAAAGTGGGAGGCACATATACAAACTGTTGTAATTCCTACACCTTTCACCTGATTTGGATGTAAATACCCTCAAATTAAAGCTGAAAGACTGCAGTTAACCACTTGCCGACCGCCGCATGACTATCTACGTCGGCGGTCAGCCCCTCACAGGCAAAGTGACGTAGGGCTACGTCACTAGCTTGTGAGGGTCTAGGGAGCGAGCGCGCGCCCCCGGAGGCGCGCTCCCGCTCCCGAGTGGTCACGGACCCCCCCGCGCGTGTGACCGGCGGACCCGATGTCCGCCGGCCACTCTGCGATCGGCGGGGGAGAGGGAGAAAGTCAGGCAGCTTGTGTAAACAAGCTGCCTGTCATTCTCCTCGCTGTATGAGAGCTGATCATCTGGATCTACTATGTAGATCCGTTGATCACTCTGCATACAGCTGAAGCCCCAGCCAATCACAGTTAGAATCACGCCCCTAGGGACACACACAGCCCCTCCCTCTCAAATAAAGTTAACCCCTTCACTACCAGTGTATTTTTACAGTAACAGTGCATATATATAGCACTGATTACTGCAGAAATGTCACTGGTAACCCCAAAAATGTCAGTCAAGGGTCCGATCTGTCCGCCGCAATGTCGCAGTACCGCAAAAAAAATCGCAGATCGCCGCCATTACGCGTTAAAAAAAAAACAACAAAAATTACAAAAATCTTTCCCTTAGTTAGTAAACGCAATAACTTTTGCGCAAACCAATCAAAATACGCTTTTTGCGATTTTTTTTTTACCAAACATAGGTAGCATAAAACAAATTGGCCGAAAATTTTAAAAAATTTTGATTTTTACATTTTTTTTGGGGGGAATTTCATATAAAAAAAAGGGAAAAATATTGCTATTTTTGCAAAATGGACGCTCTTTTTTTGTTTATAGCGCGTGATCAAAAAATCGCACAGGTGATCAAATACCGCCAAAAGAAAGCTCTGTTTGTGGGAAAAAAAGGACGCCAAATTCGTTTAGGTACAGCGTCGCACGACCACGCAATTCTCCGTTAAAATCACGCAGTGCCGAATCGCAAAATACCCCCTGGTCAGGAAGGGGGTAAAATCTTCCGGGGCTTAAGTGGTTAAAGAATGTTTTGTTTGTTTCATTTCAAATCCATTATGGTGGCGTATAGAACCAAAATGATTAGAATTGTGTCGATGTCCCAATATTTATGGACCTGACTGTATGCATATAAATATTACTAAAAAGAATAAAAAAAACCTCATTTATATCTATTAGGTCTCTTTCACACTTGTATGACCTGAAAGTCACGCAACTTTGCAGCGCAACTTTAATACGTCTTGAAGCAATGCCTGTGTAATCTTGAGGTCTGTGGACCAAAGTAGTGCAGGGACTACTTTGAAGTCGCACAGATATGAATGGTACTCTGAAATCATGGGGGGCGAAAAACAAATCATAAAAAAACAATAAACTATAAACTGGACTGAGTTCATCAGAAATAATCAGATAAAAATATATGATAATAAAAATGATAGTGATATCTTTTCATGTGACAACCCTGAAGAAATGACACTTTGCTACAATGTAAAGTAGTGAGTGTACAGCTTATATAACAGTGAAAATTTGCTGTCCCCTCAAAATAACTCAACACACAGCCATTAATGTCAAAACCGCTGGCAACAAAAGTGAGTACACCCCTAAGTGACAATATCCAAATTGGGCCCAATTAGCCAATTTCCCTCCCCAGTGTCATGTGACTCGTTTGTGTTACAAGGTCTCAGGTGTAAATGGGAAGCAGGTGTGTTACATTTGGTGTTATCACTCTCACTCTCTCATACTGGTCACTGGAAGTTCAACATGGCACCTCATGGCAAAGAACTCTCTGAGGTTCTGAAAAAAAGAATTGTTTCTCTACATAAATATGGCCTAGACTATAAGAAGATTGCCAAGACCCTAAAACTATAAAGCAGCACGATGGCCAAGACCATACAGCAGTTTAACAGGACAGGTTCTACTGAGAACAGGCCTCGCCATGGTCCACCAAAGAAGTTGAGTGCACCTGCTCAGCGTCATATCCAGAGGTTGTCTTTGGGAAATTGACATATGAGTGCTGCCAGCATTGCTGCAGAGGTTGAAGGGGTGGGGGGTCAGCCTGTCAGTGCTCAGACCTTACATGCACACTGCATCAAATTGGTCTGCATGGCTGTCGCCCCAGAAGGAAGCCTCTTCTAAAGATGATGCACAAGGAAGCCCGCAAACAGTTTGCTGAAGGCAAGCAGACTAAGGACATGGATTACTGGAACCATGTCCTGTGGTCTGATGAGATCAAGATACACTTATTTGGTTCAGATGGTGTCAAGCATGTGTAGCAGCAACCAGATGAGGAGTACAAAGACAAGTGTGTCTTGCCTACAGTCAAGCATGGTGGTGGGAGTGTCATGGTCTGGGGCTGCATGAGTGCTGCCGGCACTGGGGAGCTACAGTTCATTGAGGGAACCATGAATGCAAACATGTACTGTGACATACTGAAGCAGAGCATGATCCCCTCCCTTCGGAGACTGGGCCGCAGGGCAGTATTCCAACATTATAACAACCCCAAACACACCTTCAAGACGACCACTGCCTTGCTAAAGAAGCTGAGGGTAAAGGTGATGGACTGGCCAAGCATGTCTCCAGACCTAAACCCCATTGAGCATCTGTAGGGCATCCTCAAACGGAAGGTGGAGAAGCGCAAGTTCTCTAACATCCACCAGCTCCATGATATCGTCATGGAGGAGTGGAAGAGGACTCCACTGACAACCTGTGAAGCTCTGGTGAACTCCATGCCCAAGAGGGTTTAGGCAGTGCTAGAAAATATTGGTGGCCACACAAAATGTTGACATTTGGGCCCAATTTGGACATTTTGACTTAGGGGTGTACTCACTTTTGTTGCCAGTGATTTAGACATTAATGGCTGGGTGTTGAGTTATTTTGAGGGGACAGCAAATTTACACTGTTATACAAGCTGTACACTCACTACTTTACATTGTAGCAAAGTGTAATTTCTTCAGTGTTGTCACATGAAAAGATATAATAAAATATTTATAAAAATGTGAGGGGTGTACTCACTTTTGTGAGATACTGTGTATATACAGCTGCAAGAAAAAGTATGTGAACCCTTTGGAATGATATGGATTTCTGCACAAATTGGACATAAAATGTGATCTGATCATCATCTAAGTCACAACAATAGACAATCACAGTCTGCTTAAACTAATAACACACAAAGAATGAAATGTTGTTTGGAAGAAACACACAACTCTATGCGTGGCGAAAAAGAGGCACAGCACACCAACATCAAAACCTCATCCCAACTGTGAAGTATGGTGGTGGGGGCATCATGGTTTGGGGCTGCTTTGCTGCGTCAGGGCCTGGACAGATTGCGATCATCGAAGGGAAAATTAATTCCCAAGTTTATCAAGACATTTTTGCAGGAGAACTTAAGGCCATCTGTCTACCAGCTGAAGCTCAACAGAAGATGGGTGTTGCAACAGGACAATGACCCAAAGCATAGAAGTAAATCAACAACAGAATGGCTTAAACAGAAGAAAATACGCCTTCTGAAGTGGACCAGTCAGAGTCCTGACCTCAACCCGATTGAGATGCTGTGGCATGACCTCAAGAAAGCGATTCACACCAGACATCCCACGAATTCTGCTGAACTGAAACAGTTCTGTAAAGAGGAATGGTCAAGAATTACTCCTGACCGTTGTGCATGTCTTATCTGCAACTACAGGAAACGTTTGGTTGAAGTTATTGCTGCCAAAGGAGGTTTAACCAGTTATTAAATCCAAGGGTTCACATACTTTTTCCACCTGCACTGTGAATGTTTACATGGTGTGTTTAATAAAAACATGGCAACATTTCATTCTTTGTGTGTCATTAGTTTAAGCAGACTGTGATTGTCTATTGTTGTGACTAAGGTTGGCCATACACTATACAATTTTCTTATTCAATTTCCTTTAGATTTACCTTTAACTATGTAGTGCAAGGGCCTGCCTGATTGCATACAAATTGAAAGTGTTTAGGTTTGACCCTATATTACATGGTTTTGGTAAATCTAAAGGAAAGTTGAACAAGAACATTGTATAGTGTATGGCCAGCCTTAGATGATGATCGGATCACATTTTATGACCAATTTGTGCAGAAATCCATATCATTCCAAAGGGTTCACATACTTTTTCTTGCAGCTGTATATATACACACACACACACACACACACACACACACACAAACAGTATGTCACATATGTGAGTACACCCCTCACATGCTCAAGAGGTTTAAGGCAGTGCTGGAAAAGAATGGTGGCGACACAAAATATTTGGACCCAATTTGGACATTTTCACTTAGGGGTGTACTAAATTATTTACAAAAATGTGTGTGTGTGTGTGGGGGGGGGGGGGGTGTACTCACTTATGTGAGATACTGTATATGTATATACATATACATATCCTGATTATTGGGTATTTTGTTCATAACTATGGCACACAGCCAAAATTGTCCTATATACATACATTGATCTATGATCCACACCAGACCATCCCCTCAGCCCCAAACAAAATCTGAATGTCATGAAGGGATCTCAGTCCGGTTCTGGGGGCCCCGAAAAAACAAATGTGGATACACAGACCAATTACACAGCAGTCTTCCAACAACCTATTAAGATAATAGCCTATTTAGATAATAGTGCTAACCTCTAAATTCTTCATTGAGCCCACCCGGGTTTGTGAAATTCATGGTAAAGATCCAAAAGGTCTCTCTCTGGCACAACCTGGAGAATCTTTCACCTTCTGGTAGATGCATGGAAATGGCCTCTATGCCAAACAATTCTAGGGCTTTAGTGCTTTCCTGATGGTCATCTTAGATCTAAGTGCAAGTAGTGCACATATTGTGACATATCAGGAATAGGAGGTGTTTAGGGTAACAAACACTTTCGGTCTGCTCTGTTTTGTAGCTACTGTGACAGATGGTTACAGTAACTTATTTAGATTGAGTTTCAGATGTAGAAGAGTGTGCTTATTTACTGTAATCACATGAATAGACCCATTGTCAGTGTAAAAATGAAAGGTTTATTGCAGTAATTCCAATTTCTAGTCTAGTCTCTAGACCAGCCTCTCAGCCTTTTCAACATAGAGGAACTCTTGAAATAACTGTCTAGTTTCAGGGAACCGCTGCTAAAAATGACTATATCTACAACTCATGATACATTAGTGTGATGATTTCCAAAAAACAACAATATCTCTCCTGCGCTCAAGTGGTATGCGGGAAGGTGAATCTTCTAGGCGGTTTTATGACACAAATGAAGTGATCTTGCTGCCCCCCTCAGGACCAAGGGTATCCAAAAGGCACTACAAGAAAACAACAAGAGAAGGGCGCACCGACCTTGTGCATTTTGGCCCTGAGGAAGAGGGTCCTCCCTCGAAACGCGTAAGCACATCAGGTTTTGAGGACGCCATCACGCTATCCAGCAGTAGAGAAGTGTCCTGGAAGCGAGCGGTGCCCATTTCCTATATGCTTGTTCATATGCTACGTTTGTGAGTATATTGTACGCTACCCTTCTTTGATTTTAATAAACTTTTAAGTGGTAATGCACAAGGTCGGTGCACCCTTCTCTTGTTGTTTTCACATTAGTGTGATGGTCATTGAGAAGAATGCTCCTTATACTTGTGGTCATTGGAAAGAATTTCCCTCTTCAAGATAGCTAAATAGATCAATGGTGTCAGTGGGAACTTATCTCAGAGGCAGAAATTGTTGAAGGAACCCCTTAGCAACTTCTGGAGGAACCCTAGTGTTCTATGGAACCCTGGTTTAGAAACCGTGTTCTAGACACTTCTTGAAGGGTCATAAAATGCATGTCAGGGCAAATAGCATATTTACTACATCTCTTCAGTACATGCACATTTCCCCATGCTTTCTCAATAAAAAATGATGGCGAATGCAGAAAAATACCAGCTGATCCTTCCACAGTACCTACCCACTACAATAGGGAATATAATTTGTACCCACTGGTAAACAACATTGCTTTCACACGTACAGAGAAACACAACACTTTGCTGCAGAGGAGTTTGTGAGTCTGGTGATTCAGGATGCACAGGAAGAAGGGGGGTCATCCAGATGAAACACAATTCTGTTACATGTGATTGCAGTTCAGATCACACTTGCAGAGACAATGCTTGTGGGGCAGCTGGGGGCAGTACGGTTTTTCTATCTCCTGGCCACCCACCAGACTTTTAACATTACAGCCTTACCGGGCTGTACAAAGGCTGCACCCATAGCAATTTTAATTTTGGGATATAGAGATTTACAGGTGGCACCACTTGTCAAACTCGCCCATTGAGATCAATGTGACTTCACCGCAACTGTGAGCCAAACTCAGTTGGGGCATGGTTGGGCAATGTAAAATTGGCATTCAGCATTTAAAAAAGAAAACAGGCGTCCATAAGGGACAGTAGTGCATCCTGAAGACCTGCCAGCTGCTGCTATACTGCCCTCTGGAAAGCAATCCACCGCAGATGACTTTCCAGAGGGCAGTACACGTCGGTTTTAAGAAGCCCTTAGTGATATACCAACTGCTGCAGAGGAGTTCCTTAAGCCCCGTATACACGCAATGATTATCGGCCGAACGATCGTCCGTCTTTTGTCCAGAGTTGTGTTTTGTTGGTTGGAATGTTCCTAGACTGCACTCGAATTTTCTCGCCCGACAAAATTCTACTTCAGTAGTGATGTCATGTGTTGGTTTGCTTTCTTTGTGTTCTTTCTTCACTGAGCATGCCCAGTCTTGCTCATTAGATTTTTCCCTGTCGAAATCTGTACTGACTGCACGAAAATCGGACGTGTTTTGACGGCGGACAAAAATTTTATAGCCTGCACACCAGATTTTTTTCGGCCGAAAATTCGGAGTTGGTTGTCGGAAGCATCATACTAACAAGCCGAAAATCGGCAGATCGGTCGTCAGACGAAAATTCCCTGCCAATTTTCGATGCGTGTGTACGGGGCTTTAGCCTCTGAAATTCAATTTGCACAGGGAGGGGTGAGTTTTAAAGTAAAGCCTAGTGCACACTAGGCTTTACTTTAAAGCCTAGTACACACTAGTTTTTTTTTTTTTCCGTTCAACCCAGTGGGCTGAACGAAAAAAAAACTGACAGCGCAGGAGGAGCCACTGTACTAACTATGCAACGTTAGTACAGCAATCTCCCCCACTGGGTGGCCCCCCTGCTAGAACATACCGGTCAGCGCTCCCAGCCATTGGCTGAGAGCGCTAATCGGATGCCGATTGGCAGACTTTTTTTTGGTCATGCCCCTTTGGCAGAAGACAGCTGTACCGAATTTCAGCCGGTTTTTATTGAACCGAAGCGATGCTGCTCCATATTTGCATAGCTCCCAACTGTCCCTGATTGCGAGGGACTGTCGCTGATTTGGAACAAAGTCCCTCTTTCCTCCTCATTTGTCCCTCATTTTGGTCTGATCTATATAGTTGCAGTTATCAGGGGATAGAAATCAAGGGAAAAGGAACGTGGGGGACAGAATATCATGAGCTCGGTTTTGGATAGGTTGAGTTTGAGGATGTGATGTGACATCCAGGCTGATATGTCTGTTAAGCCCTGTACACACGATTAGAAATTCGGCCGGGAAATTTCGTCCGACGACCGATCTGCCGATTTTCGGCTTGTTAGTATGGTGCTTTCGACAGGCGACTCCGACTTTTCGGGTGACAAAATCCTGGTGTGCAGGCATTAAAATTTTTACACCTCCGATTTTCGTCTCATTAGTACAGATTTCGACGGGGAAAAATCTTATGAGCAAGACTAGGCATGCTCAGAGATGAAAGAACACAAAGAAAGCAATCCAACACATGACATCACTTCTGAAGTAGAATCCTGTCCTGCGGGAAAATTCATGTGCAGTCTAGAGCACATTCCAACCAACGGACACGCACTCTGGACAAAAGACGGACGACCGGTCGGCGGAAATTCGTTGGGTGTGTACGAGGCTTTAAGCCCCGTACACACGTACCGATTGTCGGCCGTAAATATTCGGCCGACGACCGATCAGCCGATTGTAGGCTTGTTAGTATGATGCTTCCGACAGCCGACAGCGCATTTTCGGCCAAACAGAATCTGTTGTGCAGGCATTAAAATTTTTGTATGCCAACACCAGAACGGCCGATTGTTCGCCAGTCAGTACAGAATTCGGCCCACAAACAGCCGATTAGCAAGACTGGGCATGCTCAGAAAAGAAAAAACACACGGAAAGTTAACCATCACATGACATCACTTCTGCAGTCGGCTGTTGTTGGCCGTCAAAATTCATGTGCAGTCTTTTGCAGTTTTCAGCCGACACGACAGCCCTGGACAAAAGACGGACGACCGGTCGGCGGAAATTCGTTGCGTGTGTACGAGACTTTAGTAAGTTAGTGATGCATTAGGAGACTGATGGAATGAGCTGTAGGGTGGAGAGATAGATTTGGTTGTCCTCAGCGCAGAGATGATATTGAAAGCCATGGGAGACAATTAGCTGACCCAGGGAGGAGGTGTAGAGTGGTTTGTTCTATTTGAAGGTGTAGTGTTATACAGATGTCACAAGAAAAGATGTTCCCATCAGATAATTTTTCCATCACTTCTGATGAAATCTGAAACATTTTGGATTTCACACTTTCTGTCTGTATAAAAATGGTCATAAGGATAAATGGAGGGGGTGAATATCCAACATGAACACAGACAACATTAGAAACCCGACAAAGGCTCCGATCTTTACCTTACCCATCCAAAACTAAAAAGGAAAATGTTGGCTTTACGTTTTAAAGGGTTAGTTCACCTTTGCAAAAAAAAAGGTGACAACACTTGACACCTGTACCCCCCAGTTCCCATTGTACTTACCTCTGGGGTTGCTCCAGCGGCCTGGGGATTTGATATCCCTGCTCTTCTCCTTCTCGGTGCAGCACTTTCGGGATGGACCAGAGCAAGTCACTATGAGGGCACTGGCCAATCAGAATCAATCTGGTCCCTCCTGGAAGCACTGCGTGGAGAAGTGCAGGGATTTCGGGTCCCAGGACCAGTAGAGAAGCTGCAGGGGTGCTAAAAGATCGGCAACTACTGAAGAAAGTGGTAAAGGGGAACTAACACTCTTCACACTGCCGTTCTGATGCATAGTATTAATGCATTTTGTCACTCAGATTAATAGGCTTCCAGCTCACCAGAATATTAAAGGGGGCACAAACCTTTGGGCCCACCTTCGTGGGACTGTGGCTGCTCTCCCCCATTTTTCCTTCTCAAAGCTGCTGTAATGGATGTTGCAGGTATATTTGTTTGCAGTATTGGTTCCATGGCCCCTTTAAGAATTCCCTAAGTTTTCCCAGGTGGGCTATGAAAGTCAATGGGAACACCTGGTATTATTATGGGATGCTGGCCCAGGGTCTATAAAAGGCGGCTGGATCCGGTTCTGGTCTTCTTTGGACCTTCTAGCAATAAAAGCTCCCACCCTCCCGCACATCGCGGTATTTAATGTGAATTTCTGCCACCCTGGATCCAGGGGGGAAACGTTTTTCTCTATATATGCTCGAGTTCTAATAACTGAGCAAAGAAATTGGTGAATCTGTCTATCTGAAACCGTTCTTAGTGTTATTTGAAATAAAATCTTCTTACAATGATTTATATTTTATTTGGTAAATCAATAAAGTACCACGGCCATTTCATGCCATTTCCTGTGTGGTGGTTCACTTCATTTTTCAGGGATTTCCTCACTTCCTGTGTGGCTATGGGACAAGATGTGAAAGGAAATCTCCCCAATGGCACACAGATGGTGGAAAAAAAAAATCTGACGGGGGTTTTAACCTTCCCCTATTCTATGAAAAAAAAACATCTTGCCTGTAGTTCCAATTTAAGTAGAGGTGATAAGGTAGTTTACAGGGTAGAGACAGGTCTATGGCAGGATCTGGCTGGACGTGGCTGAACGTTGTACTGAGTGGTACCAGCGTTTGAGGGCCTATGTGTTCAGGGACAAAGTTCTAGAACGCAGGTCTTCTACATTTTGGACCTTTTTCCCTGAACACACAGGACCCTAAACGTTGGTACCACTCGGTACAGAATCCATCCTCGTCCGGGCAAAACCTGCACCTTTCCTTACCAGGCACACCAATTCCAGGAAGGACACACTGCAGCTGGATGGCTCTTGGGCAAAGGCCCTAATAATCCTCCGGCTGCCATGCTAGTCCAATATCCTCCCTCCATTCTTAGTTATAAAGTTAGAAAAGGCTACATATGGGTACCTCATCCACATTAACATAGACAAAGAAGTGGATTAAAACCTAGCGGACTTTACTGGTACCAGAGAAGGACAGTAGACCACAATTGAATAAAAATTTTAATTACAAAAGTTGTTTAAAAAAACATCCAGCAATATATAGCAAAGATAGGCCATGCAGTCAAAAACTACAGCAGTATATGTTATTCTATTTAGCATTCCCTATGGTTTTATGGATGTTTTTCTAAACAACTTTTGTAATGCATTTTTAGTGATTGGTCAGACTCTTTTGCTTGAATGAAAAGATCTGTAAGATCTCAGAAGGGATGTGTTGGAGCTGGAGAGAGTCCAGAGAAGGGCAACTAAACTAATTAGGGGATTGGAGGACCTTGATTATGAGGAGCGTCTGCAATCGCTTGATTTATTCTCCCTGGAGAAGAGACGCCTGAGGGGGGACATGATAGCAATTTTTAAATATCTAAATGGGGATCTAGGCTTAGAAAAAAAGCTGTTCAGTCGAAGGGATTGCATGAGAACTCGGGGGCATACAATGCGATTAGAGGAGAAGCGTTTTAACCTCAGGCAACGTGGGGGGTTCTTTACTGTTAGGGCTACAAGATTGTGGAATTCTCTACCACATGAGGTGGTTTCTGCGAGTAGTATGGTGGCTTTCAAAAGACTCTTAGACGTACATCTCAAGGATCAGAACATTCAGGGGTATGCAAGATGATTACAGCCACACACATCTACACAGGTTGAACTGGATGGACTTTTGTCTTTATTCAACCTCACCAACTATGTAACTATGTAACTATATTGGCCTGGCTCCCTCTGGTGGATCATATTAATTCAATCCCAATACACCTTTCCAGCAACATATTACTTTGCCTTTTGCCCCTATGCTGATTTAACAGATAATCTTTGAACAACTCCTTAGTAGGAGGATTTTAAATCTTTTTGGCAAGGTCTCAAATATGATGGTGGATATGTATATATTTCTTTATCGTACATCGCAGGACACAGAGCAGCCATAATAATTACTATCTGAGTTATACGCCACCTATAGGTGAATGGACACTGGCAACCAAAAAGACAGGAAGTCCCCCTCTATATAACCCCTCCCATACAGGAAGTACCTCGGTTTTTTCACCAGTGTCTTAGAGGTGATGGTCATGGTTGAAGAAGCTCTCCATATTTTTGAAGAAGAAGAAAAAAGATTATGCTACAATCCCAGTTAAGATCTCTGGATACAAGGGGACTGGCAATCAGATCCATCTGAAAGTGGACTAAAAGGATGGTACCTGAGCCTCGGTTAAGGGAAACGAGGTATTGCCTGTATTGCGACCCTCTTGGGCGCTGGACCCTTGGTATGACTAACTCCAAAGGCATTCTGGCAGGGTTTAGGGGGGACCCGGTCCTTGAAGGTTGACAAGTGACAGAACCCGCCATGATGGGTGAAGATTGGGTTCTAGTTATAGGCAGAATCCTGCAGCGGGAATTGTAAAATCACTTTAATTATGATGCACTGTTACCTTCTAATTTAACAGATACCGGGTGCCATGTTTATATCTCGGCCTCTCAATCCCAGAGATTGTTAATTCAGTCTCTCACTGAAATGGTCCGGTCTGGATATAAATTACCTCCCTTAGAGATTTCTGAAGTCTCTTTTTCCTCATTAGGCTTGTTACCCCCTCCTCAAAATTCTCAGGCTTTTCCCTTACATCCGCTTTAAGAGCAGATAGGATTTTTATTCCTCCCAAAAGGTTTTCTTTGTTATATCCTATGGAGGAAAAATTCACAAGAAAATGGAGTATGCCTACAGTGGATGCTGCTATTTCTTCTGTAAACAGAAACCAATGGTGTAGATATAGCCCAGGTTTTTAAAGATCCAGCTGATAAGAAATTGGAATCTTGACTAAAAGTTTCCTTTGCTATTGCAGGGTCTGCAATACAACCAGCAGTGGTCGCTATAGAATTTTGTCAATCTTTGAAAGACCGTATTAAATGGGTGTCCAGGAGTGTTCCTTCTAAGAGAGAGACTGCTAAAGATTTAGCAGATTTATCCTTGGGTTTTGTGTTTTGCAGTAGATGCTCTTAAGGACTCCATACAGCAAATGTCACGGTTTGCTCTTCTGTCAGTTCCTATGTGCAGAATCCTGTGGCTAAAAAGTTGGTCTGCATAATAACCGTGTAAAAAATTGATTGCTGGGTTTCCCTTTCATGGGGAGTGCCTATTTATAGACGATCCGGACAAATACAAATATATCCAAAAGATTTCAGGGGGGAAGAGTGCTCTTCTACCAGTTAGGAGGAGAAGTAAACGTGCTTCTTTTAAGGTGTCTAAAACTCAGTTTCCAAGTACTTCTAATCCCAGGAAGTTTCGATGGCCTTAGCCATCTGGATCTAGAGCCAAGCCTTCAGGTTAAGGGAAGAAGAAACCCTGGGCCCAGAGGCCTACCAAGCCTAGCACTAAATCTACCTTATGAAGGAACACCCCCACTCAGTCGGATGGGGGGAAGGCTGCTACAGTTCTTGGAGGCCTATGTGGAAATGATTCAGGACAACTGGGTTATTTCCACAGTCTTGCAGGGGTACAAACTAAAATTTCGGGTGTTTCCTCATCCTCGGTTTGTAAGGTCAAATATACCTGCAGATCCTCTAAAAAGAAGATCCTTCTTTCTGGCTCTGGACCATCTGAGGTCTCAAGCAGTGATTACAGAAGTTCTGGACGATGAGAAATTCAGGGGTTTTTACTCAAACCTTTTGGTAGTCCCCAAACCAAACAAGGATGTGAGACCTATTCTGGATCTCAAAGCTCTAAACCAGTTCTTAAACATTCGCAGATTTAGAATGGAGTAAATTCGCTCAGTCATGGCCTCTCTGCAAGGAGGAGAATTTCTAGCAATCATAGACATCAAGGATGCATACCTTCACATGCTAATTTTTCAGACCCATCAAAGGTTTTTGCGCTTTGCGGTGGAAGACTGTCATTTTCAGTTTGGGGCCTTGCCCTTTGGGCTAGCCACAGCTCCATGAGTGTTTACAAAAACCCTAGCTCCAGTATTGGCTATTCTAAGGTCTATAGACCGTTCGGCTTCTGCTCTAAGCCAGAATGTGTTCCAGGCAGTTCAGTTCTTAGAACGTCTGGGTTGAATTCTGAGTTTGGCAAAGTCAGCGTTGAAGCCGGTTCAGAGTCAAGAGTATCTGGGTTTCCTTGTGGACACAGTGCAGGCAAAAGTGTTTTTGCTGCCAAGAAAGGTCGTAGCCCTGAAGGATCGTAAGAGGGAAAAAGTATCCTTCTGTATGTCTTTGTATGTGGTTTCTAAGGAAGATGGTGTCCTCATTTGAAGCAGTTACTTATGCTCAATTCCACTCTAGACCTTTACAGAACAACATTCTGTCAGCCTGGAGCAAAAAGATCCAGGCCCTAGATTGTCGCATGTCTCTAGTACCGAAGGTACGTCAGAGTCTAGAAAAAGGATGAATAGTTGGAATCGGCGCTACCGATTCCAACTATTTATCCTTTTTCTACACTATTTGGCTCCTATTCCCTAGGGGTTGGCTGGTGGCAGCTTCCATACCTGTATTAAAGTCTCTGGTGATATTCCATAGCGCTGGTCACCCCCTTACTTCTTATTTTTTACGTCAGAGTCTAGGTTCGTGGTTGGTAGCCAGGAATATGGAGAGTGGGAAATTCTTTCTTCCAGTAGTCTAAACGGTGGTGACTACAGATGCCAGTCTCTCTGGCTGGGGAGCAGTTCTGGAGCAAGCCAATGTCCAAAGGAAATGGTCCTGGTTAGAAAGGAGCTTCCCCATCAATATTCTGGAAATATGAGCGGTTTGTCGGGCATTAAGGTACTGGACTTCCAGGCTTCGAAAAAAGCCACGGCTGTGACCTATATCAACCATGAGGGGGGAACCAATTGTCAGTCAGCCCAGAAGGAGGTTGGTCACTTCCTATTCTGGTCAGAGAAATTTGTTCCATGCTTGTCAGCGGTTTTCATTTCAGGAATAGAGAACTGGCAGTCAGACATTTTCTGAGTCGCCAGCAGATGTTTCCAGGGTAATGGTCCTTACACCCCGGGATCTTTGCATACATTTGTCAACGCTGGGGGGTCCCAGACGTAGATCTGTTGGCATCTAGGTTCAACAACAAGTTGGGCAAATTTGTGTCCATAACCAGGGATCCGCTCGCAGTAGGATTGGATGCCTTGGTGACTCCCTGAGAGCAGTTCTCCCTGACCTATGCTTTTCCCCCAGTTCAGCTGCTGCCACGACTTCTGCGCAGGATTCAGGAAGAAGGGAAACCAGTAATCCTGGTGGCTCCAGCTTGGCTCAGGAGGATTTAGTACATGCAAATTCTAAGGTTGGCAGTGGGAAGGCCATGGGGACCTGCTCTCTTAGGGTTCAATATTCCACCCTGCTTTACAATGTCTAAATTTGACGGTTTGGCTATTGAAGCCTGGATAAGGGAGCGAGGTATATCTGGCCCTGCAGTCTCCACCGTGATAAACGCTAGGAAACCAGTCTCTAGGGGAATTTATTACAGAGTCTGGAAGTCTTACATTTCTTGGTGTGAGGGCCAGGAAGTAAATATATCATGGGGAGAGTTCTAGCCTTCTTACAAGTAGGGGTACATATGAAACTAGCCTTAGGCACTATTAAAGGTCAAATTTCAGCCTTGTCAGTTTTTTTTCAAAGACAGATTGCTTTGCATTCCTTGGTCCAAGCCTTTAAACAAGGGGTGCTACATATGCTTCCGCCAGTTAGGCCACCGTTGTGTCCTTAAATTTGGTCCTGGCGGTTCTACAGAAACAGCCTTTTGAGCCCATTCGGCATATTCCTCTGGTTCTTTTGACCAGAAAGTTAGTCTTTTTGGTCGCAGTAACTTTAGCTAGAAGAGTATCAGAGTTAGTGGCTCTTTCTTGTGAGGAGCCATTTTTGATCCTACATCAAGATAGGGTGATTCTACGTCCACACCCAGGGTTTTTGCCCAAGGTGGTGTCCGCTTTTCATTTGAATCAGGACATTATACTGCCTTCCTTCTTTCCAAATCCTCAAACAGCAGAGGAAAAGTTGTTACAATCTCTCGATGTAGTATGTGCATTTAAGGTCTATTTGAAGATGTCAGCTCAGATTCGGAAGAGCGACCTTTTGTTCGTACTGCCAGAAGGGCCCAGGAAAGGGCAGGCAGCATCTAGGTCTAAAATTCCTCAGTGGATCCGCCAGGTCATTATCAAGGCGTATGGTTTAAAGGGGAAGGTTCCACTTTTTCCGGTAAAGTCACACTCTACCAGAAGAGTAGGTGCTTCTTAGGCAGCTCGCCATCAAGCTTCTATGACTCAGATTTGCAGGGCTGCTACTTGGCCTTGTACTCCAAAAAAAATTTTTTTACAGGTAAGTTGAAGGAAAAATTGAATTATTTTTTAGTTTGTGATATTGGCGATATGGTCCTCCTATGATTCACTGATATCCTTTTTGTGGTGACCCTTTGGCTCTTTTGCAGTTGCACACTAACCTGGCGGCGGCTCTGGGGTAAAAGCAGTCTTTCAGATGATTCATTATATTTTTGATGTAAATGAATTTATGTAAGAATTGTGCCCAACAGGGTCTTATGGCCCCATTATACACTGTTCTTAGATGCATTTTTTTTGTCTACAGTGAACATCTTGTTCAGTTAAGTAGAAAAGTCTCCTGAAGAAGCCATTTCCTGGCAAAATATGTTGAGCAACTATCACTGTACAGTATACTTGAATCACATAAGGTTTCCACTCTGAAAAAAAAAACAGTTTTTAAGGCTGGAATGTCATTGTAATGTGTTTAACCACTTGCCGACCGCCGCAAGTCAGCCCCGTGCAGGCAAAGTGATGTACCGGTACGTCACTAGCCTGTGAGCCAATAGGGGGCAAACGCGCGCCGCCGGAGGCGCGCTCCCAC
Organism: Pelophylax lessonae; assembly: GCF_965119305.1. Taxonomy (NCBI): domain Eukaryota; kingdom Metazoa; phylum Chordata; class Amphibia; order Anura; family Ranidae; genus Pelophylax; species Pelophylax lessonae. Next base: position 241,326,425 of record NC_138776.1, read on the forward strand.
CACCGCTTGTTCACGGACACCTCCGTGAGAGTGACCGGCGAATCCAATGTCCGCCGGTCACTCGCACTCGTCAGTTACAGAGGGAGAAAGACAGGCGGCTAATGTAAACACAGCCGCCTGTCATTCTCCCTTGTGTAACAGCAGAGATCAAACAGTCCTGCTATGTAGGACCGTAGATCTCTGCTGTTACATGAACAGCCACATCCCTGTACAGTTAGAAACACGCCCCTAGGGACACACTTAACCCCTCCTTGTCCAATAAAGTTAACCCCTTCCCTGCCAGTGTTATTTTTACAGTAACAGTGCATATGTATAGCACTGATTACTGTAGTAATGTCACTGGTAACCCCAAAAGTGTCAAAAATGTCAGTCAAGGGTCCGATCTGTCCACCGCAATGTCGCATTCCCGCAAAAAAATTGCAGATCGCCACCATTACACGTTAAAAAAAAACAACAAAAATGACAAAAATCTTTCCCTTAGTTAGTAAACGCAATAACTTTTGCGCAAACCAATCAAAATACGCTTATTGCGATTTTTTTTTACCAAACATATGTAGCAAAACAAATCGGCCAAAACTGTTAACCACTTAAGCCCCGGAGGATTTTCCTGCTAAACGACCAGGGGGTATTTTGCGATTCGGCACTGCGTGACTTTAACAGACAATTGCGCGGTCGTGCGACGCTGTATCTAAACGAATTTGGCGTCCTTTTTTTCCCACAAACAGAGCTTTCTTTTGGTGGTATTTGATCACCCGTGCGATTTTTACTTTTTGCGCTATAAACAAAAAAAGAGCGTAAATTTTGAAAAAATAACAATATTTTTCACATTTTTTTATATGAAATTCCCCCAAAAAAAAATGTAAAAATCAAAATTTTTTAAAATTTTCGGCCAATTTGTTTTCTGCTACCTATGTTTGGTAAAAAAAATTGCAAAAAGCGTATTTTGATTGGTTTGCGCAAAAGTTATCGCGTTTACTAACAAAGGGAAAGATTTCTGTCATTTTTGGTGTTTTTTTTTTTAACGTGTAATGGCGGCGATCTGCGATTTTTTTTGCGGTACTGCGACATTGGGGCGGACAGATCGGACCCTTGACTACCATTTTTGACACTTTTGGGGTTACCAGTGACATTTCTACAGTAATCAGTGCTATACATATGCACTGTTACTGTAAAAATACACTGGTAGTGAAGGGGTTAACTTTATTTGGGAGGGAGGGGCTGTGTGTGTCCCTAGGGGCGTGCTTTCTACTGTGATTGGCTGTGGCTTGAGCTGTAAGGACACTGATCAACGGATCTACAAAGTAGATCCATGTGATCAGTGTTTTTACAGCGAGGAGAATGACAGGTGGCTTGTTTACACAAGCTGCCTGACATTCTCCCTCTCCCCCGACGATCGCCGAGTGACCGGCGGACATCGGGTCCGCTGGTCACACGCGCGGGGGGGTCCGTGACCGCGCGGGAGCGCGCCTCCGCGGGCGTGCGCTCGCTCCCCAGAGCCTCACAGGCGAGCGACGTAGACCTACGTCACTCTGCCTGTGAGGGGCTGACTGCCGCAGTAAATATACTGTGAGCAGTCGGCAACCGGTTAAAAAATTTAGATTTTTACATTTTTTTGGGGGAATTTCCTATACAAAATGTGAAAAATATTGTTATTTTTTCAAAATTTACGCTCTTTTTTTGTTTATAGCGCATGATCAAAAAATCACACAGGTGATCAAATACCACCAAAAGAAAGCTCTGTTTGTGGGAAAAAAAGGACGCCAAATTCGTTTAGGTACAGCGTTGCAGGACCGCGCAATTGTCCGTTAAAATCACGCAGTGCCGAATCGTAAAATAGGGCCTGGTCAGGAAGGGGGTAAAATCTTCCGGGGCTTAAGTGATTAATAAAATCTGTTTTATTATCCCCATTTCCTATCCCTACATGCATTCCTTTTAAAATTAAACATTTTTTTATTTAAATGTGATCTGCCGTCCTTCTTTGACACCAGTAAAGTCCGCTAGGTTTTGATCTACTTCTTTGTCCATTCCCAGTATCTGGCCTGAAACAAGTATGTGTATTAGGAGAGTCCTGAATTCACTTTGCTTTACCATATCTATATGCTTATTCCAAGCCAGCATCTCTTTAAGCCATAAACAGGCAGCTAGAATTTTCAGAAAGAAGCCTGCAACTCCAGCACTTTGTCTAAGCAGAGGTCTCCCTTAATGCAAAATCTCATATCTTCATTTTCTGTTTAGATATGAAACCTTCGTTGTGAATACCATTACTGTCACCCTTGTTTAAAGTAACCTATATTTTAAACGGAAGGTCTCTAATTGCAGTTAGTTATGATCTTGTTGAAGAAAACAAAGTTATGATCAATGTTTCCGATGAGGCCAGCTTTGTCTCTTTGGCTGGAAGCTATTAATTAATCAGGCCTGTCAATGGAAGATTAATGGAACTTATTACAATGGGTGACTGCAAGTGGCAGCCCAAAGATAGATGAGACATCGCCAAGTGCAGGATAGTAAAGCACCTGCCCTGAGTGTACGTTCCATGCCGCTCCTGGGACTCCTGGGGACGGTCCCATCGGCAGTACCTCTATCTTCTACTCTCACATATGTGCAGGTGTTGAGTGTGGCTTTGTCACCAGGACAATAATCTCATTATGAGCTATTGATTGAGTCCGGGACATCTTCCTGCTGGACCTTTCTGGCATTCCTAAAAGGCCTGCTCAGCCCTTGTCATGTAGACATCAGTTGTCACAGCAGGGGAGCCCATGTAGTTAGAAAAAAAGGGGGGGGGGAGACTTAGTGCAATTTGGGAAGGGATAGTGAAGAGATCTGGATCAGAGAGACCATAAGGAACTGCAATAGAAAGAAGGTGAAGTCCAGGGCATTGGTGGCATACTTGAAGATACAGAGCAAGAGCAAGGATGCAACGGTCCCATTCAACGGGTAAGAACTAAATATTTTTTTTTTTTATGTTCAAAAAATCTATTATTCTTTAAAAACTTTTCAAAGATTCAAGAACACTAAGCTAACCATATCTTTATTTTACCTTAGAGTTTACATTTTACAGCATTGCAAACACCACAACGTTTCTATAATACTTTTTTTTACCTGTGTACCACTAATGTCCCACTAGAGCACTGCACAAAAAAAACACATTTTTTTGGTATTTTTGATTAGTATTATTTTTTGCATAATGGGCATTGGGAGGCATTATATGGCAAAATTAAAATAAATATATATAGTATTATTATATAGTATTATTAAAAAAAAAATATATATATATATATATATATATATATATATATAGTATTATTTTTTACATACTGGGCATTGGGAGGCATTATATGGCAAAATAAAAATAAATAAATATATATATATATATATATATATATATATATATATTTATTTTGCCATATAATGCCTCCCAATGCCCAGTATGTAAAAAATAATACTATATATATATATATATATTTTTTTTTTTTTTTTTTTCATACAATGTCTGCCAATGTTTTGTATACAGCTAATCAAAAATAAGTTGCTCTCTATGACCCTATTGGGACTTTAGTGGTACTAAATGAATTATGGGATGCATTACTAGAGGGATCACCAGCAGGAGGAAGGAGGTCCTGACTCCTTTTTTATAGCTCTTTAATTAGCTCTTATTTAGAATACTGTGTCCAGTTCTGGAGGTCTCTTTACCAAAAAGCTATTGATCAGGGAGAACGAGTCCAAAGATGGGCAACAAAAATGGTGAGGTTTGGGGGATAAAACATATTTGGAGAAACTTCAGGATAACATATTTGGATAAAGTCCCAAAAATAAATATAAAATAAAAAAAATTATATATATATATATATATATGTGTTTTTTTCATACAATATTTTGCAATGTTCTGTATACAGTTAACCAAAAATAAGTTGCTCTCTATGATCCTATCGGGACTTTAGTGGTACTAAATTAATTATGGGATGCATTACTAGAGGGATCACCAGCAGGAGGAAGGAGGTCCTGACTCCTTTTTTTATAGCTCTTTAATTAGATCTCATTTAGAATACTATGTCCAGTTCTGGAGGTCTCTTTACCAAAAAGATATTGATAAGAGAGAACGAGTCCAGAGATGGGCAACAAAAATGGTGAAAGGGTTGGGGGATAAAACATATTTGGAGAAAGTCCCAAAAAAAAAAATTATATATATATATATATATATATATATATATATATATATGTGTGTGTGTTTTTTTTTTCATACAATGTCTGCCAATGTTTTGTATACAGCTAATCAAAAATAAGTTGCTCTCTATGACCCAATTGGGACTTTAGTGGTACTAAATTAACTATGGGATGCATTACTAGAGGGATCACCAGCAGGAGGAAGGAGGTCCTGATTCCTTTTTATAGCTCTTTAATTAGATCTCATTTAGAATACTGTGTCCAGTTCTGGAGGCCTCTTTACCAAAAAGATATTGATAAGAGAGAACGAGTCCAGAGATGGGCAACAAAAATGGTGAAAGGTTTGGGGGATAAAATATATTTGGAGAAAGTCCCAAAAAAAAAATAAAATTATATATATATATACACATATATATATATGTATATATATATATATATATATGTTTTTTTTTTTCATACAATGTCTGCCAATGTTTTGTATACAGCTAATCAAAAATAAGTTGCTCTCTATGACCCTATTGGGACTTTAGTGGTACTGAATTATTATTTGGAGAAACTTCAGGAAAACATATTTGGAGATTGTCCTTAAAAAAAATAAAACTAAAAAAATTACCTTTTATAGCTCTTTTATTAGATCTCATTTAAAATACTGTGTCCAGTTCTGGAGGTCTGTTTAACAAAAAGATATTGATAAGAGAGAACGAGTTCAGAGATGGGCAACAAAAATGGTGAAAGCTTTGGGGGATAAAACATATTTGGAGAAAGTCCCTAAAAAAAAAAAAAAAAAAATACATATATGTTTCTTTTTCATACAATGTTTGCCAATGTTCTGCATACAGCTAATTAAAAATAAGTTGCTCTCTATGACCCTTTTGGGACTTTAGTGGCACTGAATTAATTATGGGATGCATAACTAGAGGGATCACCAGCAGGAGGAATGAGGTCCTGATTCCTTTTTATAGCTCTTTAATTAGATCTCATTTAGAATACTATGTCTAGTTCTTCTGGAGGTCTCTTTAACAAAAAGATATTGATAAGAGAGAACGAGTCCAGAGACGGGCAACAAAAATGGTGAAAGTTTTGGGGGATAAAACATATTTGGAGAAACTTCAGGAAAACATATTTGGAGAAACTTCAGGAAAACATATTTGGAGATTGTCCCCAAACAAAATAAAAATAAAAAAAATGATATATATATATGTGTGTGTTTTTTTCATACGTTTTTCAATGTTCTGTATACAGCTAACCAAAAATAAGTTGCTCTCTATGACCCTTTTGGGACTTTAGTGGTACTGAATTAATTATGGGATGCATAACTAGAGGGATCACCAGCAGGAGGAAGGAGGTCCTGATTCCTTTTTATAGCTCTTTAATTAGATCTCATTTGTGTCCAGTTCTGGAGGTCTGTTTAACATAAAGATATTGATTAAGAGAGAACGAGTCCAGAGACGGGCAACAAAAAAGGTGAAAGGTTTGGGGGATAAAACATATTTGGAGAAACTTCAGGAAAACATATCTGGAGAAACTTCAGGAACTTCATATGTATAGTTTGGGGGAAAGAAGAGAAAGGGGAGACACAATTGAACCCTTTAAATACATCATGATGGTGAATAAGGTTCAGGAGGGCAGCATTTTCAATATGTAGCCAAGTTAAAGAACACGGGGACATGACCTCAAAACAGCAGGAGGAAAGTTCAAAACTAATCTCGGAAATCATTATTTTACCAAAAAAGTCGTTGATGCTTGGAATAGACTTCCAGCAGAAGTAGTGAGTCAATCACCACTAAATGGATTTAAACATGCTTGGGACAAACATTGATCTATACTCAACAAAAAGGTAAAAAAAAAAAAAAATGTGGCATTGATATTGGATCACTCTTCTATGTTTCTCGATATATGTAATTAAAATGAATTTATTCTCTTATAAAGTAGTAGTTAAAAATATATAACTTTTTTTTTCTATTAAATATTAAAGACAGTAAATAGAATATATAAAACACATTATACATGCGGACTTCAGAAGATCCACCATAAGAAAGGAGCCAAAAAAGAGCAGCCTCTTACCAGATGAAAGTAATAAACCAGCCGTCCAAATAGTGAGCTTGTTGATATGGGTCACCAATTCCGGCAAAGGGGATACAGATTGTTTTTCTTGCCACCTAAACCTGCAAGACCCCCCACCCCCCAACAGACATATTGTAAAGGTTTCTGTTAATGCACCAGTATTCTGTTCTTTACAGTCTCATTTTATATAATATATTCAGCTTTTGCCATAGATATACAGGACAATACCCTGGGTATCTCTGCATTATTTGCAGATCAACAGTGTACTTCTTCAATAGAGTTAAAGGAAACTGAATATATTTCATAATAGTCTATAGACTGATAGCAGTATGGGGTTTATCAGAACAAAAGTATTTTAAAACTAGAGTAATATTTTTCAACAGGGAACTGACTATCCACTCGGAAATCGCATAGAGGCATTGTGATGCTTTTTTGTGTGTCTAATATGGCAGCACACGTAGGCTGGAATGTTTCGCACTTTCTGCAATGGTATGAGGACTTCATCCATACTAATGAATGCTTTTAGTATCTATGTCAAATAAATGTTGAGATAGCTTGTTTGTCATATTTGTAGTAACCCTTTAACGTAGGTAAAGCCAAAGTCTTTTTATCTAGTGTTGGATAGAGCGTTGAAGGGTTAGAACTCTGGTTTACGTTTTTACGGCTGTTTGTGTCCTTATTAGGGAGATCCATTCACTCTATTTGTCCTGATGACTGTTGTTAGTGGGACTAAAATGGAAAATAAATTCTTTTTAAAATTATCAAATGAACAGGAATAGAGGGGAAATCTCCCAATGTGGACACTTGTTCTGGTGAGAAATCTCCCACTGTAGGAACATTTGGTGTGAAATATCCCAATGTGGGCACTTGTTCCAGTGATTAATTTTCCACCGTGGGCACTTATGGTGGGAAATCTCCCATCCCAATGCAGGCACTTGTTCCAGTGAGAAATCTCCCACTGTGGGCACTTTTAGTGAGGAATCTCCCACTGTGGGCACTTGTTCAGATTGGATATCTCCCAATTTGGGCACTTGTTTTAGTGAGGAATCTCCCACTGTGGGCACATTTGGTGGGAAATATCCCAATGTGGACACTTGTTCTGGTGAGAAATCTCCCACTGTAGGCACATTTGGTGGGAAATATCCCAATGTGGGCACTTATTCCAGTGAGGGATCTCCCACTGTGGGCAATTATGTTCGTAAATCTCCCAATGTGGACACTTGTTCCAGTGATGAATTTTCCACTGTGGGCACTTATGGTGGGAAATCTACCATCCCAATGCGGGCACTTGTTCCAGTGAGAATCTCCCACTGTGGGCACTTTTAGTGAGGAATCTCCCACTGTGGGCACTTGTTCAGATGGGATATCTCCCAATTTGGGCACTTGTTTCAGTGAGGAATCTCCCACTGTGGGCCGTTTTGGTGGAAAATCTCCCAATGTGGACACTTGTTCCAGTTATGAATTTTCCACTGTCGGCACTTATGGTGGGAAATCTCCCATCCCAATGCGGGCACTTGTTCCAGTGAGAATCTCCCACTGTGGGCACTTTTAGTGAGGAATCTCCCACTATGGGCACTTGTTCAGATGGGATATCTCCCAATTTGGGCACTTGGTTCAGTGAGGAATCTCCCACTGTGTTCACTTTTGGTGGGAAATCTCCCAATGTGGGCACTTGTTCCAGTGAGGAATCTCCCACTGTGGGCAAATTTGTTGGTAAATCTCCCAATGTGGACACTTTGGGAGATTTACATGCTGCAGTCATGTTCCTGGTAAGAATCTTTGCAGCTAGCGATTCTCTACAATGTAAGAATAATCCTACCACATTTACCAGGCTCTCCTGTCCCATCAAGGAGCCCGGCAAGGATGCGACTGGTGGGCATTCACTTCCTTGGACAAAGTGATATGAACTAATGTTGTTCCCCCCCACTATGTGACATCAGAAACCAGAAGCGACAAGGATTTTGCCACATACCAGTTATGGTCTGATGTAAAGAAGCCGTTACCAGCTTGTGAAAACATCTGATCAAACCGATCTCAGAGGCCAGAGGAGAGATATGGGGTCTCATAGACCCAAAATCTTTCCATAAAGAGGACCTGTCATTGCCCATGCTATAACAAGGGATGTTGTTTATCGTGATAGCAGTAAAGTTGTTAAAAAATGTGAAGTTACAGTGTTAACATTTTTAAAAAATAAAATAAATTATAAAGTAAAAAAAAGATTAAAATGCCACCTTCACCCGTGCTCATGCGCAAAGGTGAACACACACATTGAAAGGAATGTCAACAATGGTCTGGAGCCCTGGACTGAAGCTAGTTAAAGTAGAAGTCGACCCTAAGACTAAAATTCCCACTAAAGGCATCCAGGTTCTAACACTAACCTAGCTAGCCCTGTAAAGAAGAAATCAGTATACTTACCTTTTTTGAAGCCAATCCGACCCGATCCCACGCTGAGCTGTCAGCCGCGGCTTCGCTGTGGAGGGGTGTGCAGAGGATACAGCCGACAACGGAAGCCCCATAGTAACTCTATGGGTGACTTCCCTTCCCTTTCATTTCACAACTGTTGTCAGCTGTGTCCTATGTTGAGCTTCTGCCGCTGGAGATCGGATCGGCTTCAGAAAAGGTAAGTATACTTATTTCTTCTTTACAGGGCTAGATAGGTTAGTGTTAGATCGTGGAGATCTATAAATGTAGGGATTTTAGTTTTAGGGTGGACTAAAGCCCTGTACACACGCAACGAATTTCCGCTGACCGGTCGTCCGTCTTTTGTCCAGAGTGGTGTCTGTTGGTTGGAATGTGCCTAGACTGCACACAAATTTTGTCGTCGGACAGAATTCTACTTCAGAAGTGATGTCATGTGTTGGATTGCTTTCTTTGTGTTCTTTCATCTCTGAGCATGCCCATTCTTGCTCATAAGATTTTTCCCTGTCGAAATCTGTACTGACTGCAGGAAAATCGGACATGTTTTGACGGTGGACAAAAATTTTATAGTCTCCACACCAGAATTTTGTCGGCCGAAAAGTCGGAGTCGGTTGTCGACAAGCCGAAAATCGTCAGATCGGTCGTCGGACGAAAATTCCCGGCCGAATTTCGACTCGTGTGTACGGGGCTTTAGACTTCAGGTTGTAGATGTCACCCGCTTGACGTAAATGTGTGCCAATTATGCATGTTTGACCCCTACCTTCATTCTTTTTTTTCTTATTCAATACTAAATCACATGATTCTTACTTTATCTTATTAAATATTTCAACAAATCCCTTTTATGATATCCTCTTTTTATAATCCTTTAAAAAAAAACAAAAAACATCTGCTTTCTAATTCAAAGGCTTGTTGAGTTGAACAGTTGCGCTTTGCTCACATACATTGACCTGTGGGGATCCCCGGTTTAATGACTTGGGGTGATGATGACTGTCCCAGTGCAAAAGACAATTCATTACAATTTACTTTTTAATTTGGTTTTCATCAGTACAGCATTTTCAATTTACATTTATACAGCATATGGAAATAATGATTTAACTACAGTAAAACCCTCACAATAAAAGACAGTCATAACAACCAACACTCAAACTAATAATAAAAAAAAAAAAAAAAAAAAAGATTTTATAATTTTTTTTTATCATATTACATATAAACTCTATACACCCAATGTGCCATACTCAACTAATGCCTTGTACACACGCAGCGATTATCGGCCGACCGATTGTCCGTCTTTTGTCCAGAGTGGTGTTGTGTTGGTTGGAATGTGCCTAGACTGCACACTAATTTTCTCGGCCAACAAAAATCTACTTCAGAAGTGATGTCATGTGATGGTTTACTTTCCGTGTGTTTTTTCTTCTCTGAGCATGCCCAGTCTTGCTCATCAGATTTTTGTCTGTCGAAATCTGTACTGACTGACGGAAAATCGGCCGTTGTGTTGACGGCCAACAAAAATTTTATAGCCTGCACACCAGATTTTTTTCGGCCGAAAAGTCGCAGTCGCTTGTCGAAAGCATCATACTAACAAGCCGAAAATCGGCCAATCGGACGTTTGGGGTCTTTTAGAACCCCAGATCCCTCCACAACAGTACCTGTCAAGTAAAAAAAAAAAAAAAATAATTTTTATTTTAAATGTACGAAAATATCAGCCCATATATACCGATACGTGATGACCAGAATACCAGTATTGGTATCGGCAATGAAGAAACGATATCAGTTGATCGCTAATATATATATATATATATATATATTTTTTAAGCAAAGATTCTGGAGAATAAAATGTCGTTGCAATATTTTTTTGCGCAATTTCAAACGCAATTTTTTTTAAGAAAATACATTTCACTGCATTTAAAAAAAAGCTAAACAGTAAAGTTAACCCAATTTTTTTTGTATATTGTGAAAGATGATGTCATGCCGAGTAAATAGATGCCTAACATGTTATGTTTAAAATTTAGCCACACTCGTGGAATGGCGTCAAACTACGGTACCTAAAAATCTCCATAGGCCATGATTTAAATTTTTTTAACGTTTACCAGTTTAGAGTTACAGAGGAGGTATTTTTCTAAAATTATTGCTCTTGCTCTGGCGAGTGTGGCGATATCTCACATTTGTGATTTGAACACCGTTTTCATGTGCGGGCACGACTTACGTATGCGTTTTCTTTCGTGCGCGAGCTCCCGGAGAGGGGGGGCGCTTTAAATGATTTTTTTTTCCTATTTATTTTATTTTATTTTTTTGTTTTAAGTTTTTAAAAAAAATAAAAAATCTGATCACTTCTGTTACTGTCACAAGCAATGTAAACATCCCTTGTGACAGTAATAGGCATTGACAGGTACTCTTTATGGAGGGATCGGGGGAAGGGGGGAATGTGACAGTAATAGGCAGTGACAGGTACTCTTTATGGAGGGATCGGGGGTCAAAAGACTCCAAACCCCTCCTCTGCGCTTTAAAGTATTCAAAATGCTTAAATCTGCATTTTTGAATACTGACATTTTTTTTAATCGGTGCCGTTGGCAGCCAAGTAACCCGGAAGTGACATTGTGATGTCGCTTCCAGGTTACTTGATCGGAGACCAGATTAAAACTGAATCCGGCTTTGTTCGGGACTCCAACCAGCCGGCGGATGTGCCGGCTGGTTGCCCGGGTCTCCCAGTGGCGGATGTGCCGGCTGGTTGCCCGGGTCTCCCAGTGGCGGATGTGCCGGCTGGTTGCCCGGGTCTCCCAGTGGCGGATGTGCCGGCTGGTTGCCCGGGTCTCCCAGTGGGACGGGAGAACTTGTAAGAGCCGCGGAAGGCGGTGGGAGGCGTCCCCTCCCGCTCGCTGTGATAACGACCGAGCGGCTGCTGAGCCCCATCGGCTGTTATCTGAAATATGACAACCGGCTCTAAAAAAAGAAACGGTACCGTGTTGATGCCTGCAGCTGCATCATCCCGGTACAACCACTGCTGCCAGCAGACGTACCATTTGCGGGAAGTAAAAGATACGATATTCCAGTCCAGAGTATAAAAAAAGTTTACAGATGATGGCCAGCAAAATATTGCTTCCCGAAGTAAATTTAATAAAAGAAAGTCGTTTTTAATGATTATGTATTTTATATTATTTTATTATTTATTTTTGTATAGAGGTACCAATTATGATGCTAGGACTAGGATGTAGGTGATAAAGTATTTTTGTACGTGATTTTCTGAGTGCATAGCCACAAAAAAATATATAATTGTTTTATTGAAGTGGATGGTGGGTTAGGTTCACACCGATACGGCCATGGGTTCGTGCCTGGAGTCCGGTGGGTCCCTGTTCACCGTTTCAGTTGCAAATTAGGTCCAAATTTTTGCCTGTATTCGCACCTGAAACAGAGCCAAAGATGCACAGGACCCTTTTCCAGTGTGCTCTGCAGCTGCCCCGGAGCTCTGTGAACCGACTCCATTGAGAGTCACACTCTCCTATCATGCGAATTGGATGAGGGGAAATCCTCATCCAATTTTCATTAGTGTGAACTAGGGATCGACCGATTATCGGCAATGCGGATATATCGAGGGCCAATATGCACTTTCCCTGATATATCGGAATCTGCCCTGGAGGTTACCGATATTGCCGATATTGTCATGACGTCATTGCGCATGTTGCGCCACGCACTTCCGCGCACTGAGACAGCTTCTGCCTTCTTAGGCCGCCTCCCTCAGCCTCGTCTGGAGTCGGGGAGTCTCGGGACAGTAAGTGTACAGTGCACACAGTGTGTTTAACACAGCAGCCACATACATACACCCACCCACAGCTGCCCAGTGCCAGCCAGCCACCCACACACCCACAGGCCTGTACCAGCCAGCCCCAGGCCCTGCCTGTACCAGCCAGCCACCCACCACACAGAGTGCCAGCCAGCCACCCACCACAGGGTGCCAGCCAGCCACCCATCACAGGGTGCCAGCCAGCCACCCACCAAAGGGTGCCAGCCAGCCACCCAGCCACCACAGGGTGCCATCCAGCCAGTCACCCACCATAGGGTTCCAGCCAGCCAGCCAACCACAGGGTGCCATCCAGCCAGCCACCCATCACAGGGTGCCAGCCAGCCACACATCACAAGGTGCCAGCCAGCCATCCACCCACCACAGGGTGCCAGCCAGCCACACACCAAAGGGTGCCAGCCAGCCATCCACCCACCACAAGGTGCCATCCAGCCAGCCAACCACCACAGGGTGCCAGCCAGCCACCCGCCCACCAAAGGGTTCAGTAACAGATTTGTGTTGATAATTGTGTTTATTTTGCAAAACTTTACATGTTCAAAATATCGGCCCATATCAGCCAATACCGATATGCAATGGCCAAAATATCGGTATCGGTATTGGCAACGAAAAACCGATATCGGTCAATCCCTAGTGTGAACTAGGGTTGTCAACTCATCCCTTTAAAACCGAACACATATTAATTATACAGTGTCTTTGGCTGATTTAGGTGGTAATTAAACTCAGAGCCTTATCTGCATTAAATTAGCCACAGAATCTTTGTAAATAATATACGTTCAGTTTTAAAGCGATGAGGTGGCAACCCTAGTGTGAAGCCAGCCATAGACTGGCAAGATGCTTTAATTGTGATATATCCCCAGTTTGACTCTTTTTAACAATTTAACAATTTTGATTTGCATCCATACACCAATAAATGGAAATTGGGTAGACCAGACTGCATGCAAATGGTCAGGCCACAGGTAGAGGGTGCTGTGGCAGTAGAGCCCGAAGTGGGATATAAATAGGGGGAGTGTATGATTTAGAGCAGTGTTTCTCAACCTATTTTTCAGTCAAGGCACCCTTTAAAAATTATGGACAATCTCGAGAAACCCTTTACAAATGATGGACAGTTTCGAGGCACCCCATTCTAAAATGTAAAAACTATTCTAATAGTTTTACATAATGAAGCAACATCCACAAGTCCAAGTAGGAAACCCAACGTTAGAGGTGATTTATTCTTCCAAAGCCAATACGCTTTTGCAAAATGGTACTGACTAGTATTCCTATGTTTCTCTATCACTCAGCTAATGTGAGCCCACAGCTAATGGAGAGAGGTAGGGGAGGGTAAAACAAGGATGCTATGCAGGCTGACTTGCCAGCAGAGGGTGCTGTGTTAATGATGTCATCATGCTTGTTCATAGGAAACTCTATAAATATGGGGAAGACACACAGCAAGCACTATTTTGCCATGTGGCACCTCTGTTGCACAAATTTTATTCCCTGACAAAGCTGGCAAAATGTGGTGTAGCTGCAGAGAAACTAGTCAGGTTCTTTTTGTCCAAGCTTAGCTGAACAAGCTGAATTCAGCAGCTGATTGACTACCATGTACAGCTGCACCAGATTTTGCACTCCTTCATTTTTAGTAAATCAACCCCTTAATGCCTAAATTTATTTTATTTGGAGACATATAACAGTGCTCACCTCCTTTATTCACTTCTGGACCGGTAGGATTTTCCCCCTTCCAGGCCATATTTTGCCAATTGGCACTGCGTTACATTAACGGACAATTGCGTGGTCGTGCGATGCTGTACCCAAATAAAATTGATGTCCTTTTTCACACAAACAGAGCTTTCTTTTGGGGGTATTTGATCACCTGTGCGATTTTTATGTTTTGCACTATAAACAAAAAGAACTGACAATTTTGAAAAAAAAAAAAAAAATCTATATTTTTTACTTTATGCTATAAAACCTATCCAATAAAAAAAAAAATATTTATCAATTTAGGCCAATATGTATTCTGCTACATGTTTTTGGTAAAAAAACAAAACAAAATCCCAATAAGCGTATATTGATTGGTTTGTGCAAAAGTTATAGCGTCTAAAAACTATGCAATATTTTTATGGAATTTTTATTTTTTTTTAAATTGTGTTTTACTAGTAATGGCGGCGATCAGCGATTTTTAGAAGGACTGTGGCATTGCGACACTATGTGACACTTTTTTGGGGACCAGTGACACCAATACAGTGATCAGTGCTAAAAAAAATGCACTGTCACTGTACTAATGGCACTGGCAGGGGGGGGGGGTCTATGGGAACCCTGCTCTAAAGGGGAATCTATGGGAACCCTGCTCTAAAGTGGGATCTATGGGGAACCCTGGCCTGGCCTACTCTAAAGGGAGATCCATGGGAACCCTGCTCTAAAGGGAGATCTATGGGAACCCTGCTCTAAAGGGGGATCTATGGGAACCCTGCTCTAAAGGGGGATCTATGGGAACCCTGCTCTAAAGGGAGATCTATGGGAACCCTGCTCTAAAGGGGGATCTATGGGAACCCTGCTCTAAAGGGAGATCTATGGGAACCCTGCTCTAAAGGGGGATCTATGGGAACCCTGCTCTAAAGGGGAATCTATGGGAACCCTGCTCTAAAGGGGAATCTATGGGAACCCTGCTCTAAAGGGGAATCTATGGGAACCCTGCTCTAAAGGGGAATCTATGGGAACCCTGCTCTAAAGGGGAATCTATGGGAACCCTGCTCTATAGGGGAATCTATGGGAACCCTGCTCTAAAGGGGAATCTATGGGAACCCTGCTCTAAAGGGGGATCTATGGGAACCCTGCTCTAAAGGGAGATCTATGGGAACCCTGCTCTAAAGGGGGATCTATGGGAACCCTGCTCTAAAGGGGAATCTATGGGAACCCTGCTCTAAAGGGGAATCTATGGGAACCCTGCTCTAAAGGGGAATCTATGGGAACCCTGCTCTAAAGGGGAATCTATGGGAACCCTGCTCTATAGGGGAATCTATGGGAACCCTGCTCTAAAGGGGAATCTATGGGAACCCTGCTCTAAAGGGGGATCTATGGGAACCCTGCTCTAAAGGGGAATCTATGGGAACCCTGCTCTAAAGGGGAATCTATGGGAACCCTGCTCTATAGGGGAATCTATGGGAACCCTGCTCTAAAGGGGAATCTATGGGAACCCTGCTCTAAAGGGGGATCTATGGGAACCCTGCTCTAAAGGGGAATCTATGGGAACCCTGCTCTAAAGGGGGATCTATGGGGACCCTGGTCTGCTCTAAGGGGATTTATAATAATACAAATTTATTAAATATATATAAATTTATTAATAATAAAAAATACATAATCATTAGGGGCCCCTTTCACACTTGTGCGACTTGTCCTGCGACTGCACAGCCACATGGTAAGTCGTACCCCATGATTTCCATTGAGTACCATTTATATCTGTGTGACTTCAAGTCTCAACAACTTCAAAGTAGTCCCTGCACTACTTTGGTCTGACTTTGATGCGTTTTGAGCTCCATAGACCTCAAGATTACACAGGCATTGCTTCAAGTCCAGTCAAAATCACAGAAAAATTGTGTAAAAATCGTGGCAAAAAAATTGCAGCAAAAATTGCGCAACTTTTAGGTTACACAAGTGTAAAAGGGGCCAAAAACTGTGGTACAGGTAGAAAAATTGGCAATTTTTAATGATGGGAAGACATAGCCATATTTTAACCAGTTCCGGACCACCCACCGCATATTTACTGCGGCAGGCTGGCCCTCCTGTGCGAAATGAAGTAGACCTACGTCGGTCGTGCGCTTGCAGCTAGGGGGTGAGCGCATGCCTCCCGTCCCCACTCGGCAGCGGGGACTCCACGCCCCCCCCACAGTTAGAACCACTCCCCTAGGCTCACATTTAACCCCTTGATCACCCACTGTGTTAACCCCTTCCCTGCCAGTGTCCTTATTTCAGTAACAGCGCATATTTTTAGCACCGATTACTGTATTAGTGTCACTGGTCCCCCCAAAAGTGTCAAAAATATCAGTTAGGGGTCCGATCTGTCCGCCGCAATGTCGCAGTCCCGCTAAAAATCGCAGATCGCCGCCATTACTCGTAAAAAAAAACCAATAAAAACGACATAAATCATTCCCGTAGTTAGTATACCAAAAATATGTAGCAGAAAACAAATTGGCCTAAAATGTTAAAAAAAATGTGATTTTTTAATTTTTTTTGAGAATGTTTTATAGCAGAAAGTGAAAAATATATCTTTTCTTTTAAAATCCCAAATGGAATCATAGTATTAGTAGCGCAGACAGCTCGCATATCATTCCACATATCATCATTTATATATTTTTTTGACAGACTTTCCTTTTAAGTAGCCGCGACAGGTCTTTAATAAGACTCATTTGATTGATTTTATTTGTGTGCAGGGGATATCATATTGCTGTTTGGTGATATTTATATATATTTTTTTATATCTTTTCTTTTCACAATTGTCGCTTTCTTTTTGTTTATAGCGCAAAAAATAAAAATCAGAACAGGTGATCAAATACCCCCAAAGAAAGCTCTATTTGTGGGAAGAAAAAAAAAGGATATCGATATCAATTTTATTTTGGGTAAATCGTCGCACGACCGCATAATTGTCCGTTAAAGTAACGCAGTGCCGAATCGCAAAATATAGCCTGGTCATTAACCACTTGCCGACCGCCGCAAGTACATTTACTGCGGCAGTCAGCCCCTCACAGGCAAAATGACGTATATATATACGTCACTAGCTTGTGAGGCTCTGGGGAGCGAGCGCCGCCGGAGGCGCGCTCCCGGACCCCCCCCCGCGCGCGTGTGACCGGCGGACCCGATGTCCGCCGGTCACTCAGCGATCGTCGGTGGAGAGGGAGAAAGGCAGGCGGCTAATGTAAACAAGCCGCCTGTCATTCTCCCCTGTGTAGAAACACTGATCATACGGTTCTACTATGTAGGACCGTTGATCACTGTTCCTACACCTCAAACCACAGCCAATCACAGTTAGAAGCACACCCCTAGGGACACACACCACCCCTCCCCCTCAGATAAAGTTAACCCCTTCACTGCCGGTGTAATTTTACAGTAACAGTGCATATGTATAGCACTGATTACTGTAGAAATGTCACTGGTAACCCCAAAAGTGTCAAAAATGTCAGTCAAGGGTCCGATCTGCCCGCTGCAATGTCGCAGTACTGCAAAAAAAATCGCAGATCGCCGCCATTACGCGTTAAAAAAAAAAACAACAAAAATGACAAAAATCTTTCCCTTTAGTAAAGTAAACGCGATAACTTTTGCGCAAACCAATCAAAATACGCTTTTTGCAATTTTTTTTTACCAAACATTTGTAGCATAAAACAAATTGGCCGAAAATGTTAAAAAATTTTGATTTTTACATTTTTTTGGGGGGGAATTTCATATAAAAAAATTTGAAAAATATTGTTATTTTTGCAAAATTGACGCTCTTTTTTTGTTTATAGCGCATGATCAGAAAAATCGCACAGGTGATCAAATACCACCAAAAGAAAGCTCTGTTTGTGGGAAAAAAAGGACGTCAAATTCGTTTAGGTACAGCATCGCACGACCGCGCAATTGTCCGTTAAAATCACGCAGTGCCGAATCGCAAAATAGGCCCTGGTCAGGAAGGGGGTAAAATCTTCCGGGGCTTAAGTGGTTAAGGGGAAAAATCTTCCGGTCCAGAAGTGGTTAATATAATTGTTTTCAAAAACCATGAAGTGTTGAATGTTTTTTTTTGGCTATAAACTCCCTTAGGGTCCTTTCACACGGGCGATTTGATCCGCCTGTCAGTTTTTCAGGCGGATCGGATCGAATGCTCCATGCATCCCTATGGGGCAGCAGATGTCAGCGGAGACATGTCCGCTGACACCCGCTGCTATCCGCTTCTGATCCTGTCCATGGAAACCCTATTTTCCATCCGTCTGGCGGATCGGATCGGATAAGAATGAAAACGGTCCGTTCTCATCCGATCTCCCCATAGAGGACAGCTGGGAATTTGACAGCTGTCATCCGCCTGCTCAGCGGGGATTGGTGGATCGATCCCCCGATGAGCAGAACGGACCTCGTCGGACAGCGCACCGTGTGAAAGGATCCTTAGTCTACCAAGGACTGGGGTTATTATTTCAGTGTTTTCTGCATTAAATACCTCTTTGTCTTTCAGACGCGCACAATGTCCATTCTGGGTGTTTTGTGTCCCCTGACGTCAGCTCCTGGAGCTCATCTCTCTCAGACGTCCCTCGGCCTCCACAAGACGATGTCTCATGTAAGAATGCCGCTCTGCGGAGTATTATGGTCAGCCTGGAGACCTCAGCGCTTTGGGAGACATTTAATAATCTCGGCACTGAAATGATTGTGACAAAAGCTGGGAGGTGAGAAGCTTTTGAAATCGCATGGACTGATATTTACAGCCACAAAAACTTTCATTGAAATATATTCTTCAATAGCCACAAAGAGTACAAATCCACTTTGTGTGCACCAAATACATTTGCAAACTCAGATAATATCTTTTTAAAAGAGCAGACCAGGCCCCACCCACTACAGACAGTCTGCATAAAGCTACAGGAGAGGGGGGCGGAGACAAGACCAGTCACTCTGCACAAGGAGAGAGAACAGCAGTGACCGGTCTTTATTACGAGGCCACATTTCACACTAAATTACTGCACAAATTACAAAGAACACATTTTACCGGGGGAGGGGGGCCTCTTATGGGCAAACACAAGGCCCGCGGGCCGAATGCGGGCCCTCCAGGCCATTTCATGTAACCCTTGCACTCAGGACTTTTTTTCAGCTGAAACGTGGTGGAAGCTCTCACAGATCCATGCCTGCCCTGCACTTATGACAGGTACAAGGAAGGTTCATATTGCAGGTGCAGTGTGGGAGGGAGCATCACATGGTAAGCTGCACTGTGATCCCCATTTGTGCCCGGCTGCAGAAATTCCAACCAATGATCTTCCTGCAAGTGAGAGAGAAGGGCGGAGGCGTCTACACTGCTAGGAGGTACTAGATGCGAGGTAACTTTTTTTTTGGGTTGGGGTGTGCATAGGTGGGAGATGGGGGAGAATGGTGCAGAGGTCAGAGGTGAGGAGGGGTGGAAGTGAGATGCGGACAGCCAAGAGAGCTGAACCCTGCTAACCCCTAAACCCTGCACTTTATATGTAAAGCACTCCTGAACCCTGCACTCTGTACACAGCACACCCCTGAACTCTGCACACTATACACAGCACACCCCTGAACCCTGCACTCTGTTGATAGTGTGCCCCTGAACACTGCAATCTGTACACAGCGCATTCCTGGACCCCACACTCTGTACACAGCTCACCCCTGAACCCTGCACTCTGTACACAGCGCACCCCTGAACCTTGCACTCTGTACATAGTGTGCCCCTGAACCCTGCGCTCTGAACCCTGCGCTCGGTGCACAGTGCACCCTGAACCCTGCACTCTGTACACAGCGCACCCCTGAACCCTGCATTTTGTACACAGAGCACCCCATGTGCCTTGCACTCTGTACACAGCGCGCCCCTGAACCCTGCACACTGTACACAGCACACCCCTGAACCCTGCACTCTGTACACAGCACACCCTTGAACCCTGCACTCTGTAGATAGTGCGCCCCTGAACACTGCAATCTGTGCACAGCGCATTCCTGGACCCTGCACTCTGTACACAGCGCACCCCTGAACCCTGCACTCTGTATATAGTGCACCACTGAACACTGCAATCTGTACACAGCGCATTCCTGGACCCTGCACTCTGTACACAGTGCATTTCTGGACCCTGCACTCTGTACACAGCGTATCCCGGAACCCTGCACTCTGTACACAGCGCGCCCCTGAACCCTGCACTCTGTACACAGCGCACCTCTAAACCCTGCACTCTGTATATAGGGCACCACTGAACTCTGCACATAAAGCACTGCTGCCATTTATTGCCCCTTTTAAGATCCTCCCCTTGAACCCTGCACTCTGTACACAGCGCACCCCTGAACCCTGCACTCTGTACAAAGCACGCTCTGAACACTGCACTCTGTACATAGCACATCCCTGGACCCTGCACTCTGTACATAGTGCACCCCATGAACCCTGCACTCTGTACACAGTACACCTCTGAACTCTGTGCTCTATACATAGCGCGCCCCTGAGCCCTGCGCTCTGTAAACAGCGCACCCCTGAACCCTGCACTCTGTATATAGGGCACCCCTGAACTCCATACATAATGCACTCCTGGCATTTATTGCCCTTTAAGATCCTCCCACTGTTAGTGCAATTTGGCCACATCCACAGCTTGATGCAGTTCAACTGGGGAGGGCGCGGTTAGGTTCCTGCACCTATTCTGTCAGACAAAAAGCCCTGGGTAAATTTATATAGTCTTACAGATACAACTGGCCCTTTGAGGGAAACCATAATGCTGATGCAGGCAACGATAAAATGGAGTTTGACACCCCTGCCTTAGGGGGTCCATGCGATCTGTCTTCAGAACATGGGATTTGACTAGTATCTCCACTCTGTGACACAATCTCCGACTGTCTCATTTGTTCTCTTATCCGGACCCAATCACTTAGACTGGATATGGGATAAAAACAGTGGTTGAAAATGGAGTACTGTTTACATTTGAAGACCTTTAATGCAAATACCAGCTTCCTAACTCGCACCTATTTTATTTTCCCCAGTTTAGGCATGTGTTTTCTGCCCACTTCAGGTCTTCAAATCTGGATGTGCGGGTTGGTGACCTGGAATCCCTGCTTAGAGATAAAGACCTATCTAAAGCCCTGTCTTTTGTTTATAAGAAATTGCTCATAGACACTACCAAGGTTTTGACCTTCTGTTATGCTGCATGGTTGCATGGTTGATGATAGATTAGGCAATAGCATGCAATGTCAAGCGGCAGCTGCCAAAGCCAGCAGATTATTAGCATGCATAAAGAAAGGGATGTATTCCAGAGATAAAACTATAATCCTTCCACTTTATAAAACTCTGGTCCAACCGCATCTGGAGTATTCTGTCCAGTTCTGGTCGCCAGTCCTCAGGAGGGATGTGTTAGAGCTGGAGAGAGTCCAGAGACGGGCAACTAAACTGATTAGGGGATTGGAGGACCTTAACTATGAAGAGCGGCTGCAATCGCTTGATTTATTCTCCCTGGAGAAGAGACGCCTGAGAGGGGACATGATAGCAATTTATAAATATCTCAATGGGGATCTCAGCTTAGAAAAAAAGCTGTTCAGTCAAAGGGATTGCACGAGGACTCGAGGGCATACAATGCGATTAGAGGAGAAGCGTTTTAACCTCAGGCAACGTGGGGGGGTTCTTTACTGTTAGAGCTACAAGATTGTGGAATTCTCTACCACAAGAGGTGGTTTCTGCGGGAAGTATGGTGGCTTTCAAAAGACTCTTAGACGTACATCTCAAGGATCAAAACATTCAGGGGTATGTGAGATGATTACGGCCATACACACCTACACAGGTTGAACTGGATGGACTATTGTCTTTATTCAACCTCACCTACTATGTAACTATGTAACTATGGTTGTCGAATTTCCCGTATCTTGATGATGAGGATTGGGAGTGCCACATTTACTAGATTGGTGTCAGCGTGTGATCACTTGATACAGTTCAAATTTCTCCATAGAATATACTACACTCCTGCTAAACTGGCAAGGATTTTCCTGCGCATTCTTCGAACTGTTGGAGGTGCGATGCTCCTGGGGCAGATTTTCTGCACATCTTCTGGTCTTGCCCATAAATGCGGCAGTTTTGGGTGGAGGTGATGGACTGTGTTAGGTCGGGTCACAACGATAACCTTAAGACTGTCTATAGCATTCTGGTAGACATGTTAGCACCCAAAAAGGTTATCCGTACTTTGCTTACCTTGTTCCTGTATTTTGCACATAAAAAGATTATCTGGTCATGGAAGAAAGCGATGGCCCTCACCATCATGTCCTGGAAGGCATTGATAAATAAGGCTTAGCCAATGTATGAAGCCTCATATCTTAATAGAAGGGTACCTGATAAGTTTAAAAAGGTATGGGTTGGTTGGATAGAGGATAGAGGGAGCTTTGGATTAATTGCTCCCTGGCTAAGGGTTCCTTTTGTGGCGAGATGCTGGGTATGTGTAAGCCTTGATGGGCACCTAAATCACTTTCTCTTGATCTTGCAGGGGGGATATGGTACTGTTTATTGTGAATTTTTACTATATGTACCCCTTTTTTTATGGGAAGATTGTCGCTTTCATTGGTCTGGAAGCTGCATTTACACTGGTGCTGTTGAATTGTAGCTCAGAATGTTGAACATTCAGAGCTACAATTCAGAGGGATCGCCAATCTCTTGGATCTCCCATATGACCAGAACAAGCAAATTCTGCAGGATGAGTGACTCTGATTCCAGCAGAGCTCCCAACTTGTTCTGGACCAGAGCCCCTTGATTATCTGCACCCAGAGGTGGAATTTGCAAAAGAAGCTACCATTGTGTAAACTCTGTTACATTCCTGTCTAGACGTGGCAGCAAATTATACAGTTTTTTAAAAGTCAGAACTGCAACAATGGAGCCTGTGAATGGTGTGTAGTGGTGGAGGTGGGGTGGGGAGAAAAGTGAGGGATCTGGTGGGGAGGTGATCTGCCATGCAGGTGTGGAACCTGCTGGAGAACTGATCTAAAATGGTGGTGAGTGATTTGCTGCTCATCTGTCAAAAAGGAGAGACCTACTGGGTAGGTAAATTCCCGAGAAGGTGAGGGGTCTGTTTGGTAGGTGACTTGTCATGGAACTAAGAGATCTGCTGGGGAGGTAATCTTTCTGGGAGATAAGGGATCTGCTTGGGACATGATGTGCCATAGAAATTAGGAATTTGCTGGAGAGGGGGGATCTATGATAGATCAGCAAGGGGAGATGATTGGCAGGGAAAGAGGGCTCTGATTAGCTGGAGAGACATGAAAGTGATAATCACAAACACAGTGCACTTTTTTCTGGCCGAATTACTCTGGATTATTTTAATAGTACTAATACTAGTATAGAGCTGGATAACTTGAGGACGCTTTCTTGCTGAAGGAAAAGGAAATGTCTCATGGAATCTCTATGTTGAATGGAATGTCCCATGGAATCTCTATGACTTCATTGAATGAAATTAATCAATTGAATGAAATGAATCATTGAATGAAATGTCCCATGGAATCTCTATGACTTCTCCCAGGGATCAAAAGCTATACACAGTCACTGACTCTCCAGCACAGGGGCATTACTCACACAGCCACAAGTTTATGGTCTCCTTCTTTCTGACATCCGCCAGGCTCTTCTCATGGCTGGAATACACAATAAGAAAATCGGCCGAAAATTTCCGTTCAGCGAGTGATCGGCCGATATTCTACTCGTTAATGCTCAGCCATCAATGAGCTATATCGATATTGAGAATGAAAAATACCGTTTGAAAAACACGAAAAATTCTGTCGTCTCGTTTGCGAAATAACGATATTCTATACGTTGGTGTTGAGGTCGTTCAGTTTAAATCTGTATAATATGTTAATGTTGGCAACGTTTTCGACCGACGAACACTGTTTCGATGGTCGGCGGGCAATGGTCGGGCGATATTCGGACCGTGTATGTTGGAAACGTTTTCGACCGAAAAATACTTTTTCAAAAGTCGGTGGTCGAATGATCGGGAGATATTCTAATCGTGTATTTACCCCATTAGTGAGGAAATTGCAGACTCACACCACCATAGGACTCTTTCCCACTAACTTCCTCCTGGCTCTCGCCAGTGAGCTTCTGCAGACCCAACTTGATTCCAGGATTTAAGCTTGCAAATAGCCCCCCAGCTAAGCCTAACTGGGACCTTGAGGTCTCCCAAAGGCTTCTTTAGCACTCCTGCCCCAGGGGCAGACCCCCTGTACAGGGGTCTCCTCCAGCAGTACACCTCTCTAGGGATTGGCTGAGTTCCATATATATGATGGCTGGGTGCTCTGTTGTTCCTCCCACTATAATTCTAGGATCCTCTAGGAAACAGTGGGAAATAATCAGAGTAGCAGCCCTAACCAATCAACCCCTGCTCCACTGATTACAGAGGAGCTAGCTAAAATTACCTAGCAGCCTTAACCACAATAGGAGGGTGCTACATTTCCTTGAATGCCTAAGCCACTAGAGCAGGGCCAGTGCTAGACTATTTTACGCCCCAGGCAAGACCAGCTACTTGCGCCCACCCAAAAAAAAAAGGAAAGGGGGTAAAACTCCTCTATGTCATACCCAGTGACCCTGATCTGATGGTTCCTCCATGTTATGCTTTCATACCCAGTGACCCCCCATATTCCTCCATGTCACACCTGGGGACCCTAATGTCCC
The DNA here is from genome assembly GCF_965119305.1 of Pelophylax lessonae. NCBI lineage: Eukaryota > Metazoa > Chordata > Amphibia > Anura > Ranidae > Pelophylax > Pelophylax lessonae. The sequence goes on from NC_138776.1 coordinate 241,351,189, forward strand.
TCCGTGTCACACCCAGGGACTTTGATGTTCTTCCATGCCACACCCTTGGACCCCAATATTCCTCCATGTCATGCTGTCATACCCACTGACCCTGATGTTCCTCCATGTCACACCCAGGGACCCCCGTGTTCCTCCATGTCATGCTGTCATACTCAGTGACCCCAATGTTCCTCTATGTCAGACCCTGATGTTTTTCCATGTCACAGTTGGGGACCCTGATGTTCCTCCATGTCACACCTGGGGACCCTGACGTTCCTCCGTGTCACACTTGGGGACCCCAATCCCCCATGGCACACTCAGGGACCCCAATTCCTCATGGCACACCTGGTGACCCCGAACTCCTGTTACACCCGGTGACCCCTATCCTCCATGTCACACCTGGTGACTCCGATTCCCTTTCATACCAGGGATGCTCCATGTAACACCCAGGGACCCCGATCCCCTGTTCTGGGGACAATAACTGGGCGGTATGAAGAGAGTGGCCCCCACTCTGCCCTCCCTCACTGTGATCCTGCTGATACCTTCTCCCAGGACGCTCCTCTCCTGGACTACAGTGCTCACCACAGCTCCAACCAACTCCTGGTGGAGGGAAAAGCAGCAGTCAGAGAGCTCCGCATGTCCTTCATCACCAACCTCCTCAGACTATTCCGGTGCCTCGTCGCTTCTGCCCCAGTAAAGGTTCCGCCCTCCAGTGGTGAGCTCCGGTTCAGGTTCAGCTCTCCTCCGCTCCCTGCTTAAAACCTACCCAGGGAAATGAATGGCTCCCAACAGCTCAGTGCAGAGAGTCACTTCCAGCCTGGGGTTAAGGCCGTTCAGCTCCAGCTGAAGAGGATCATCATTCAGGCAGCACTCTGGTGGGCTCCATTCCTGCCTCTTGGGGCCCCTCCAACAGTGGTGGAAAGCCAGGGCCTGATAGTTCCGCCACTGCCCAAGACACCTGGCATCTTTCTCTATCCCCTACCGCCACCTCTCCCCTCAGCTCACAATAATCATTCATGATGGAGAGAAAGTGCCGACTCCTGGCTGCGCCCCTAGGTGGCAATGCGCCCTAGGCGGCTGCCTAGTTTGCCTAGTGGAAGCACCGGCCCTGCACTAGAGGATTCAGCAATAACCTAGGGGTCAGAGGAATTAAATGCAATATGCAAATGGGAATCCCAAGACTTCTGGAAGTCTTGAATGCCAAATGCACCTACAGTCACTGCAGCACTGAAACCAAGGGTCTGTAGGAGAAACGGGCTGCTGGAGAAGCAAGTCTTATGCCTCGTTTCCACTGAGTAGTACGGTACGCTTCGGTTCAGTACGGTACACCTTGCGTCTCCACTGCCAATAGTACCCTTTCATGATAGGCGTGGTGTAGCAGGAAAACTGTGATAGACGATTCTCTGTCAACCAATCAAAGTTCTGCAGAGTGTAGCTCCACCCTGTTGGTACGGTACTAATGTGCTTGGTACCCCAACGAAAGGGTCCCAAAAAAGTGGTACGATTCAGAATTAGGGTACCATTCACAATGGAAACGGCAAAAATAGCGTACCGTACCGAACCAAACCGTACCAGAAAGCTCAGTGGAAACGAGCCATAATACTTCTTCTCTTGCAGGGAACTGGTGGGGGACACAAGCATTCAGAACAGAAGTGTTAAATGCCTAACTTATCTACAGAGGTATGACAGGGTCTCTTCGATTGATATACAATAACCCAGTTCTGGAAGGGGACCCCGTTTTCTAACCAGATTACCATTTACTGCAGACAAAAGACAGAATAAAGAAAACATTGTGATTTTTTTTTGTAATACAAACTACTATTTAATTCTTATAATTTTGTTGACGTTCACTGTAATTTTAAGATGCACTCATGAATTTCTAAACTAATCTGCCTTTTCTGTTTCTTTTTTTATATTTCTCCGATATGTCAAGGCGGATGTTCCCGCTTTTCCAGGTCCGCATTTGGGGGATGGATCCTACCTCTGAATATTCCCTTGTTTTGGATTTCTTGCCAGTAGGTGACAAAAGATACAGGTAAATAGATGAATGAGGAGACCACAGAAATTCATTTAATTATTATATATGAATAATACTTAGATGCAGACTTCTCCCATCTGCGCTACCCTGGAAAAGTCAAGGGGTGCACAATGTTACTATGGCCAACAGCTATAATAGAAAGCCTGTCCCTTGCCCTCGTGCAGCAGAGTTGGACTGTTGTTGTTCTGTGCGTAAGTAATGTCCCACTCTGTAGAGGTCCAAAACACCCTTTGTAAACTAGAGCTAGAGCCCTCCCATTATTAAAGCTCATGCCACCTGCTTGTAGGCAGGTGCACTCTACTTTCTCCACTGCAGGTGGGGCTTACCTACAGGGGCCTTGCAGCCACTATCAAGTCAAGTGGAACATAGTTCCTATATGGTTTCCTGGGTCACTGGGGAAGCTACCCGGTTGGATGCTGCCGCCCATGGGACTCTTCTGGCAACCATCTTGGGTCAGACAGAGCCTATTTAAGGCCCTGGCTTCCAGGTTTGGCATGCTTTATGCCATTGGGTAGCATAGGGAAAGGCATCCCATCTCTTAGGGACAGTACTAGTGGTAGGGAAAGGTTCCTGATGAGGAGGAAAAGTGTAGGGTTGCAACTCCTCTGGACATCCTCCTGCTTGGGTACGAGACAGCCAGGCCACATTCTACCCTACAGTCACTTTTAGTCCGTCTGAGACCTGCTCTCTCACTGTTGTTGGAAACTGTGAGAGTACCCAGTTGGATAGTCTTCCCACTGGGTTTGTTGTGAACTTTTGCTGTATAACTTTCTTTGCATCTGACTTTGTGAATTATTGCTGCCGCAACACGTTGCACCCCACCTATATGCTGAACAGAGGACTCTGGCTCGAATACACAGGGGGTGTGCCGAACTGCAGCAGAGAGACACTATTACCACGCTGTGGTGTAGGCTTTTTAGTATACTTGTGGGCTGCTTTATCACATAAATAAATGGTGTAAGGAAACTATTGTCAAAGTTTTATGCAAGGGTTTAAATGGGCTTTAAATTGAACTTAAGAAATCCAAAATTTGAGACCGCACTCAAGGTGTATGATGAAATCAAAAAAGGTTTCTTTTATTCCTCATGAATAAAATAGACAGACAGTGTGCAAACAGATGTGCCAGGTTGACGCGTTTCACGGCGCTGTAGGTCGCTTACTCATAACCACACACCAATTAATTTGAACTTGTAGTATGCCCATGCAGTGTAAGGAAAGGAGACCATGCTGTAAACTGCCATTTGCCAGCTAGTCTTTTTAAAACAACATCCTGCATTTCCATTTCTTTTGTAATCCATTGTGTGCCTTTCACATTGTTATCATTTTTAATTTCACAGGTATGCTTTTCACTCCTCCTCTTGGCTTGTTTCGGGAACTGCAGATCCTGCACCGCCTGGCCGCCTCCACTTCCACCCAGATTCACCAGCAAGAGGCTCTCACTGGATGAGGCAGACTGTCTCCTTTGATCGACTCAAACTTACCAACAATGTACAGGACATGAGAGGACATGTGAGACCCCTAATTTTAACTGTGACTAATAGTCCATCGTGGTCTCTCTTTCATGAGAATAAGTTTCGTAGGAACCTGTCAGGATGGAAAAAAGGGAGCTACTGAACTGTATGTTGAGTGTCAATGCTCTGTAATTGTCAGGCTGATCCTTGCTTCAATACTAAGAAAGCTACTGACCAAGAACAAGTATGTAGGCTGGGACTTCGTTGGCTTCATACTTGTTGATCGATCAGTGATTGCTTTTAAAAAAACAACTCAGCTTTCAGTCTCTAAAAATAATCTTAAAGTAGAACTATGGGCAAAACTTTTTTTTTCATTCTGGATAGAGTACAGGAGGGTTATAACCACTGTCAGATTTTTTTCTTTGCCATCTGTGTCCCATTGCGAGATTTACCTTCACTTCCTGTCCCATAGCCAAATAGGAAGTGAGAGAAAATGCCTGCAAATTAGGGGAATTCCTTGGGGACCCCCAGGTGACCCCATCTGAAGATTTTCCCTATATTACTTTTCTGGGGACAACCCAAAATTTGGTATTTTCTTTTACTTTCAATGATAATGGTAAACAGGACAAATAAAATCTGACAAGCGTTCTAATCCCTTTCCACTCTATTCAAAACTAAAAAAAAGTGTTGCCTTTAATTATGTTTTAATTTACTGTAAGTTTCCTGCAATACAAGAGAACTTATATTTTCCTCCCTGGTGGCCCATGTTCCCCACCATCTATCTGTTCCAGCACTGCAGCATAAGAGTCTGTAGCATTCGGTTTCTAGCAGTGCCAGATGCCCACGCCTTCCACAGACCACCACCTTACTAAAGAACTTAGCAGTGATGGGGTCAGGAGATGGAACCACATTCCGGGAAGAGTTGAATGCTGACTGAGCCAAAGATTAAAACCCCTTGAGAGGCGCATGCGTGGACTTCTGAGATGGACGCCTAAGCTCGGAGCTCCGGCTTGCTTTGGCCTTTACAGTCCCACATCAACTAACAGCTCGATCACTGACCTCTCCTTTCGGGCTCGTTTGACAGCAGAGCTGCCAGGGAACAGTCTCATGTGCCCGGGATCGGTCAGGAGAGACCTGTCCCGGCAGCCTGGATTCGGCAACCCAGCCCCAGAAGCCGCCAAGATGGCGCCCGGAGCTCAACATGAGGAGGGAAACAGGGAGGAAGACATGGAGGCAGGTGCAGGGAACCCACAAGCCAATCCACCTCCTGGGCATAGGGAAGTCTTCCTACTTCTTACTGGACATCCACAGTTTTCCTACTGGAAAGAATGCTGGATGAGCTGATAACTTCACCAGTGAGAGACACAGTTGATAATCCAGCCATGTCAGACATACTAGGCCCCAATTCTCCTGTTAACCCGATGGACTTTCACATTATGATGAATACCTTCTCTAAAATGCTCTCCAGAGGGCTGGCCTAAACGGCGGCCCAAATTACCTCCACCATACAAGCTGAAATACAAAACCTAGGTGCCAGGATTGAGGCTAATCTCCAAAATTGATGACCTTGAAAATCGACAGGCACAATCATTTGCGGATTAGGGGCTACCTGAAACAAATACAGTAGTTCAAGGGCAGTTCATGCCTTTATTAAAGAAATTTGCTCGGAGTTTGACAGAGCTCATCGAGCGCTTCACCCCCCCCCCCCCCCGTTCTGGAGTCTTACCCTGTCTTACATAGTCTTACCATCCTCTAATAGGTTGGTGGATATATGGAGGGAATTTAACCCTTCAGTGAAGGTCACTCAACCTTAGCAAGAATAGATCATATTTTTAAGACGGCCTCTACAATCCCCTCTGTCTCCAAATCGCTTATCAGGGACTCCCTGTTATCTGATCACTCAGTGGTCATCATGAACCATATCACCACATCACATGTGACTGAAGGCCAGTTCCGTTGGCGCTTGAACGAATCCCTGTTAAACAACCACTGTACCATGATAGAAAAAGACATCAGATAATATTTTAGAGTCAATGAGAATGGGGAAACCTCTTCCTCAACTCTTCCTCAACTCTATGGGCTGCTCACAAGGCCGTGGTCAGGGGGAAGATTATCCAACTGTCCACTAAGCTTAAGCGGGAGAGGCAGGCAGATATAGAACAAATGGAACAAGAGTTTCACAAACTCTCTAAAAAACATAAGACTAATCCTACCCCTAAGTTGCAAGCCTTATTATAATCCAGTCGAGTTCCCCTGAGCCTTGCCCTGACCACCCAAGCAGAAAAACACCTCCAGTGGACGAGCGCCCGGTTCTATCTTCATAAGGATAGAATAGGCCCCAAACTGGCTGCTAACTTATCTCCTAAGCCTCGCTCCTACTCATTCCCCAAAGTTTGCGATTCAGCAGGGACGCTCATGCAGAATCCTCAATGGATCATGGATACTTTCCATGATTTCTATGCTAAATTATTTAGGGCAGATGGGGGACCTCACCCCCACTCACTATCTGAGTTTTTGGATGAGATCTCGCTACCCAAACTGAAAAAAGAGCATAGACTAAATCTTGAAAAACCTATAACAGATTACCTTAAAAAGGGATCTGCTCCAGGACCTGATGGGTTTTCTTCCTGTTATTATAAACTTTTGCCCACACTCTCACCCCATATTTAATGCAGTTTTTTAACACTCTTCGGGAGGGATCCAATTTGGATAGTGCAGGCAATTTGGCATATATATCGGTCACCCCCAAACCGGGTAAAGACCACTTGGATGTGTGCAATTATAGGCCTTTATCCTTGATCAACAATAACCTAAAAATTTTGACCAAAATCTTGGCCAATAGACTATCTACATTTAAGTAGGCTACATCCATAAAAGACCAGGTGGGCTTCATGCTGGGGAGACAGGGCCCGGACCAAATACGTAGCGCTGTGGATATAATTTTGCTCTTGCAGATGCAATGGAATAGGGGCGCTCACCAAAAAAGGGTATTTATTATAAGTGGACCTACAGAAAGCTGTTGATATGGTCGATTGGTCATACTTGTTTGAAGTCTTTCGCAGGTGGGGATTTGGACCGCAGTTCTTGCAAATTTTAACCCGAGAGCTCAAGTCAAACTTTAGGGCTACTACTCCAATCCTTTCTATATTTTTAAAGGAACTAGACAGGGTTGTCCTCTCTCTTCTATTATTTTCGCCATCGCAATCAAAACCCTCGCTATTGCAATTAGGAATCACCCTGCTATACACGAGGATATGTATGGCTCTCACATGAATGTGTGGCTCTCACATTCGTAAATGCACTTTGTTTGCAGATGATCTGCTCCTATTTATCACTTCCCTGCTTATATCCTCTCTGAATAGGGTCTCAGGACTTATATAAAATATGACCCAATCGGTCACGTTGAACGTTACAACACCCAGCACTCTGGTCGGGAGGCTTCAACGACATTTCGCAGTCGCTTGGAGCTACACACACATCCCTTACTTGGGCATCAACTTAGCATCCAGTATAGACCAGCTCTACAGTGAGAGGTGGAGACCTCTCCAGTGGGGGCAGGGAGACCTGTCCTGGCTGGGCAGGGTGCACTCTGTAAAAACGATCCTTCTCCCAAGGATCCTATACTTATTTAAGTTGCTCCTCCTTCTGGTCCCAAAATCCCACCATCAGCATTTTCAATCTAAGATAGCGAGATTTATTTGGGGAAATAAAGGCTTTTGGTCCTGGAAGAGTATCTTGTATAGAAGACGTACTCAAGGTGGTCTAGGGGTTCTCAATCTTTGGAAATATTTTCAAGCAGCCCAGTTAGCTCAGTTTTCCATTATTTACTCCCAGGGGGGAAAACCAGATTGGGTAGATATAGAGAGACAGGCAGTTCCAGGACATACTATGGATTATTTGGTATGGGTCCCTGCTAAAGACAGGCCCCCAATCCTCTCCCCCACCCTCTCTGATTCAATGGCCTTTTGTGATTCCTTGTATAAATCTTCTTACCTGGTTTCTGGATTCAAACTGTTACGCTCAGCGCTCCGGGCCCCCTGCTGGCCTCGAAGCGCTCACAGCGCACCGGGACTCTTAGATCTACAGGACCAGTGCACAGGTGATTGGTACCTGGCCCAGACTGGTTATTTAGGGTTAAGGTTTGTGAAAGGCAGTGCTGACTTAATTAGGCTTCACCTGTGCACTGCTCATTAATACCTTCTCCTCACACAGCTTCCTGCCGGATCTTTGTGCCTTGTGCCTCTGTGAAAGCGTTCCCTTCTGTGTTTGTTTGCTTTGCCTGTTGCCGAATCCTTGCTACCGACATCTCGCCTTTGAACCTCTGCCGCCTGCCCTGACCTCTGCTACGTCCGACTACGCTCTTGCCTACTCCCTGTGTACCACGCCATATCAGCTGCCAGAGAGATCGAGTTGTTACTAGGGGACACGACCTGGTAGTTACCGCCGCAGCAAATCCATCCCGCCTTGCGGCGGGCTCTGGTGAAGACCAGTAACTGCTTAGAACCGGTCCTCTAGTACAACCCACGCCATCGTCTCTCTGGTCCAGAGGATCCACTACCAGTCCTGCCGGTTCGTGACAGTAAGATCCGGCCATGGATCCCGCTGATGTTCCATTGCCAAGCCTAGCGGACCTCACCACCGTTGTGGCCCAGCAAGGTCAACAGTTGGCTCAGCTGACCGCTATGTTTCAGCAGTTCCTGCCAACTCAGCAACAGCCAGCTCCTCCGTCAGCATCTGCTGCACCTCCCACACAAGCAGTTGCCACCAGGTCCAGAATCCGCTTGTCTCTGCCGGACAAGTACGACGGAGATCCTAAATTATGCCGAGGGTTCCTGTCTCAGTGCTCTCTTCACCTCGAGCTACTGTCTGACCAGTTTCCGTCTGAGCGAGCCAAGGTAGCCTTCATCCTCAGTCTGCTTTCCGGGAGGGCCCTGGCCTGGGCTACACCATTTTGGGACCGCGCTGATCCAGTCACCGCATCTGTCCAGAATTTTTGTGAGGAGTTTCGTAACGTATTCGAGGAACCTGCCCGAGTTACCTCCGCAGAGACTGCCTTGCTAAACTTGTCCCTAGGAACTTCTACCGTGGGTGATTATGCCATCCAGTTCCGTACCCTTGCCTCCGAGCTGAACTGGAACAATGAAGCTCTTTGTGCCACTTTTAAGAAGGGACTCAATAGTGACATTAAGGACGTCCTTGCTGCACGTGACCTGCCTACTACACTGAGTAACCTCATCTTGCTGGCCACCAGGATCGATAAACGTTTCTCCGAGAGACAAGAGGAACTCCATCTTGAAAAGGAAAGAGCTCGTCCTAAACGCTACCCTCGTCTGGCCCCTGTGTTCCAGCGTCCACCTCAACCTGTCTCTGGGTCCTCCATTGTGGAGGCCATGCAGGTGGACCGGTCTCGCCTGACCCCGCAAGAACGAAGCTGTCGTAGAGACGAGAACCTGTGTTTATACTGCGCTAGTACCGAGCACTTCCTTAAGGACTGTCCTCTTCGTCCCCAACGTTCGGGAAACGCTCGCACCTAGTGAATGTGGGAGAGGCATTACTAGGTGTGGATTCTTCCTCTCCACGTCTCATCATACCCGTGCAGTTGTTCCTGTCGTCCAAGTCCTTTTTTTCTGCTGCAGCCTTCTTGGACTCCGGCTCAGCCGGCAACTTCATTCACGCCTCCTTGGTCGACAAGTACCGAATTCCTATAATTCGTCTTCCCAAGCCGATCCTCATTTCTACGGTCAACGGGGAGAGACTCTCTGCTACGGTACAATACTGCACCCAGCCTCTGCGGATGGACATTGGGGTGTTTCACACAGAGACTCTGGAATTTTTTGTTCTTCCCTTTTGCTCTTCCGAACTCCTGCTGGGTCTACCGTGGTTGCAACGCCATTGTCCTGTCCTGAATTGGTCCACCGGTGAGATTTTGCGTTGGGGTTCCTCCTGCTCTGACCGGTGTCTCAAGCCTGCTCCTATCAAACGGGACCCACTAATTCCTCCGCCACCAGGTCTCCCCAAGACTTACCACCGTTTTGCGGATGTCTTCTGTAAAAAGCAAGCTGAGACTCTTCCTCCTCACAGGCCTTATGATTGTCCTATTGACCTATTACCTGGCTCTACTCCACCTCGAGGCAGAATTTATCCTCGCTCACCTCCAGAGACTCAGGCCATGTCAGACTATGTACGTGAGAACTTACAGAGAGGGTTTATTAGGAAGTCTTCTTCCCCTGCTGGAGCCGGTTTTTTCTTTGTGTCTAAAAAGGATGGTTCGCTCCGCCCCTGCATTGACTATAGAGGACTCAATAAAATTACCATTAAAAACCGTTACCCACTGCCTCTAATCTCTGAGTTGTTTGACCGTCTCCGAGGAGCCAAGATTTTCACCAAGCTGGATCTCCGCGGGGCCTACAACCTGATCCGCATTCGAAAGGGAGACGAGTGGAAGACTGCTTTTAACACCAGGGACGGTCATTTTGAATACTTAGTGATGCCCTTTGGGCTCTGTAACGCCCCTGCAGTCTTCCAGGAGTTCGTGAACGACATCTTCTGGGACCTTCTTTACACTTGTGTAGTAGTATACCTGGATGACATCCTTATTTTTTCCTCTAATTTGGAGCAACACCGAGTCCATGTCCAACAAGTTCTCACCCGTCTCAGGAGTAATCGCCTCTATGCCAAGATTGAGAAGTGTCTGTTTGAGCGTTCCTCCTTGCCCTTCCTGGGATATATCATCTCTGCCCAAGGACTTCAAATGGATCCTGCCAAGCTCTCAGCGGTTCTGGACTGGCCACGCCCATCTGGCCTCCGAGCCATACAGAGGTTCCTGGGTTTCGCCAACTACTACAGACAATTTATTCCTCATTATTCCACCCTGGTGGCCCCCATCGTGGCCTTGACTAGAAAAGGTGCAAATCCCAAAACCTGGCCTCCTCACGCTGAAGAGGCCTTCCAGTCCCTGAAAGCCGCCTTTGCTTCTGCACCTGTTCTGTCCCGGCCAGATTCTTCCAAGCCATTCTATCTGGAAGTGGATGCATCCTCAGTGGGAGCCGGAGCTGTGCTAACTCAGAAGTCATCCAGAGGCAAGACCATAACTTGTGGCTTCTTCTCTAAAACCTTTTCCTCCGCCGAGAAGAATTACTCTATTGGGGACAGAGAACTGCTGGCAATTAAATTAGCCTTGGAGGAATGGAGACATCTTCTCGAGGGTGCTCCTCACCCTGTGATCATCTTTACGGACCACAAGAACCTAGCCTACCTCCAGTCAGCTCAAAGACTAAATCCCCGCCAAGCCTGTTGGTCCATCTTCTTCGCCCGCTTCAATTTCCAGATTCATTTCTGCCCAGCTGCTAAGAACATCAGGGCGGATGCCCTTTCTCGCTCTTCAGTTGTGGTGGGTGACATACCCACTCCTCAACACATTATCCCTCCAGAATGTCTCATCTCGGTTGCTCCTGTGGACCTGCGTCTTCTTCCTCCCGGCAAGACCTACGTTCCTCCTCGTCAGCGGTTACAGATTCTCAAGTGGGGCCACGCTTCCCTTTTTGCCGGTCATCCTGGAATTAAAAAATCTCTTCAATTAATTTCCCAAAGATATTGGTGGCCCACTCTGGAGAGAGACGTCACAGAATTCGTCCAATCCTGTGTGATCTGCGCTCGTGACAAAACTCCTCGTCAGAAACCTGCGGGTCTTCTTCTGCGTCTTCCTGTTCCTGAGACCCCTTGGTCGCACTTTGCCATGGACTTTATCACTGATCTTCCCTCCTCCCATGGTAAGACGGTCATCTGGGTCGTGGTGGACCGATTTTCAAAGATGGCTCACTTTGTGTCCCTGCCTGGTCTCCCGTCCGCGCCTCAGTTGGCCAAACAGTTTTTTCTACACATCTTCCGCCTCCACGGCCTTCCCAGACACATCGTCTCGGACCGTGGGGTGCAGTTTGTTTCCAGATTTTGGAGGGCTCTCTGTGGTCAGCTCGGAGTCAAGTTGGACTTTTCTTCCTCGTATCACCCTCAGTCCAATGGCCAAGTGGAACGGGTGAACCAGATTCTGGGAGATTATCTACGCCATTTTGTGTCCTCCCGTCAAGATGATTGGTCGGATTTACTCCCTTGGGCAGAGTTTTCTTACAATTTCAAGCAATCTTCTGCCTCCAATAAATCCCCATTTTTTGTGGTCTATGGTCGTCATCCTCTGCCACCTCTGCCTCAGACCTCTGCTCCCTCTTCTGTACCAGCTGTAGAGGACCTCCTTCAGGACTTCTCTTCTATTTGGCGAGAGACCCACTCAGCCCTCCTCAAGGCCTCGGCCCGTATGAAGTTCCAGGCCGATAAAAGTCGCAGAGCTCCTCCGGAATTCAGTCCCGGTGACAAAGTGTGTCTTTTCTCGAAATTCATCAGATTTAAGGTCCCAAGTTACAAGTTGGGCCCTCGTTACTTGGGTCCCTTTAAAATCAAGAGCCGCATTAACCAGGTGTCCTACCAGCTCCATCTTCCACCCTCTCTCCGAATCCATAACTCTTTCCATGTCTCCCTTCTCAAACCTGCTATCTTTAACCGCTTCTCTCCTAAACTTCTTTCTCCCACCCCTGTCGCTGGTACCTCTGATATTTTTTCGGTCAAAGAAGTCCTAGCGACCAAAGTCATCCGGGGGAAAATATTTTTTTTGGTCGATTGGGAGGGCTGCGGCCCTGAGGAAAGATCTTGGGAGCCAGAGGAGAACATCCTGGACCACAGCCTCATCCGCAAGTTCTTGGGTTCCAAAAAGAGGGGGAGACCTAAGGGGGGGGTACTGTTACGCTCAGCGCTCCGGGCCCCCTGCTGGCCTCGAAGCGCTCACAGCGCACCGGGACTCTTAGATCTAAAGGACCAGTGCACAGGTGATTGGTACCTGGCCCAGACTGGTTATTAAGGGTTAAGGTTTGTGAAAGGCAGTGCTGACTTAATTAGGCTTCACCTGTGCACTGCTCATTAATACCTTCTCCTCACACAGCTTCCTGCTGGATCTTTGTGCCTTGTGCCTCTGTGAAAGCGTTCCCTTCTGTGTTTGTTTGCTTTGCCTGTTGCCGAATCCTTGCTACCGACATCTCGCCTTTGAACCTCTGCCGCCTGCCCTGACCTCTGCTACGCCCGACTACGCTCTTGCCTACTCCCTGTGTACCACGCCATATCAGCTGCCAGAGAGATCGAGTTGTTACTAGGGGACACGACCTGGTAGTTACCGCCGCAGCAAATCCATCCCGCCTTGCGGCGGGCTCTGGTGAAGACCAGTAACTGCTTAGAACCGGTCCTCTAGTACAACCCACGCCATCGTCTCTCTGGTCCAGAGGATCCACTACCAATCCTGCCGGTTCGTGACACAAACCTTTCGCACATCTCTTTCATAAACCTCTTTTTACCCCGGGTCTTGATATTTGGGTGTTTCAGTGGTGGACAAATAAGGACCTATATAGGATTGGTCATTTCCTGTCCTTCTCAGGACCTCTGTCGGCTAGCCACTGTATCAGTAAATTGGATATACCTGCATCTGAATGATTTCGCTTAGATCAAATTCACCATTTTCTTCTATCTATGTGGGATTCCAAATCTGTTCCCCCAGAGTTACTGCTTATGAAAAATGTTCTGAAGCTATGGATCAGCAGGGCAGTATTTCTTTGAGCTATGCCCCACTGATGGAGACCATGGACAAACCCCTATATGCATTGAGCTGGGAGCCAGACTTTGGAGATCAGTTGGCAGGCAGAGACCTGGTTCTCTTTGTTTCAAAAATCCTTTAAGGGAATGGTAAATGTCTCCCTTATGGAGGATAACAAAAAACTATGCTTCAGAGGTTGTGGCCTCCTGGGATCTTTCATACACATTTGGTGGGACTGCCCTCGAATCTGGGGCTTCTGGATAGGATCTTTTGTTTGCTGCGTAAAGTTACTGGGTTAACCCTACCAAAATCTCCTGAGCTGGCTTTTCTTAATAGTAAGCCAGCCAGCTGTTCCAAACCACTCCAGAGACTCATACACCGTATTTTACTGGGGGCTAAGATTACGGTAGCCTGGGCTTGGAAACAACCTTCAGTATCCTTTACAGCAGCTAAGCAAAAAGTATCATAATTATGGTGCAGGAGAAGACAGCTAATCTTCTAGTGGATAGATCTGAAAAATTCGAAGCACTCTGGCATCCTTGGAAGAACTATATACAGCATCCCTTGTGATTCCTCTCAAGTGATTCCTCTCAAGTTACTTTGTAAAGCCCCGTACACACGCACAGATTGTTGGCCAACTGATCGGCCAACTTTTGTCCAGCGTTGTTTGTTGGTTGAAATGTACTCTAGACTTGCACTGGACTTTTGTTGGCCAACAAAAACCAACTTCAGAAGTGATGTCATGTTCTGGTTGACTTTCAGTGTGTTTTTTCTTTTCTGAGCATGCCCAGTCTTGCTCATCTGATTTTTGTCTGCCGAAATCTGTACTGACTGAGGAACAATCGGCCGTTCTTTGTTGGCCAACAAAAATTTTATAGCATGCACACCAGATTTTTTTCGGCCGAAAATTAGCAGTTGGTTGTCGGAAGCATCATACTAACAAGCCGACAATTGGCCGATCGGACGTTGGCCAACAATTTACGGCCAACAATCTGTGCGTGTGTACGGGGCTTAAGACTCCTAGGTACTTCTTATTCTTTTCCTTATATGGACGCCCTGTCCTTCACCCATCCCTCTTGCTGAGATCTTCTCCCTTTTTCCTGTTCTATTCTTTCTTAACTGTCTCAATAAGTATTAACATATTTACTTTATTAGTCATACCAGTTACTTCATTAGGGGTTTGGTCTACCTATAGGGGAAAACAGCTGACCTCTGCTTATTTAAGTGGCTGGTTAGTTCCTTCTTCACACACCGGTACGCCTATAATGTGTTATATCTAAGACCTTTTATTGTTTACTTCATCAACATGCCTTCTGTATATTTGGTTTCTGGATGTATCGGTAACCTACCGCATATATCTTCATTTCCATTAGGTTGGGTTTTTGTCTGTCCCTTATGACATAATTTGTTCCCACTGGGGGTGTCAGGTGGATGACGGACTTTATTTGTTCCACATGTAATTAGATCTCAGTTCAGATCACAAGACTCAGGATTGTTTGTTATCTATGCTTCGTCAACTTTAGCCTTCAGGTTGAGCCATTGTACATGCCATATCGTTTGTTGGATTATGTATATATTTTTTGCTATTCTTCTAAAAAATCAATAAAAATTATTGAAAGAAGAAAAAAAAAAAAAAGATTAAAACCACCCTCCAGGAAGGTTCAAATGTTGGCTTGGTCAGAGGTTGGAATCACACTCCAGGAAGAGATGAATGCTAACTGTGTTAAAGAATAGCACCACACTCCAGGAAAAATCAAATGCTGATGAGATCAGAGGATGGAACCACACTCCAGGAACAGTGGATTGCTGACTGGTTTAGAGAATTAAACCACATTCCAGGAACAGTTAAATGCTGATGAGATCAGAGGATGGAAGTGCACTCCAGGAAGAGTTGAATTTTGATGGGGCAGATGATGGAACCACACTCCATGAGCAGTTGAATGCTAACTGTGTCAGTGGAAAAAAAACACACTCCATAAAGAATTGAATTTTGATGGGGCAGATGATGGAATTACACTCAATAAAGAGTTGAATGCTTACTGTGTCAGAGGATGGAACCACACTCCAGGAAGAGTTGAATGCTGATGGTGTCAGAGGATGGAACCACACTCTAGGACGATTCAAGTGCTGATGGAGCCAAGGAATCTAACCACACTCTAGGAAAAGTCAAATGCTTGCTGGATCAGAGGATGGAACTACAGAAAGAGTTGCATGTTGATGGGGTCAGAGAATGGAACTACACTTCAGGAAGAAGTGAATGCTAATAGGGCCAAAGGATGGTACCACACTCCAGGAAGAGTAGAATGCTGGCTGGGTCAGAGAATGGAAGCACAATCCAGGAAGAGTTGAGCTTGGATGGGGCCAGAGGATGGAATTGCACTCCAGGAAGAGTGGAATGCTGACTGGGTCAGAGGATGGACCCACACTCCAGGAAGAGTTGAATTCTGATAAAGCTAGAGGATGGAACTACACTCCAAGAAGAATCAAATGCTGACTGGGTCAGATGATGGAACCGCATTCCAAGATCCAGGAGGAGTCGAATGCTGATAGGGTCAGAGAATGAAGCTACACTTAAGGAAGAGTCATATGCTGAATGGGTTAGAGGATGGAACTACACTCCAGGAAGAGTTGAATATTGATAGGCTCAGAGGATGGAACCACATTCCAAAAAGAGTGGAATGCCGACTGGGTCAGAGGAAGGAACCACACTACAGGATCAAGGAAGAGTCACATGCCGATGGGTCAGAGAATGGAACTACACTCCAGGAAGAGTTGAATGCTGAAGAGTCTTAAGCTGGATACACACTATACAACTTTTGTTGGTAGATTTCCATTAGATTTACCTTCAACTATGTAGTGCAAGGGCCTGCCTGATTGCATACAAATTGAAAGTGTTTAGGTCTGACCTCATATTATATGGTTTTGGTAAGTCTAAAGGAAAAAAATCCAAAGAAAATTGTACAGTGTGTGTGACAGGAGTCACTTTGGGCATGGGGGTTGTGGACCCCAAATTCCTTTAGAGAGGTTGGGGGCACCATGCCCAGCCTTATAGGGCTCTCTTATGTTTAAGTCACCCTGCGTCTATTATGGATGCAGGGTGACCAAGAGGGTGGTGAACACTGAGAATATGTTTGGACCACTTCAAATGGGACAATAATATGCATTAACCATATATCTCAGGAAATATGGAGATCTATCTTATTTCTTTACACTGTCAGGCACAGGAAGTGCAGCTCCTAATTTGGGCATCCAGGAACTAGGAGAGACTGCATGTCTGCTAATCATTGAAGTGCTTTTGTCTAAAATAGGGTCTGAGACAGCTTTTCCATTCACCTATTGTTAAGTGTGCTAATGAGCCCACCTGTCTATCTGCTAGGGGATTTAATTGTATTAATGTGTATTGGAGATCGTATAGAAACCATTGTGTGATGTGGTGGGTGGATCTGTGTAATTAAATCATGTTGTATTCTCAAAGTGTATATAAAAGTCTGAAAGTTGCTCCAATAAACTGTTCATTCTGGTTTCACTCCAAAACTTGTACTGTCGAGTTATTGGGGTAACTATAGCCAGAATCACGGATCCCGTGTTCCAGAGCTTAGGAAGCAGGTTACTGGCGGAGATACCCAGTCGCGGTGTCCGGATTCCGTCACAGTGTGTATCCACCCTTACAAAGACTGCAGTTCTGAAATGGAGAAAAAGTAGGAGACAGGAGTCGCCAGAGAGCAGTGTTGGGGTAGTTACTCAAAAAATTTAACTAGTTACTAGTTACTTCTGTAAATTGTAATGAGATTACTTTACTAGTTACTGCATTTGAAAAGTAACTTCACTACTTATTACTTTACTTTCCTCTTTCTTAATTGACCGTGTAGAAGAAGATACATGACACTCTTTCTGCATAGAGTTTATTGTATAAACACAGGCTTTGGGAAACATGAGAACAAAACCTGAAAAAAACAGAATAAAACATAAAGTGCAACAAAAAGTCATAAACTTCATCCCTCTCTATTCTTCGAAATAACGATTGTATCGCACGGCTTGGGTAACGCAGGAAAGCGCGTTCCTATAGCCTAGTAAAGTAGTGTAGTTACCAATATTAGTATTGTAACTAGTTACTTTACTTAGTTACCAAAAAAAGTAATGTAGTTACTGTAATTAGTTACTTTGTAACTAGTTACCCCCAACACTGCCAGAGAGGTAAGTATAATACCTCTTCAACTGCAGGAAACTTGCATTACAATTCTTTAAGAGACTGAAGCAGTCTATTTAATAGTCCTAATCGGAAACAGAAAGTGCTTATATTGCAAATCTTTTTTTAAAGATGTGGAGGCATGCATATTTATTTCACTTTTTTCACTTTTGATCAGTGCTGCAGCCTTTTATAATTGCCTATTCTACACATTCATAGTCAGGTTTAAAAGAGACACAAGTCCATCAGGTTCAACCAAAAGAAAAATGAAATAATAAATAAATCACAACCTGCAAACACAGGACTCTAATCCCACAGTTTATCCAGAAGGCAAAAAAATGTGTATTTTGTCTTTTGAAATGAGCTTAATGTGAACAACTTTTATCATAAGAATTTTTTTTTTTTTTGTATTTCTACATGGTGGTCAAATCTCCCCCTTAAACGCCTTTTATATAATAAATTATTTTCAGTTAAACTTTTCTCATAGCTGATGTCCTCTATATTCTTTTTCACAACCAGATCAAAGTATTAACAAGTCCTTTGCCAGGTTCCTTTTTTATGGCAGACCTAAGACAAATAGCAAATGTTGGCAGGAGAAGGAGCTGGTACTGTTAATTCTATCTTACCTTGAAGCTTGGCCCCTTCTGCAGTCTCCTTTCCTCTGCTACAGTATGCTTAAAGTCAACAGGAAGAATTTACAGTAGATCTTTGTAGAGCTGATCTGAAAAATGATTTATTTTCTTTGTACAGATCATACTAAACTCCATGCACCGCTACCAGCCAAGACTTCACATCCTGCTCTCCGATCGCCTACAAGGGGGAGAAGCACGTGCTGAACAGAATTTTATTTCTTTTGTCTTTCCCGAAACCCAGTTCACAGCTGTGACTGCCTATCAGAACCACAGGGTAAGTTGAATAGTAAGAACTCAGATAACATTAATAACATTAAAAAGACCCAAGACCATTGTAATTTTGCCATATTTTAGGCATGGTAGACATCAAATAAGCCCTGAGATTGCTTCTGGACAACACCATCTTGAATAGCACCAACAGAGCTGTCACTAAAATTACATTCTATAGTTTTTTCACCTTTTGCTCCTCTTCTGCCCTCAGTTGGGGCCCTTGAAGATGTTGATGTGCTTATTAAACAAACTGCACACAGTTTAATAATTTAAGTAGTAGGTTCAAGACTGGCGAGCCATGCAACAAGTTATGGCTTGATGATGACAGAACCAGCCAGGCAGGACAGATTGCACTTATTAGGATTTCTGTTGAACTGGGCTGGGATGTGTATATACTGTATATAATATAAAACTTCTCAAAGAGCTCTTAAGTGTTAATATCAGGGGACCAGTGAGTTTAGGACTTGCTCACCAGTTCCCCTGATCTGTATCAGCAAACTATATTAATGGAGGGGCCCCTCTTTGGTGTGATAGCGATGTCCACCCACCTCTTGCAGCAATCTGGTAGATGGCAGACCGGACTGGCACATACCCCAGGATGCTGGCTTCTCTGTAGCAAACACAGGTGATGGTTGAGCTGGTTCGTCGCTCAGTGCTGGATGCTTGAGAAACAGACGAGTCTCAGAGAGGGAACTGCTAGCAGCAAGCAGATGCAAGTGCCCTGGCAAAGCTGTAGTCTTTGCAGGCATCTTTGCGTGATGTAAACTCCCCCAACATCTCTATGATGAAGTCACGCAGGCCTTCTCTATAGCTCTCTCTCTCACAGCTTCCTCCCTGGTGACAAATAACACACTCCCGGCCCTTGAATGCCAAAAATGGTCATCAGCGACCAAAAACAGCACTCCCGGCTATAGAGGCCAAAAATTGTCCTCGTGACCAAAAGCAGCACTACCGGCCCCTGGAAGCCAAAAATTGACCTCAGTGACCATAAACAGCACTCCCGGCCCTTGGAGGCCAAAAATGGTCCTCCGTGACAAAACAGCACTCCTGGCCCTTGGAGACCAAAAATGGTTCTTGCGACCAAAAAGGCACTCCCAGACCTTAAATGCCAAAAATAGTCCTTCGTGACAAAAAATAGCACTCTTTTACCTTCAAGGCCACAAATGGTCCTCAGTGTCAAAAAAAGGCACTCCTGGCCCTTGGAGGCCAAAAATGGTCCTCGGTGACCAAAAAGGCACTCCCGGCCCTTGAATACCAAAAATGGTCCTCGGTGACCAAAAACAGCACTTTCTTCCCTTGGGAGGCTAGAACTTGTCCTTGGTGACCAAAAACAACACTCCAGTCCCTTGGAGGCCAAAAAATGATCCTTTGTAATTAAAAACCGCACTCCCAGTCCTTTGGGGGCCAAAAATGATCCTCAGTGACCGAAAACGCACTCCTGGCCTTTGAATGCCAAAAATGGTTCTCAGTGACCAAAAACCGCACTCCTGGTCCTTGAAAGCCAAAAATGGTCCTCAGTGACCAAAAACAGCACTCCCAGCCCATGGAGGCCAAAAATGGTCCTCAGTGACCAAAAACAGCACTCCCAGCCCATGGAGGCCAAAAATGATCTTCAGTGACCAAAAATGCACTGCCAGCCCTTGAATACCAAAAAGGGTCCTCAGTGACCAAAAACAGCACTCCCGGCCCTTGGAGATCAAAAATAGTACTCAGTGATCAAAAACAGAACCCCTGGCCATTGGAAGCCAAAAATTATCCTCGGTGACCAAAAAAAGCACTCCCGACCATTGGAGGTCAAAAATGGCCTTCAATTTATGTCTTTCAATTTATACCCCCCCCCCCTTCTCTGGCTCCTCCGGCCTCCAGGTACATTGGGTCTAGTAGTTCTTTTCTCAGGAACTATAATGACAACACGTATGGCTCATACTACATCTCCCAGCATTCACTGTTCTCTATTTGAAGAGTAGCCGGAAAGTTTCATCATCATAAACTTAAGGCTCTGCATCATTCAGTAACAGTAGTACTGGTGGTACAGTTAATTAATTTGTCTCTGCAAAACTCAAATGAGGGTATCACTTTCTCATGGCTTTTTTTTACATTACAGAGAATACACAGGTGTACACAAAGTGTGACATAACCACATGGCACCTGCAACCACTGCTGTAGGTTGGGAAGAACAAGACATTTTTTAAAGTAGAAGTCTGATCTAATCCTATCTAGTATTAAACCTGTTCCCACCCCCATTCTAAGCTCTATATTAACTAGACTGTAGAGGAAAGATGCCTATTCCTTGGGCACTCTGGTCTGGTTGCATGATCGGCTCCCAGCGCCGGCTTCAGGGTAGAGAAGGTACAGCCAACAATGGATGCCCCATAGTAAGCCTATGGATGACATCACCGCATAGACATTAGTCCCACCTGCTCCTTGGAGAATTAAATACACCCAGGTGTCTGGGACATCTCTGGGTTGACCGTACCATTGTGTAGGTCGACTGTGGAGGCAGTGAAGACTGGTGGTGGATACACAGAGGTGGAGGCACTTCTGCATGTATTTTTCGTTATTGCATACAGGGAATTTGGACATGTTTGTCATTTGGAGCTTTTATGCATCATTTTCTTCTTTTTTTTTCCCCTTATTTCGTTCTTTTTCAGCTTATTTGCAATTTGAGTATATTGCACATTTTTACAGCTCATGTATTTCTGTATCTTATGACTTACAAACAAGGGATTATGCATTTATATGAGGATTGTGGTTTTGTGAATATGAAGCACTTTAAAGGATATTTTTTATATTATATGTTTCTCTATTCACACATTTTCATATAACCTAAACAATTTTTTTTAGTGGTGTTGCGCCTTACTCCTTTGTTTTATGTCATCTATAGGAAATTTAGGGGACCGAAGTTTGTTGGCATTTCACAGACGCATGCCAATTTTAAGGCTTTAACATGTGCATTATCTTTTTTACTCTCCCACAACATCATCTTTTATATTTTACCAACAAATTAGGTATTATTATCCACCATTAGGTATTGTTGAGTTATTGAGTTTATGTGCCCTAAAATGTTAACGAAATGTTGTTTTTCTAAGCCGTTGCACTAATAGTGTTTGACTTAACAACTTCCGGACTGCCTGCCGCAGTTATACGTTGGTACTTTGACGTTAAATACCAGTGTTTTGGCAGCAGATAGCTGCCATTACCCCAGTATTTTCTTACATAGTGGACGGTTCTCTTTCACATAAAAGTGGTCCCAGCAGCGGATGCGCCATGGGATCACTTTTGTGGGCAGCGGGAGAGGTGCCCCCGCCGCTTCCTGGTCATTTTTCCCGCTTACAGGAGCCGTTGGTAGCGGGGAAAATGATCCAGTGTGTCCATGTCCCAGGCAGGAAGTCGAGTGAGAGCAAGATGGCCCCCACTCGACTCTATGGCCTTGGAGGACCGGAGCAACGTCATACGTCGCTTCCCCCCAACGGCCTTAAAGGGCCCATTTTTTTCATGTTGAAAAAAAATTACATTTTTTTTTCTTTTTGACCCCAGATCTCACATTAGAGGACCTGTCCTGCTTATTTCTATTACAAGGGATGTTTATATTCCTTGTAATAGGAATAAAAGTGATTAAAAAAATATATTTTTAAAGGGACAAAAAATAAAATAAAAGGCAAAATAAATAAGAAAAAAAAAATTTAAAGCGCCCCGTGCAGAAGCAAACACATATGCAAGTCGCGCCCACATATGTAAACGGTATTCAAACCACACATGTGAGGTATTGCTGCAATCGTTAGAGTGAGAGAAATAATTCTAACCCTAGACCTCCTCTGTACCTCAGAACTGGTAACCTGTATACATTTTTAAAGCGTCGCCTATAGAGATTTTTACGTACCAATGTTTGTCGCCATTTCACGAGCGTGTGCAATTTTTAAGCATGACATGTTGGGTATCTATTTACTCAGCATAACATTATCTTTCACATTATAGAAAAAATTGGGCTAACTTTACTGTTTCCCTATTTTTTAATTCAAAAATATTGCGTAAGACTGCTGCGCAAATACGGTGTGACAAAGTATTGCAATGATCTCGATTTTATTCTCTAGGGTCTCTGCTAAAAAAATATATAATGTTTGGGGGTTCTAAGTAATTTTCTAGCAAAAAATACGGATTTTAACTTTTAAACAAGTCTCAGAAATAGGCCTAAAAGTGGTTAAAAAGTTGAACAACCACTATTTTATTCTCTAGGGCAGTGGTCCTCATCCCTGGCCCTCAGGGCCCACTAACAAGCCAGGTTTGCAAGATAACTGAAATACATCCCAGGTGATATCATTTGCTGCTCAGTGATTGCAGTACTCTAGTCTGCATCTCACCAAGGTAATACTTAAAATCTGGCCTGTTAGTGGGCCCTGAGGACCGGAGTTGAGGACCACTGCTCTAGGGTGTCTGCGTTCAAAAAAATATATACTGTTTTACGCAATCTTCAAGCCTAAAATTATTTAAATGCAAAATATGCAAAAACCTCTTTGGCAACAAAAGGGTTAAGGGATTTTTGGCAACTGGGGCTCCCAATGCTAAAATTAAAGACACCTGTCCCATAAACTATATTTTTTGTAGGTACCATTTTTTCTGGTATACAGGAAAGTGATAAATATATCTTTTCTTGTTTTCTTATTATTGTCACAGATCACGCAGCTAAAAATTGCAAGCAACCCATTCGCTAAGGGTTTCCGGGATGTGGAAGGAGATGAATGGTAAGAACAACCATTTCACAAAATATCGTTGTTGGTAATAATTCAGACTCGCATGACCCTAGGCATCAAAGTACCTTCAGATATCTGGGTGCACTGAATGATACACAGAGACGGCAGGTACGATGTCACAGAATGCTCGGCTTTATTCAAACAGTGAAGAACGTTTTATAGAGAGAGAAAAAGGGGAAGTCCCTTTTCAGTAGATTATACATAGAATTAATACACAAATAATAGTTTGAGCAGTTTACCATTACGTGCTTCAAGTCACGTACTTGCATGTAGGCTAATTCAAATAAGGCATAGTTATAATTGACATTACATCAGACTTGTTCTAAGGGTTAAGATAAGGCATGATTAATACTTCAAACAAGCTTGCTCTAAGGGTCAGTTTGACCACAAAGCGTAACGTCCTGGAAACTTTCAAGGACATTTACTTAGATAGGCTTTTTAATTAAAGTGAGTCTAGGGTTTTAGTAACAAGATGGAGTTGAAGGAACAAAATGGAGGAAAGATATTCCTTCAATCGTGGGAGAAAAGATGTCTGGCTAAATATGCAACTCATATGTCTGGTGCTCCAGGGTATATCAGGGGTGCGTTGGGCTATCAAAAATGTATTTAAATTAAACAGTCCTTCTAGAAGACCTGTTCAAGCACAAGTATTAAAAGAACATATGATTGTTTTCAGCCATTCAATATTATAAATGAATAGCTTAATAAACTTGTTTTATATGTATGTTTTTTATGTAGATATTGACTGTATTAATATACCTTGTACTGGCAGCACACTGGACATACGGACTGCTACTCTTCAAAGAACCCAGAGGTCTAAGTTCTAAGCAGTCTTTGCCCCCTGCACAGTGCGCCATTCAACATCACTGCTCAGGCAATGTAAATGCTGTTCATTGGAGCATTGTGCAGTGGGTGTATCATGCGTTGACCACGGGTCTGGGTTTCTATTGTGCCACCAGCACAGAATGATTTTATCCTAGCTGCACCAATATACTGCTTTAAAAACCTAAAAAGACACAAATCTATTACTGTTTATGTAGCTTAACTGCAAAAAAAACCCCAAAAACATAAAACTATCCAATAATAATAATAGCAAAAATGAATAGTTCACGGACAACTTTATATCTATCAAATTTTTCCTTCTATAAAACTGATAACAGGGCCCAATAGCAGCTGCTCACTTTTGTGATATAAATTCTGTCCTGGGACCAATCCTGTTTAATTTATTCATAAATGATCTAGAGGAGGGGATATCTAGTACAATCTCAGTATTTGCAGATGATACTAAATTAGGCATGCCAATATCTTCTATGCAGGATGTGGAAATCTTGCAAGCAGACCTGAACAAAATAACGGGGTGGGCAACTACATGGCAGATGAGATTTAATGTAGAAAAATGTAAAGTAATGCACTTGGGGGCCAGTAACCAGAAAGCAAGCTACTCACTAGGGGGGGAACCTCTGGGTGAGTCTAGGATGGAAAGGGACCTGGGGGTACTGGTAGACAACAGGCTTGGAAGTGGCATGCAATGCCAAGCCGCTGCAAGCAAAGCCAATAGAATACTGGGTTGTATAAAAAAGGGGATTCACTCCAGAAATAAAGAGATTATTCTTCCACTCTACAAAACTCTGGTCCGGCCACATCTGGAGTATGCTGTCCAGTTCTGGGCACCGGTCCTCAGGAAGGATGTGCTGGAACTGGAGAAAGTCCAGAGAAGGGCAACAAAAATAATTAGGGGAATGGAGGACATCAGCTATGAGGAAAGACTACAAGCACTGAACTTATTCTCTCTGGAGAAGAGACGATTGAGGGGGGATATGATATCAATGTACAAATACTGTACTGGCGACCCTAGCATAAGGAACAAACTATTCAGAGTAAGGGAATACAATAAGACACGTGGCCACTCACTAAAACTTGAGGAAAGGCGGTTTAACCTTAAAGTGCGTAAGGGGTTCTTCACTGTAAGAGCGGTAAGGATGTGGAATTCTCTTCCGCAAGCAGTCGTATCAGCGGGGAGCCTTGATAGTTTCAAAAAACTATTGGATGGACACCTTAAAGACCACAACATACAGGGGTATACAATGTACGGTTAAAAGCAAACACACACACACATCATAGGTTGAACTGGATGGACTTGTGTCTTTTTTCAGCCTCACTAACTATGTAACTATGTAAAAATTTTATATGGATCCCTATCAGCTGGAAAGGTTGGGGATGTACTTTATTAAGTTCCCTCCTAATTTAGGATGCTAGGCAAATTTTGTTTTTTGGCTCCTTCTGTAGTCAAGGGAACAGTGATTGTTTGTTCTGGTCTGTTTAGGGGTTTCACAGGATGGGAGTTTGTTTCCCCCTGCTTTGGTAGGAAGCTTCTAGAACATTGGGAGGGAGATTCGAATGACAAGCCTAAATATTTATCATGGCTTGGCCAATCCCTGGAGAGAAGTGTCCAGAAGGTGGCTGGAGAGTGGGTAAATAGTCTGAAGCCCTGGAGAGATGGTTCTAAACTAAACTAAATTAGGAAATTTCATTTTTTGGCTCCTTCTGTAGTCAAGGGAACGGTGATTGATTGTTCTGGTCTGTTTAGGGGTTTCACAGGATGGGAGTTTGTTTCCCCCTGCTTTGGTAGGAAGCTTCTAGAACATAGGGAGGGAGATTCGAATGACCAGCCTAAATATTTATCATGGCTTTGCCAATCGCTGGAGAGGAGTGTCCAGAAAGTGGCTGGAGAGCAGATAAATAGTCTAAAGCCCTGGAGAGATGGTTCTCTCTCCCCAGTAGTATCCAAGCTTTAGGGAGGGTTGCTGCTGTTCTGAGGTAGCCTAAAAACTGTGTAGCTGTTCTTGAGGCCTCAGCTGTGTCAGGTCTGAGGGCCTGGGGTAATCCTCTAAGAAGCTGGCAATGGGACCTCACCATAAAGGATCGGAACTAGAGAAGGATTGTCTCCCTCAATGGACCATTACTGGAAGGTGACAGCTGTCCTGGGGACCCTGAATTGTGATCCCTGGTGACTGTGTGTTTTTGGGATGTAAGTGCCAGAGGTAGCTGTGGACTGAGACTGCTCTCAGAGTACTGGCCATTCCCCTGTCTTTAGCAGAATCCTGGAGTGGAAGCCTAGAGAAGAGTGTCCTCTGATTACTATGCAAGCATTTTGGAGTATCCCATACCCCTAACCTCTCTCCTGTTTAAAGTTCTTCAAGCAATACATTTCGAAAACAGACATCCCCTAGACCCGGGGTAGGCAACCTTGGCTCTCCAGCTGTTGCAGAACTGCAAGTACCATAAGGCACTGCAAGACTCTAACAGCCACAGGCATGCCTCCCTAAGGCATGGGCATGATGGGATTTGTAGTTTCAGCACAGCTGGAGAGCAAGGTTGCCTACCCCTGCCCTAGACCAAGGTATTGGAGCCGGTGTGTAATTACTGGTGCTTGTGGTGGTGGGCAGCCTCTGTACTATTAGGAAAGAACCATATATTACCAGTGGATTCAGCAGGGTAGTGCTACATGTACAGTATATAACTCATTCAGCTGTGTGTATTCCTAATAACAGATTACATTACAGACTATTCACAGCATAATAGTACAATGGTTAGGTAAAAGTGGATGACTAACTTCAGCCTTAGGCTATAAGCAGCAAATGTGAAATACTCAACTTAAACTTTAAGTCTAGGATCACTCCTATGAGGTTGCAGTTGATGCGGTTTTCGGGTGTGTTCCGCGCTTTTAACACGTTTTTTCCATGCAGTTATCATGCATTTTGCGTTTTTGCTTTTTTTCTCTTTAAACACACAGCTAATAGCTGGTTGCTAAGGTGTCGGGCCGGGAAGTCGGCCGTTGCATCCTTAACAACTGATGAGTAGAGATGGTCTGAACACCCCACTGGTTCAGTTTGCGCCAGAACTTTCGAACATCGCAAAAGTTCCAAGCTAAACAATGAACCCTATTAAAGTCTATGGAACCCGAACCTGAAAAATCAAAAGTGCCCATTTTAAGGGTTTATTCGCACGTTTTTGGGCATACAAAGTGTATGGGGGGTCCGGGCATCCTTAACAACTGATGAGTAGAGATGGTCTGAACACCCCACTGGTTCAGTTTGCGCCAGAACTTTCGAACATCGCAAAAGTTCCAAGCTAAACAATGAACCCTATTAAAGTCTATGGAACCCGAACCTGAAAAATCAAAAGTGCCCATTTTAAGGGTTTATTCGCACGTTTTTGGGCATACAAAGTGTATGGGGGTCCGGGCACTGCCCTGGAGGACATGTAACAATGCAAAAAAATGTTTTAAAAAAATTATCATTTTTCAATTAGCAGTAATTTAATTACGCTTAAAGTGAAATAATAGAAATTAAAATTCCTAAATATAGTGCCTGGGGGGTCCACTTAGTCTGCCTGTAAAGTGGCGCATTTGTAGAACCTGCTGCAACAAAAATGACATTTATAAAGAAAAAACAAAACTGATATTTTCCCTGCAAGCTTTCTTTAGTGTGTAAACAATGGCTTGGGGAGCCCGTCTGTATGATGAGACCACAATTTAGTGCACTGGGAACAAGATTTAGAATTTTTTTTTCAGATAAATTCTGGTGCCGGTTTCACAGACTTTGGATTTAAGTAACAGGTGCAGAAAAATTGGGCTTTGGGTGTTGGTGGTGCCTTCACACCGTAACCCTATAGAGGTTTTGTCGATGAAAGCAAAAGAATTGGCCTTGCTTTAAAGAATTTACATTTTATGCCCCAGTCAAACAGTGGCAGAAAAATTGGGCTTTGGGTGTCGGTGGTGCTTTCACACCATAACCCTATAGAGGTACTGTTGATGAAAGCAAGAATTGGCCTTGCTGTAAAAAATTTACATTAATTGCCCCGGGCCAAACAGGTGCGGAAATATATATCCTTGAGTGTTAATTGTGCCCATAAAAACTATACCAAACATTTCTTCAAGGTAAAACCAACACCCACAAAATAGGCAGCCTAGGCCGTATCATGTACCTGGTCAGTGAGCCTAATGTGTAGAGGAAGGCCTCTCGTACATCTCAGGCTTGAAGGACACTGGTAGTGAGACAGCAGCAACAGGAGCATGGCGAGGTATGAGTGCAGAGGACTAGAGACTCCTCCTGCTTATGTTTCCCTGCAGACAGGCTTCGAAAGAGCTGGGTCATGTGACAGCTGTATATTGATTAGGAAATAAGGTACTTCGATGTTTTTTTTAAATAAAATAATTACAGTGCCATCATCCACATACAGAAATAGAAAGGCCTATGTAAATTATACCGTGTGTGTTTAGTATTATTTTAACTCAATTAAAAAAAAAAAAAAAAAGAAAACCTTTTTAAAAAATTGTATTTTAATTTCTTAACTTAGTAAATGAAAAATGTATACAAACACATTATTGTTATATTTTGCCTTTCCCAGGTTACTATCCCATATTCCTACACCAGTCAAAATGCAGGCAAGGGATTCTCCCAAGAGGTAAATATATTACAATACCAGCATGGAACTACAAAAAAAAAAAGAAATTACATTAAAGTGTTACTAAACCCAGGAGCCTGCATTCACTATATCTGGTCTCCCACAGTACACAGAACATGGAAATGCAATTATTTTAGTAAATATAAACTGATAATTACCGTTTCTCAGCAGCAGTTAGCCCAATCGTGTGACTTCTATCAGTGTCTGGATAAAGCTTGTAGGAGGAGTTTTCATTCTGCTCTGACTGTCATTTCAGGCTGCAGGACCCCTAAAATTATATCTGGACAGTGCTGATTGGTCTTGTGCCAATCACATGCAATCTCCCAAGAAGAAAAAAAAAAAAAAACTCTCTAGCAAATTTACACACCAAACTGAGCATGCACAACTTGTCCCCTAGCCTCTGTTCTATCGGGAAATATATCGGGGACAGTGGAAGAAGGGGAGAAAGGATCAAACAGCCTTTTTACACAATGCAGAGGATTAACCCCATTAGGTTCCACAGTGAGTATAACAAGCATCCAGAAAAAAAGAGTGATGCTGAGCACCCTGCTCCTGCGCTCAGAACCAGGTCCTCAGACTGCCTTAATCTTGGAACTCACACTTGGCATCCCATATGGCTAAGCCTTGCTGCCCTCTACGACCGGGGTGGTCGAAAACACTGTAAATACAAACACAAAGAAAGGGCGCACCAGCCTAGCGCATTATCCTCAGCAGGCTTTTTAATAACATAAGTTCAAATCAACTACTCACAAACATGCGTGATAAACCAGCATATCAATTCCAAAGAGCAGCATCAAATGGAAAAGTCCAATGTCTCAT
The DNA here is from genome assembly GCF_965119305.1 of Pelophylax lessonae. Lineage (NCBI taxonomy): Eukaryota > Metazoa > Chordata > Amphibia > Anura > Ranidae > Pelophylax > Pelophylax lessonae. The sequence goes on from NC_138776.1 coordinate 241,380,406, forward strand.
GTAGACGGAGGGCTGACGCGTTTCGAGGCCGTGCCTCTTCCTCAGAGCCTCAGGAAAAAGCCAGCTGAGGATAATGCGCTAGGCTGGTGCGCCCTTTCTTTGTGTTTGTATTTACAGTATAACAAGCATGCTTTACTGCATTTACAGACTGATTTTACTTTTGTGGGTTTAGTAACACTTTAACTACTTACAAAAGCAGGAGCCCTATTTTCTCCTGTCTCAGCGTTATTTCCCATTGGTAGTCTGGGAAAAATTGTGGTGAATAGGGTTTCACTCTGGTATAAATGTGCCACCAGCATATGAGTGAACAGAACCAAGCATTGCTCAATTCCCTGTGAACAATAAAGTTAGCCGTGAAATCACAGCACACAAAAAAGTGCACAGGGGTACAGCAAATGGTTCATCTACCAAAGAGGAAGAGCCTCAATCCCCGAAACTCCGGGCCACATAGCGCCTGACAGGGGCAAGGTATACTTTGGGCTACCTAGTCCAAAGCCAGGTGGACCCTGCTCTTTAGAGCCCAGCTCTGAAGCCTGCTCTTTAAGTACTTGGTGGAGGGCTGAAGCGAGACCTAACAGTTGACGAAGAGAAAAAAGAGCCAAAGACCACAGAACCTCTTCTCAACATCAGGGCAGGTCCTGATATCCTGCACCATCCATCTCTGTGTGAAAAAAAAACAACACTGCTAGTGCCTGTTGTAAATAAAGCGGAGTTTCACCCAAAAGTGGAACTTCCGCTTTAGGTAGTTCTAACCCCCTGACATGCCACATTTGGCATGTCATTCTTTGGGGGGGGGGGGGGGTAGCGGGTACCTCGTTTTGACAGGTACCTGCTCCCACTTCCGCTCGGAGCTCCGCTGCGCCCTGAGCGAAAGTTCTCCTCTCCCCCTCCCTCCCTGCAATCTTCTGGGACATGTCAGAGGTCCCAGAAGATTGCCGGCCAATCACGACGTGTAGCGCAACTCGCGCATTCGCAGTGCGTACAAGGCTGTGAAGCCGACAACTGTCACAGCCGGGTGCCCACACCAGTGATGCCGGCGCAGCAGAGAGGGAGAAGAGCGAGGCTTCGGGCGGCCGCATCGCTGGACCGTTGGACAGGTGAGTGTGTGTTTACGCTGGAACTCCGCTTAAGTGCACAATAAATAAAAGGTGCCAAGTGCAGATACACAAGGCAGACCTCATGGCCTAGTATAAAAAATATCATTGGTCTAGCCACAAGGCCTGCCTAAAAGATGTGAAAGAAAAGAAGTTAGTGATGTGTCCTAGTGCCAGTTGACACACAGTGGGTCCCATACCCATAGTGATTTTCTGGTGCCCCTGGACACCACTCCCGGGGGGGCACATCACTTTCCAGCCCCTGACCAGACAAATGCAGCCTTATTCCAACCTTAGGAAGAGTCCTGGCTGCAACTGGGGACAAGCCTAATGCACCAGGCCAGATTCAACCCAGTAGGAAGACGATTTGTACCACCTTGCCCATCTTATTACATTGGAAAATAGTAACCAGTGCCCCCTTTAAACAAGAGGCGCCAGCTTTTTTCCTCCTCTTCCAAAAACTAATAGGAGCTGATACAACACTTGATCACTTAACCTTAGCCAAAAGGCAGAGAATGGATTCATGTGGAGCTCCAGTCCAGGTGCACCCAGGATCAGACGAGAAACGTGAAGATGCCAGATGGATGATTTGACAGGTTTTTATAGCTGTCTGTGTCCCAATTAGGAGATTCACCCTCTCTATTTGTTCAGGTGATTATTATTATGGAAAGTGAAAGAAATTTCCAGTGGGTACATTCTGTTGACTAGGGATTTTGCTTTCACTTCCTGCAGTGGCTGTGGAAAATCTCCCTGATGGTACACAGATGGCTGAAATATCCTGACAGTAGTTCTAAGCATCCCTTACTTTATGCAAAAGAAAAAAGTATTGCCTTCAGTTCTACTTTAATAGTGATCCATTAGCGGGCAAAATTTTGATCCATTTTTATATGTAGCAACCATTTTAAATATGCTAGGCAAATTTCGTTTTTGGCTCCTTCTGTAGTCAAGGGAGTAGTGATTGTTTGACCTGGTCTGTTTAGGTTTCACAGGCTAAGAGTTTGACTGCTTATCCCTGCTTCTGGAAGAAGTTTCAAAGGGAGGGTCAAATGACCAGCCTGAATATTATGTCCAAGCTAATGCCTGGAAGGTAGTACCCAGAAGATGGCTAGAGAGACGATAAATAGTCTGGAAAGATTATTTTCTCATCAGGGAGGGTTCTGAAGCCTCTGGGGCTGCTGCCCCCTGAGGCAGCCTGTGGATTGTGTAGCTAATTTTGAGGCCTCAGCAGTGGCAGAGATGAGGGTCTGAAGTGATCTCTTGTAAGGAGCTGGCTGTGAGATTTTGCCACAAGGGATCTGGTCTGGAGAAGAAGGATTGTCTCACTCACTGGGCTGTTTGTAGAGGGAGCTGGAAAGTGGTAGCTGTCCTGGGGACTTGTAAGTAATGACATTGAATTGTGATCTCTGGCTGACTGTGTGCTCTTGAAATGTAAGTGCCAGAGGTAGCTGTAGACAGCTTGTCACGTACCTGATCCGAGGCCAAAATGCAGAGAGGGCTCCCCTTGCGTCTGAGTGCGGCACACCCCTGGGGTTGAGACAGAGGGTGTAGCGCCCACAGAAGCACTGGTTTTGCCGGCAGGGTCCTGATGGTAGCCAGTTGCAGCATGGCCGTTTCTCTGACACAGCTCTTGTAAGGTCTCAGGACACTATCCATGTCCCAGTGTCCTTAGCAGAAACTGTAAATAGAAGCATTGAGAAACGTGTTGTCCTGTTACTTTGCAGTGTTTTGGAGTATCCTATGCCATAACCCCTCTCCTGTTAAAGATCTTCAAGCAATAAATATCAAGAAGACATCCTCTAGACTAGGGTTTCTCAACCAGGGTTCCATGGAACTCTAGGGTTTCTCCAGAGGTAGCTAGAGGTTCCTTGAGCAATGAGCGATTTCTGCCTTTCACTTAAGTTACCACTGACACGATCTGTAAGGAGATAATTCTTCCCAATGATCATAAGTGCAAGGAGAATTCTTCCCACTGATCATCACACTATTGTATCATGAGTTGTAGACATAGTTATTTTTAGCAGGGGCTTCCTGAGACCGAAAAGTTATTTTTTAGGGTTTCTCTGTGTTGAAAAGGTTGAGAAAGGCTGCATTAGATCTTTGTTCAAACAGTGCCTACAGTTTAAAGTGATATACTTGATAAGAACACAAAAAATTAGCCTTTTAATTTTTTCAACTAAAATTTTGAACAATGAATAAACAAGGTTAACCATGTTGAGAAAGACTGCCCTAGACTGAGTCAATGGATCTAGTGTGCATGAACTGGTGCTTGCGGGTGACGAGCAGCCTCCGTACTATTTGGGATTACCTGGTTGTTATCAGTGGCCCCTACAGGAGTAGTGCTACATACATATACATTTTCCATGCTTTTCTTGCCTTTATTTCCTCACAGTTGGGTTTGGTATGCTCATGTCTAATTTCCATGTTTCCCTATTACAGATGGCACAATGCAGAATCCCACCACTCCTTCTGTTCAGAAGCACATCACATGCAGCCAACTGCCCAATGAGCCCCTTTTATGTGCTTGTCATGGCTTTGCCTCTTCAGTCGGACTCAGCGATTACCAAGAAATGGAAAAGCTACCAATCCGCAATTATGTTAAAAAAATGCCACTTAAACACGTGTGTCTGTACATGTGTGATCTGATCACCAACTGATTATTTCATTTCTTACACAGAGTGGAGCAGGTTTGATCACCCCTAGGCCCTTAAAGTCTGTCCTAAAATGTTTTTCATAGTTTTTTGGACACATTGAGAAATGAGAGAACACCGGTTAGTTTTTTTTTTTTTTTTTACCGCTATCAGTTATAGGGATTTACCCTCACTTCCTGTCCTTCTGACAATGTTTTGCTAGACAGGAAGTGAGGGGATCTCTCCAACAGCAACATAGACAGAAGTAAAAATGCATACTACAGAAGAGGAAGGTTGGATCCCAGTGATTTTCTCTTACTTCTGGTACAACAAACATGTTGTCACTTGGACAGGAAGTGATGGGTAATCCCTGAAACAGAGCCCTGGATAGCAGCAAAAAATAGACAGAGGTTCTAATACTTTCCCCTTTCTTTTCAAAACCAGAAAAAAAAAAAAAAAAACATTTTGGCTTCACATACACTTTAAAACTGTATTTCCATTTTTGCAGCCAAATTGGAATAACACCTACTTTTTTTTTTAACCAGACGAAATGTATTAAATTTTACAAAAAAAAAATAGAAATATATATACACGAATCATCTGAGTTTCCATTATTTCTTATGGGGAAATTCGCTTTGATATAAGAGTGCTTTGGATTACAAGCATGCTTCCGGAACGAATTATGCTCGCAATCCAAGGTTTTACTGTATATATATATATTATACATACATACACAGAGTGCTCCCCAACAGATCTGTCAGAAAACCTTCACTTTCCTTTTAGAGTCAACATTTTCTATGGGACACTATACTACAAAATAGTCCCACAAATGCCAGCCATTGATTGCAATTAAGATTTGCTAATTTGCACACACAAAAAAGTATTTTTCCTAACAAATTCTTTCAAGACCATGAATCAAAAATGAATACACCCTAATAAAAGTCATAGGAGCAAAGCTAAATTTTAGACAACAAAATCCTAATTAACAAGAATTCAACTACAGGTGAGTCTAATTATCCATTAAACAAGTGTCCAGCAGACAGTTGATTATAAAATGGCATTACTTGTAACAGAGCCGCAACCCACACTGTACTTGTGGACTTTCGTCATTATGCGGCTTCCTCCCAGTCATGAACATATATACCAGATTTTCCCAACCGCTCTACATACAAAGCTAGCCGACAGCTTAGCTTGTACTGGAATCTCAGTTTATTGAACAGTCACACAGAATTTATATACAGCACTGACCCCCCCCTCCTGATCAGATTACCACACAAGTCAGGGGTTGCCAGATTACATTATCATATGCAGGTGAAACAGTATACAGAAATAAAATTAACCTGAACTAATTATCTAGCCATCGTGACAGAATGTGAGGTCATTAACATTTAACAATGGAACAGACAGACTTAACACAATCCACATCACACCTCAATAGATAGACAATAGGGAGAGCCTGCCAGTGACAGTCTGTCTGTCTCCTACATTGAAGTACATGGAATACACATCTAAAGCATTGCTTTGAGTATTTAGGAGTCACAGACTTCATGGCAACAGGCTATAGGTCTCACAATGTAAAGTGGGATCAAATCTTCATATTTCTTGAGAGATATTGTTGATAAATAATACTCTGAAGTTATCCAAACCATATTCTCAATGTCCATTAAGTATCTGTCTTTCACCCCCAGTGACGGTGAGTACCGTCACATTACTTAACAAAGAAAACCCCTTCCCATTTCATGTTGTCAGTAATGGCACCAAATGGAAGAGAAATGTCACATAGACTGAGAGCGAAAATGTTTTCTTTACACAAGAAAGGTGAAGGCTTCAAGAAAATCGGCAAAGCTTTACCTATCAGTCAGAATACTGTAGCAAAAGTAATACAAAAATTTTACAAAGCTGAAACTGCAACCATCTCACAGAAATGTCCAGGCCGCCCACGAAAGTTAACACCCGGGCAGAAGCATCTTCTGATGAGAAGGGTTGAAGAAAATCGCCATGCAAGTCCACTGCAGTTAACTAAAGAAGTAAAAAGCCAAACTGGGGTGCTTGTTTCCCATGACACAATACGGAGTACACTGCAGTGGAATGGCATGGATGGGTGTCATCCACAAAAGAAGCCTCTCCAAAAGCCCATGCACAAAAAAGCCTGCCTAGAATTTGCCTGGGGCCATGCTGATAAAGAAGACTACTGGGACTCTGTACTGAGACCAAGATAAATGTTTTTGGAACTGATGGCTTCAAAACTGTATGGCGTCGCAAAGATGATGAGTACAAAGAAAAATGCATGGTGTCTACAGTAAAACATGGTGGTGGCAGTGTCCTTCTGTGGGGCTGCATGAGTGTTGCTGATGTCAGGGAGCTGCATTTCATTGATGGTATTATAAATCACAGATGTACTGCTTTATATTGAAAGAGAAGATGCTACCATCACTCCATGTTCTTGGTCGCCGTGCACTTTTCCAACATGACCATGATCCAAAACACATCTAAGGCCACTGTTGCATTTTTGAAGAAGAACAGAGTGAAAGTGATTCAGTGGCCAAGTATTTCTCCTGATCTGAACTCTATTAAACACAGATGGGAAATTCTGAAGAGACAAGTTGAGCATCACTCTCCATACAGCATCCAGGCTCTGAAAGAGGTCGTTCTTGAAGAATGGAAAAAGATTGATGTTGCAATATGTCCCCAACTTGTTCATTCCATGCCTAGAAGACTTGATGCTGTCCTTACAAATCATGGAGGTCATACAAAATACCAGATGTAGTTTTTGTTGTGGGGTGTTTATTTATTTTTGCATTACCTCATTTGAGTAAAGCTGAAGATTTTGTATCTAAGTTATATTATTAACCTTACTTTCGTGTAATGAGCTAAACAAATGTTCTATAAAACTCGACAAAACTTGTTTTGTCACAGTTTTGAAGTTCTTCTTGTGTTCATTGAGATATTGATTAAAATCCCAATTTTCAAAAGGGGTGTACTCATTTATGCTGAGCACTGTATATATATTTAGAAACATCTTCCTTTCCAGAGTTAACATTCTAAAGTGTATATTTATCCAAAGAGCATAATAATGTAAAATACCCATAAATACCTTATATGCTCACAGCATCAGTACATATATATATTACACTAACAAGGACAATTCTACCAGTCAAAAGAAAAAATAAAACAAAACTGCAAAGCATTATCATTTTAGACCTTTAGGTCTATGTAGCGTTATATCAAGTGGTACCAATCGCAGGGTATTCAACCAGCCCACCCCCCCCCATATTCTTTCCAATTTATTAGGGCAGTCACAGTGCTGAAAAATTAGGCATTCGTATCTCAGAGTAATGCCCATTGTAACGGAACAGGACACCCCTGACCGGGTACCTCCGTTGACAGATGCTCCTAGTGCTTCCCGAGGGGCTCCAGGCACTCCACCAGACACCGTAACCACTTCAGACCCCACGAACCGCCGCAGCTTGGTTAGGGTCTCGCAATCTCCTACCCACCCTGGACCAACGACAAGGCTCCAGGTTCCTGTGGGTAAATCTCCTTTCCCCAGAGAGTGCAGCACGAACAAGCTCTTACACAAGCTCTTACAAGAGCTTAGTGATTCTCTAAGGGAGTATGGAGGACCATAGCAATCCCTTGCAGCAGATTCCCCCAATAAGAGACAAGACTCTAGATTGAGGGTGAAGAACTAACTGTAGAACAACTTTATTGAACAGGCTTGTATACAGTTTTCACCCACAAGGTTACCACCCAGGTGAACCTTGTTGAAAACTGGACGTAACAGTCACCATCCAATAGGAACAGAGCTTTACACTCTCATACAGTGTACACAAAAATATATAATGTGGGACAATCCCCCCCCCCCCTTAGCATCCAATCCACATACCTATATATATCCCATAATAAGTTTCTCTTAAGGCAGACAGACAGAACAATGGGGGGTCATTAACACTTAACAATGCGACAGGACAATCCACATTCCCTCCCAATACACAACAAAAGTAAAACCTGTCTGACATTGAAAGATATGTAATATACACAGCCCTTTAGGAAGAACAGATTTCATGGAAAATGGGAATAAATCTTCATATTCCTATATGGAGATATTGCTGGCAAATATGACCATCCTATCTGAAACAATTTAAACCATTAATTATCTGTTTTTACTCATAGTGACGGTTAGTACCGTCACACCCATATTACAAAACCACTCCTCTGGGGCGGTACAGTCTTCGTTTTCCAATATTTCAAAATAACTTTACAGGTCTAAAATAATAATGCCCTGGAAACTGCCTGTCTGGTAGATATCTATGGAAGCACAGCACTCAATATGCCTAAAAGGCATTGTTTTTATAGTCTAATTTAACATTAGTTTTAATTGCACCATTAATAATATTTATAACTGTTTCCCAGTATTTATGCAACTTAGGGCATCACCAGACCATATGTATCAAGTCTTCGTGGTCTCGACGACATCTAGTACATGTCGATTCCATCCGTAGACCTATGGTATCTTATTTGGATGGAGTATAGTGTACACGTAATATTATATATAGTTGGGAGAGCGTCTGGGATGTACTCAAAGAGCTCATCTGTACAGACTAAAGCCTCCTCCTACTGTTCTGGACCTATAGTACCCACATCTCCCTCCCATTTAATCATAGCATTACGTGGAGAGTCATCAGGGCCGTAGATACATTTTTGTTCTGGGGGGGGGGGGTTGGGGGGGTTTCAGCAGTAGGTACTAAGTAAAAGTCTTTTTTAAAAAAAAACGAATTGCACCAAATTAAAAAAAGCTGGAAAAAGGAAAAAAACTATGTGTTGCTCATAGTAAGCAATCCCATTCTTAATTCTATTTTCTCAGATCCTCTTAAAAATTGAGCCTGATTTCAGTTTTGCCTTCGTCCAGTTCTTTTGAACATTGCCCATTTTGGTTGGCTATTGTCCAGCCTAAAGCTGGGTACTGGCTGAAGGAAAAAACTGACAAATCACTGTACTAAAACTCGCTGTGTTAGTACTGCGATCTCCCCAGCTGTGCTATTGTGTTCCCCCCCCCCTCAGCCATTGGACTGCACACAGGGGGGTGCACTGTAATAGCCAATCTTACTGGGTAGGTGCAAAGGGCACCATCTTGTGGAAGGAAGCACTCACTGATTTTTTGTTAACCTGGCATACCAGACAAGAGAAGCAGCACTGTGCATTGTTCATACATACAGAACATACCTCACAGCTTCAGAGCTTCAGAGAATGAGGGGCATGACAGGGAGGAGTGACTTGCGGCAAAAAAGTGGGTGTGGCAAAACTTTAGAGTGGGAAGGTCTAAGAGAAATGGTTAAATAAAATCTGGGCTTTCTTGTACCTATAAAATACATTGGGGCCGGGGCCTCCATAGTTGCTGTTGGGTTAGCCTGTTAGGCCCTGACTTTTCACATGTAGCAATTTGGGATCTTTACTGGGCAGATGCAAAGGGCACCATCTTGTGGAAGGAAGCAGCAAAGCACACACTGATTTTTTGGTAAACAGGCATACAGGACAAGAGAAGTGGTACTTTTCAGACATCGCAGAGTCCATACATACAGAAAAAGTGAAGATACTTAGAATGCGGTGCACCCGGGAAACACAACAGTATCACAACAGCAATGGAAGACTCAGCCCAGCCTTAGTCGATGTCATTAAGGCCCTGTTCGCATGTAGTGATTTGGGATCACGGGCTGGCAGTATCCCCATGATTCTGCCTGCAATTCCAAATCCCACTGCAATGCTGGCAAAATGCAGCACATGTGTTTGTGTTCCTTTCATTGTTAGTGGCACCAAAACATGGTATTATTTTGGATCCTTGTGTGATAAATCGCTCAACAATCACAGCAAAACCACACCACATTTTGGTGTCACTAAAAAGGAATAGAACACAAACACACGTGCTGCGTTTTGCCAGTATTGCCATGCGATTTAGATTGAAATCTGGGTGTGGCGGCAGGTGGATTCACAGGGATATTCTGCCCACAATCCCAAATTGCTACATGTGAACAGTCAGGGCCTAACAGGCTAACACAACAGCAATTATAGAAGACTCAGTCAACAAACTTTGCCAGCAGTTCCCACAATCTCAGATACTTAGTTATAGTATGAATCAATGACAGGAAGAAATTCTGCACTGCAGTTTTAGCCTGAGGAGCACACAAGGGAAAGAGGTGCACACACAATCCAAAATTTGAAACCGCGCTTGGAAAACATCATTATTAAAACCACAACTAATTGGTGATATAAGCAGTGACTCTTGATGTAACAAAACAGCCACACAAAAATAAAGTGATAATAAAAATAATGTGATAATAATAATAATAATAATAATAATGTATATGATGCATACTAGCATATTATGCCTTTAACTTTCAGGGAGAATATTTTTTTGTGGTTTACTACCACCATTTTAAGCTTAGACCAGTAGGCCTAGCATCGCATGGAAAGGGTCAACAACTTCCTCAGCAGGACTACATTGTCGCAGGCTAGCAGCATACATTTAAATAATAACCTTCAGGGCAGAATTCAAATGTAGTAGCACAGTACTCCATACAGCTAAGGGTAAATCTCAGAATGTTCCCACTGTTATGGGAATGTGCAGATAGCACACACATGGGGAGAGAGAGCCTGTTCATTTGTAGGTTGCCTTCCTTTTTTTCAGAGCCAATCTTTGTCATAAAACAGAGAACACAAGAGCAAAGAAAAAAAAATCCATCCTGCCCACTCTGCTTATATTCAGAATGGCAGGATTGGCTTTTGTAAGAGATCATTCATCAGCCTTAAACCTATTTTACACTTTAATGTTGAGACTGAGGTATGCATTGCAAGCATGAAATAAGAGGAGGATAAGAAGAGGTATTATGAAAGAGTTTATAAAAACAGAAGAAAAAAACTGAACTCCAATTGTTCTAGCAGCTCTGAACTTGATCCATGGTTGAATTTCAGATCTAGAACACAGCACAGAGAGAGAGACACACCTGGTTGCTGGTGATCTGTCCTCCTAGAGTTAAGGTTAAGGTCCAGACTCCAGCACAGCACAGCAGCACTTCAGAGAAAATTGAGATGATCCTTCTACGTGGTACTGGTAAGCAGGCAGGCAGGCTCAGCTGAGCTAACAGCACTCAGACTCAGGCTCAGGCAGCTCCTTCCCCAAGCGACAGCCAAAGGCAGGATGTGGCAGCTCGCAGAGAGGAGGAGCTGATCATATGTGTCAGTGGGCGGGATAGGTGCTGCCCGCTCCCTCCCGCTCTCTCCCGCTCTGCTCTCAGTGCTGCTGTTCTCCTGGAAGCTTCTTTAACTCGCTGAACAAGTCAAGACATGTCTCTGGAGACTCAGTCTGGACTAGAGAGGAGATGTGGAAGCGGAGCAGACAGACGAGAGCTATCACGTACCTGGTGGAGACCAAGCTGTAGAGAGGGCTTCTCTTTCACCTCCTGTCCAACACCCCTGATAGAGATGACAGGCGGTGTAGGACACAGAGTGCCACGAGGGCCGGTATAGCAGGTGATGTCTTGGCAGAAGACTAATGGCTGTGGATCACTGGATGAACACCTGGAACTGGAACTCGGTGATGCTGGATGAGAAGGCAGGAGCGAAGTCGGAACACAAGCCAAGGAGTTGTCAACAGCCGGACAGCACGGGCACAGGAACGGGAGACAGGAGCGGAGTCAGGATACAAGCCGAAGTTGGTACACAGTCTGGCAGCAAGGTACAATGGCATAAGGCAAAGGCAGGGTCAAACACAAGCTGAGGTCACAGGTAGGCACACGTTCACGCGTTCGCGCATTGGCGCATGCACATTCGCACATTCCTTCCTATGTGCCTGGGCATGCGCACAAACGTCCGTTTGGATCCAACTGAGCGTCTCTTACTTTGCCCCCCCCCATGGGCGGCCTCCGGATGCCCATCTGCAACATCTTCTCAGGATGGAACTGAAAAAAAGTTTGTATTAGATCTGTAGCATGAAGGTTGGCTTCTGGTTCCCATGAATTTTCTTCCGGGCCATAGCCCTTCCATTTAATCAGGTACTGGACAGTACCTCCTCTCTTCCTACAGTCCAGTATTGCTTCAACCTCATATTCTTCGTTGCCATCAATAATTTCAGGTGGAGGAGGATCCGACTCACGGTCAGGAAATGGATTGGGTCTGGTAGGCTTCAATAAGGATACATGGAAGACAGGGTGAATTTTGTATGTTTCCGGGAGAGAAAGTTCATAGGCAGCAGGATTGATTTTTCTCTTAATAGAGAATGGACCGATATATCTAGGCCCCAGTTTTTTAGACGGACATGACAGTTTCAGATTAATGGTGGATAACCAAACCTTGTCTCCCGGTCTGAGGTTTAGATCTCCCCTTCTCTTCCTATCAAAAAATTTTTTGTTGTCTTGCTGTGCTTTGACAATGGCGTCTTGCAATAGTTTGTTGTTGGTTTGCAAAAATGTGACTCTTTCCTGGACTGCAGGAACCAAGGAATCAGGCATCACATCAGGTATAAAGGCTGGGAAGTACCCATAGTTTGCAAAAAACGGGGCTTGACCCGTGGCTGAATGCACTGCGTCATTATATGCAAACTCTGCTAGGGGTAAAAGTGATGCTCAGTTGTCCTGTGAGAACGATGAAAAACACCGGAGATACTGCTCCAGGGTCTGGTTTGTACGCTCCGTTTGACCGTTCGTTTGCGGATGATAGGCTGAGGAAAAGTCGATTTTCAATGTTCTGCAGAGGTCTCTCCAGAATCTGGAAGTAAATTGCACCCCCCGGTCTGAGGTGATGTTGCTAGGTACCCCGTGGAGCCGAACCACTTCCTTGATGAAAGTTTGGGCAGTTTCCATTGCTGAGGGAGTTCCCGACATAGGGATAAAGTGCGCCATCCTTGTTAATCTGTCGACCACCACAAAGATGGTCGTGAATCCTTCAGAAGGAGGGAGCTCAACGATAAAATCCATGTTTATCATTTCCCAAGGCCTTTTGGAAATGGGCAAGAGCCTTAGTAGACCCCAGGCTTTGGCCTTGTCATTCTTGTTCAGGATGCAGATTCCACAGGTGCTAACATAATTATGGCAGTCGGACCTCAGGCCAGGCCACCAAAAGGACCGTTGTACCACTCAACCGTTTTAGATATTCCAAACTGCCCTGCCAAGGGATGATCATGGCACAGGCCGAGGACCTTGGCACGTAGACTTGGAGGTACAAACACTTTTTGGTTATAAAAAAACAGTCCCTCTTGTTCCTGAAGGCACGTACCTGATGGTAGAACATCCCTTATGGACGCCTGCTTCAGCTGTGTTAACAGATCCGTTTGCAAAAGTAGAAAACTTTGGGCCGGCAGGATTGTGTCTACTTGGCGACACTCTTCGTCCTCTGGGTACATGCGGGATAGCGCATCAGATTTGCCATTCTTGGAGCCTGGCCTGTAGGTGATATGGAAGGTAAAACGAGAAAAGAACAGTGCCCACCTGGCTTGACGTGGTTTCAGTCTCTTAGCTGTTCGGAGGTACTCCAGATTTTTGTGATCGGTAAAGATCAGGATAGGGTGAGATTCTCCTTCTAATAGGTAGCGCCATTCTTCCAAGGCTGCCTTGATGGCCAGTAGTTCCCGGTCTCCAACATCATAGTTCCTTTCTGCTGCGCTGAGTTTCCTGGAAAAGAAGGCAACAGGGTGAAGAAGAGATCTCGTACCTGAACACTGTGAAAGGATGGCACCTACGGCATTTTCTGAAGCATCTACCTCAAGAACATAGGGCAATGTGAGATTTGGGTGTCGTAATATAGGTGCAGTAGTAAATAGGATCTTTAACTGGTCAAACGCAGCTTGTGCTGCCGGTGTCCTTTGGAAACGGGTGCCTTGCCTTGTTAGCTGGGTGACTGGAAGGATAATGGCGGAGAAGTTCTTGATAAACTTGCGGTAAAAATTAGCGAATCCAATGAACCTCTGCATGCTCTTCCTGTCTGTGGGAGTGGGCCATTCGAGGATCGATTTGACCTTTTGGGGGTCCATGGAAATCCCAGAAGTGGAAATGACGAGTCCCAAGAATTGGATTGATTCCTTTTCGAACTCGCATTTCTCGGCCTTCGCGTATAATCCATGGTCTCTTAGGCAGCCGAGAACCTTCTTGACATGTTCACGGTGCAATTCAATGGAACCTGAAAAGATAAGAATGTCGTCAAGGTAGACAATCATAAACAAATCAAGAAAGTCTCTGAAAATATTGTTTACAAAATGCTGAAAAGTGGCTGGAGCATTGCACAATCCAAAGGGCATGACAAGGTACTCGAAGTGGCCGAATCTTGTGCGAAAGGCGGTCTTCCACTCGTCGCCCTCGCGGATCCGTACTAGATTGTATGCTCCTCGTAGGTCAAGTTTTGTGAATACCGTGGCTGCCCTGAAACGTTGGAAAAGTTCAGGAACTAAGGGCAGAGGGTATCTGTTTTTGACAGTAACCTTGTTCAACTCCCGATAATCAACACAGGGGCGTAGAGAATGATCCTTCTTTTCAACTAAGAAAATACCAGCCCCTGCAGGAGACGTAGAGGGCCGGATGAAGCCTTTTTTCAGGTTTTCATCAATGTAAAGGCGTAATGCCTCGAGTTCCAGTTCAGAGAGGGGGAAGATACGCCCAAACGGTATCTCAGCACCTGGTAAAAGTTCAATTGGGCAGTCATACGGCCGGTGAGGTGGTAGGATGTCTGCTTTCTGTTTATCAAAGACTTCCAAGAACTCATGGTAGGCTGAGGGCACAAGCTGGGATGCAGAGGGATCAGGTTGTAGGCCCAGAAGTGATTCAGAATTCCCAGGACTGGGCTGGAAGCAGTTTTGTTGACAATAGGTGGATGGAAATGCCACTTCTCCTGACTTCCAGTTTATTTGAGGATTGTGTGCTTGTAGCCATGGAATACCCAGAATGATAGGGAACAGAGGAGATGGGATAATGTCCAAACACAAGTATTCTCGGTGGCCATTATTAGAGATAGCCAGTAATGGGCAGGTTTCTTGGGTTATAGGTCCGGACTTGAGATGGGATCCGTCAGCTAGATGGATAGATAGCTGGTGGGTCTTTGCTTGCAGAGGGATTTGATGACGCTGAGCAAAGTCACTGTCCATGAAGCAGCTGCAAGCGCCGGAGTCAATAATGACTGGGACTTGGATGGTCTTTCCGAAAATCTGTAGTAAGAGAGGTAGAGTAATGTGAGTGGACAGATCCCTCCTAGAACTGTTTGTAAGGTAAGAAGGAAAAGCAAACTGAAACTTACTAGGCCGCACCGGGCAGGTCTGAAGGTAATGTCCGGCTTCCCCACAATAGAGGCATAGGTTGTTCCGGCGTCTTCGTAATCTCTCCTCAGTGGTTAGTGGAGAGCGTAAAAGTCTGAGTTGCATGGGCTCCACCCTGGAGGTTGTGGGGGAAGAGACAGGTGGACGAAAGGCCGGAGGTGATGGCACTTGAAGCAACATCCAGGTAGGTCTGGAACTTCCAGCTCTTTCCACTCTCCGCTCCCTGAGCCTGCGATCAAGCTGTATAGTAGGACTAATAAGGTCATCAAGAGAATCAGGCGTACCCACTCTGGCAAGTTCATTTTTAAGGCCCTCTGATAGGCCAAGACGGAATTGATGCCATAAGGCTGCATCATTCCAGCCTGTATCGGAAGCCCACCTACGGAATTCTGCGACGTAGTCCTCAGCAGGGCGGCAATCTTGTTGTAATGTATGTAGGGTTGCTTCGGCTGTAACAGATCGCTTGGGGTTGGCATAAAGCTGCGCCATCGCTTCGAAGAATGATGAGATGGTGTTCAGGGTTGTACTATTTTGTTCCAGGAGACGGTGGGCCCAGGATTGCGGCTCTCCAAGAAGTAGAGAGATTACGAACCCCACCTTGGTGGATTCAAGTGAGAAAGTTCGTGGCTGCAGGGCAAAGTATAGCTCACAAGAATTCCTGAAAGCCCGGAATTTGTGTCGGTCACCCGAAAATCGTTCTGGAGCAGGTACCCGAGGTTCTGGTGGTGGAAAAACCACTGCAGGTGTAGATAGAGCCAGTTCGGGCACGGAGGACCCAGGTGCCGGGGTTGCCGGGATAGAGGCCATGGATTGGATGCGACCCTCCAATAGGAAGTAGCCCTCTTGCAAGGATTTGACTGCTTGGGTAAGCGAAGCAAGTTGCTGGCATAATGCCTCTAGAGGTGCAGCCCTTCTCTCGGTCTCCGACATCTGGCTGAGTGGTACTATCACGTACCTGGTGGAGACCAAGCTGTAGAGAGGGCTTCTCTTGCACATCCTGTCCAACACCCCTGATAGAGATGACAGGCGGTGTAGGACACAGAGTGGCACGAGGGCCGGTATAGCAGGTGATGTCTTGGCAGAAGACTGATGGCTGTGGATCACCGGATGAACACCTGGGACTGGAACTCGGTGATGCTGGATGAGAAGGCAGGAGCAAAGTCGGAACACTAACCAAGGAGTTGTCAACAGCCAGATAGCACGGGTACAGGAACGGGAGACAGGAGCGGAGTCAGGATACAAGCCGAAGTCGGTACACAGTCTGGCAGCAAGGTACAAAGGCATAAGGCAAAGGCAGGGTCAAACACAAGCTGAGGTCACAGGTAGTGATGTCGCGAACCTAAAATTCGCCGTTCGCGAACGGCGAACGCGAACATCGGCAAATGTTCGCGAACCGGCGAACCGGGCGAACCGCCATAGACTTCAATAGGCAGGCGAATTTTAAAACACACAGGGACTCTTTCTGGCCACAATAGTGATGGAAAAGTTGTTTCAAGGGGACTAACACCTGGACTGTGGCATGCCGGAGAGGGATCACGCAAAAAAAAGTTCTTAAAAATTATAATTTTTTGATAGAGAGCCAATTATTGGAAAAATTAAAAAAAAATAAAAATAAAACATTTCTTTGGATTTAGCATCTGGGGGGTCTAAAAAGTGTACCTGTCAAGTTTCAGCTCTGTAGCATGTCCAGAACCCCTAAAAAACAGCATTTTTCTTATATTTTCAGGAATACGGCTTCTCTGCGGCTGGCTTTTTCTCTTGCAGGCATTTAGCGGGCATTTTTTTAGGCAGGCATGTCATTTTTTGTATTTAGTGTCTGGAGGGTCTAAAAAGTGTACCTGTCAAGTTTCAGCTCTGTAGCATGTCCAGAACCCCTAAAAAACAGCATTTTTCTTATATTTTCAGGAATATGGCTTCTCTGCGGCTGGCTTTTTCTCTTGCAGGCATTTAGCGGGCATTTTTTTAGGCAGGCATGTCATTTTTTGTATTTAGTGTCTGGGGGGTCTAAAAAGTGTACCTGTCAAGTTTCAGCTCTGTAGCATGTCCAGAACCCCTAAAAAACAGCATTTTTCTTATATTTTCAGGAATATGGCTTCTCTGCGGCTGGCTTTTTTTCTTGCAGGCATTTAGCGGGCATTTTTTTAGGCAGGCATGTCATTTTTTGTATTCAGTGTCTGGGGGGGTCTAAAAAGTGTACCTGTCAAGTTTCAGCTCTGTAGCATGTCCAGAACCCCTAAAAAACAGCATTTTTATTATATTTTCAGTAATACGGCTTCTCTGCGGCTGGCTTTTTCTCTTGCAGGCATTTATCGGGCATTTTTTTAGGCAGGCATCTCATTTTTTGTATTTAGTGTCTGGGGGGTCTAAAAAGTGTACCTGTCAAGTTTCAGCTCTGTAGCATGTCCAGAACCCCTAAAAAACAGCATTTTTCTTATATTTTCAGGAATATGGCTTCTCTGCAGCTGGCTTTTTCTCTTGCAGGCATTTAGCGGGCATTTTTTTAGGCAGGCATGTCATTTTTTGTATTTAGTGTCTGGGGGGTCTAAAAAGTGTACCTGTCAAGTTTCAGCTCTGTAGCATGTCCAGAACCCCTAAAAAACAGCATTTTTCTTATATTTTCAGGAATATGGCTTCTCTGCGGCTGGCTTTTTTTCTTGCAGGCATTTAGCGGGCATTTTTTTAGGCAGGCATGTCATTTTTTGTATTCAGTGTCTGGGGGGGTCTAAAAAGTGTACCTGTCAAGTTTCAGCTCTGTAGCATGTCCAGAACCCCTAAAAAACAGCATTTTTATTATATTTTCAGTAATACGGCTTCTCTGCGGCTGGCTTTTTCTCTTGCAGGCATTTATCGGGCATTTTTTTAGGCAGGCATCTCATTTTTTGTATTTAGTGTCTGGGGGGTCTAAAAAGTGTACCTGTCAAGTTTCAGCTCTGTAGCATGTCCAGAACCCCTAAAAAACAGCATTTTTCTTATATTTTCAGGAATACGGCTTCTCTGCGGCTGGCTTTTTCTCTTGCAGGCATTTAGCGGGCATTTTTTTAGGCAGGCATGTCATTTTTTGTATTTAGTGTCTGGGGGGTCTAAAAAGTGTACCTGTCAAGTTTCAGCTCTGTAGCATGTCCAGAACCCCTAAAAAACAGCATTTTTCTTATATTTTCTTATATTTTTCTTATATTTTAAGGGTTACGCCCGTCGCCCGCTTCACAGTGACAGACCAAACTCTGACAGACCAAACTCCCCGTTTAACAGTCAGTCAGTCCATTTGCACAACCGCAAACTCCCCATTTGCACAAGGTTGGATACCAAGCTAGCCATGTCCCGTTCCTTGTCCTCACTGACATCATTGAAGGTCTCTTCCTCCACCCAGCCACGTACAACACCAAGGGTCCCCGAAAGGTGACAACAAGCCCCCTGGGACGCCTGCTGTGGCTGGTATTCCACCTCCTCAAAGCCAACATCCTCCTCTGACTTCTCTTCTTCAGACTCCTCTCTCTGCGTTGCCACAGGTCCAGCAATTGACAACGACAAGGCTGCTTCTGGTGGTGATGGGGACCACAACTCTTCCTCTTCATGCTCATCTACAGCCTGATCCAGTACTCTTCGCAGGGCACGCTCCAGAAAAAACGCATATGGGATGAGGTCGATGATGTTGCCTTGGGTTCGACTGACCACCAGGGTTGTCACCTCCGCAAAAGGACGCATGAGCCTACAGCCATTGTTCATGAGCATTCAGTAACACGGCCAAAAAATACCCAGCTCCGCAGAAAGAATGAAAGAAAATGAATGTTTTTTCTATGAAAAATTATCCTGCGGATCGCTTTTGGTCTGTACACAATGAAGCAACGACCTTATCATCTGGGGTGTGCCAACACAATCCTAGAGGTGATCGCTTCATTGTGATACGCAAGCCCCTTCACCACGACAAGGTAACGATCACGAAGGGGAATTGACACATGTATGTGCCTTTTTTTTTGTTTTTTTGCAGCCACAGTGTAGCACCAGAGGCCAGAAAAATTAGGCATGTACACATGCATGAAAAAGCAGGTATTGTTGCAGCCGCTGCTGTAGCAGCGGCCTGAAAAATTGAGGTTTTAAGGCAGAAAGTGCACTAAAAAATTGCGGCTTGAACCGTAGTTGGTGGCGGAGACGTCACGTAAGTCATCCGGCATGCAGAGAATGATTATATACAGCAGCGTGTGGACCATTTTTAGGCCAAGGCATCTCAGTCATCACCAGGCCTTTTTTAGTCAAATGCATCCCCCACTGTCAGTCCCTTCGGGATCCATGCCTCATTCATCTTAATAAACGTGAGGTAATCAAGACTTTTTTGACCTAGGCGACTTCTCTTCTCAGTGACAATACCTCCTGCTGCGCTGAAGGTCCTTTCTGACAGCACACTTGAAGCGGGGCAGGCCAGAAGTTCAATGGCAAATTGGGATAGCTCAGGCCACAGGTCAAGCCTGCACACCCAGTAGTCAAGGGGTTCATCGCTCCTCAGAGTGTCAATATCTGCAGTTAAGGCAAGGTAGTCTGCTACCTGTCGGTCGAGTCGTTCTCTGAGGGTGGACCCCGAAGGGCTGTGGCGATGCATAGGACTAAAAAAGCTCCGCATGTCCTCCATCAACAAGACGTCTGTAAAGCGTCCTGTCCTTGCCGGCGTGGTTGTGGTGGTAGGAGGAGGATTACTTTCACCTCTTGCCCTGTTGGATTCCCGTTGTGCTGTGACATCACCCTTATATGCTGTGTAAAGCATACTTTTTAACTTATTTTGTAGCTGCTGCATCCTTTGCGACTGCCAGTAATTGGGTAACATATCACAGACTTTCTGCTTATACCGGGGGTCTAGTAGCGTGGCCACCCAGTACAGGTCGTTCTCCTTCAGCCTTTTTATATGAGGGTCCCTCAACAGGCATGACAGCATGAAAGACCCCATTTGCACAAGGTTGGATGCCGAGCTACTCTTGTCCAATTCCACGTCCTCACTGATGTCATTGAAGGTGTGTTCTTCCCCCCAGCCACGTACAACACCACGGGTACCAGATAGGTGACAACGAGCACCCTGGGATGCCTGCTGTGGTTGGTGTTCCTCCTCCTCAAAGCCCCATTCCTCCTCTGACTCCTCTTCCTCACACTCCTCTTCCAGTGTTGCCGCAGGTCCAGCAATCGATGGTAAGGCTGTTTCTGGTGGTGGTGATGGTGACCACAACTCTTCCTCTTCCTCTTCACGCTCATCTACGGCCTGATCCAGCACTCTTCACAGGGCACGCTCCAGGAAAAAAACATATGGGATGATGTCGCTGATGGTGCCTTCGGTGCCACTCACTAGGTTTGTCACCTCCTCAAAAGGACGCATGAGCCTACAGGCATTGCGCATGAGCGTCCAGTAACGTGGCAAAAAAATACCCAGCTCCGCAGAGGCTGTCCTAGCACCCCGGTCATACAAATACTCGTTGACCGCTTTTTCTAGTTGGAGCAGGCGGTCGAACATTAGCAGTGTTGAATTCCAACGTGTCGGGCTGTCGCAAATCAAGCGCCTCACTGGCATGTTGTTTCGCCGCTGAATATCTGCAAAGTGCGCCATGGCCGTGTAGGAACGCCTGAAATGGCCACACACCTTCCTGGCCTGCTTGAGGACATCCTGTAAGCCTGGGTACTTCTGCACAAAACATTGCACAATCAGATTCAACACATGTGCCATGCACGGCACATGTGTCAACTTGCCCAAATTCAATGCCGCCAACAAATTGCTGCCGTTGTCAAACACCACTTTGCCGATCTCCAGTTGGTGCGGGGTCAGCCACTGATCCACCTGTGCGTTCAGGGCGGACAGTAGTGCTGGTCCGGTGTGACTCTCTGCTTTCAGGCAAGTCAACCCCAAGACAGCGTGACACTGTCGTATCCGGCATGTGGAATAGCCCCTGGGGAGCTGGGGGGGTGCAGTTGGTGTGGAGCAAGACGCAACAGCAGAAGAGGACTCAGCCGAGGAGGTTAGCAAAGAGGATGGAGTAGGAGGAGTAGAGGAGGTGGCAGCAGGCCTGCCTGCAAGTCGTGGCGGTGTCACCAACTCCTCTGCAGCAGAGCCACGCATTCCATGCTTGGCAGCCGCCAGCAGGTTTACCCAATGCGCAGTGTAAGTTATATACCTGCCCTGACCGTGCTTTGCAGACCAGCTATCAGTGGTCAGATGGACCCTTGCCCCAACACTGTGTGCCAGACGGGACATGATTTCCTTTTCCACAATAGAGTACAGGTTGGGGATTGCCTTTTGTGAAAAATAATTTCGGCCGGGTACCTTCCACTGCGGTGTCCCAATAGCGACAAATTTTTTGAAGGCCTCAGACTCCACCAGCTTGTATGGTAAAAGCTGGCGGGCTAAGAGTTCCGACAAGCCAGCTGTCAGACGCCGGGGAAGGGGGTGACTCTGTGAGATTGGCTTCTTACGCTCAAACATTTCCTTGACAGACACCTGACTGTGGGCAGGTGACGAGCAGGAACTGCTGAAGGTGAGAGGCGGAGGGGCGGGTTGTTGATAGGGGGCATGGAGGACAGCAGTGGTTGACGTGGCTGAAGATGCTGGACCAGGAGGAGGATGGTGGCTTTCAGTTTGTGTGCTGCTTTTACTCATGTGTTGATCCCATAGGCGTTTGTGATGTGAGATCATGTGCCTTCGCAAAGCAGTTGTACCTAGGTGGGTGTTGGACTTCCCACGACTCAGTTTCTTTTGGCAAAGGTTACAAATGGCATCGCTGATATCAGAGGCAGACACACAAAAAAAATGCCACACTGCTGAGCTTTGCAAGGACGGCATTCTGGTGGTGGCAACAGCTTGCGTTGATTGGCGTGCTGTCTGGCTGACCCCGGGTGCCGAATCTACATGCTGTCTGACTGCGCCACTAGCTCCTTGCGATGACCTCCTCCCCCTGCTTCCAACTCGTCTCCTCCTCCTCTCTGTCTCCCCATCTGAACTTTCCCCCTCTTCTTCTGCTCTTCGAGCAGGCACCCAGGTGATATCCACAGACACATCGTCATCATCAGCCGCTTCACTTGACAACTCAGCAAAGGCAGCAGCAGCAGGTACAACATCATCATCATCATCATCACAATGTACGTCCATGTGTATAATGCTGCCTGACTGAGACATATCCCCGTTATCTACATCCTCTGGCACTAATAGTTGCGCATCACTTATTTCTTCCAACTGATGTGAAAATAACTCCTCTGATGGATCAAGTGAAGCGGCTGTGGTGCTAGTGTTGGTGGTGGTGCCGGCGGGCTGGCGAGTGGTAAATTGAGAGGTGCCCGAAGCTGAGCTGGAGGAGGATGGTACATTAAGGTTCCGAGCAGAAGCTGTAGATGATTGGGTGTCCTGTGTAAGCCAGTCAACTATGGCCTTTTTTGAGTTCAGGGTCTGTGGTGGCCTCTGAACACTGGGCATTATTCTAGGGCCTAAGGAAATCACAGCACCACGACCACGACGGCCCTTGCGGGGTGGCCTGCCTCTGCCTGTCATTTTTTTTAATGTGTTGTTACTGTTGTACTATGAGTGCAAGCTGCTGTGCCACCTTATATATCAGTGGTGGGTGGGCAGTGGCACAGTACACTCTCTGTGGACCTGACAGCAGTCACTGGCACCCAGGCAACTTCAATTTAAAAAATATATATATTTTTTTTTTACTTTGCAAGCTGCTGTGCCACCTTATATATCAGTGGTGGGTGGGCAGTGGCACAGTACACTCTCTGTGGACCTGACAGCAGTCACTGGCACCCAGGCAACTGCAATTGAAAAAATATATATATATTTTTTTACTTTGCAAGCTGCTGTGCCACCTTATATATCAGTGGTGGGTGGGCAGTGGCAAAGTACACTCTCTGTGGACCTGACAGCAGTCACTGGCACCCAGGCAACTGCAATTTAAAAAAATATATATATTTTTTTACTTTGCAAGCTGCTGTGCCACCTTATATATCAGTGGTGGGTGGGCAGTGGCACAGTACACTCTCTGTGGACCTGACAGCATTCACTGGCACCCAGGCAACTGCAATTTAAAAAAAATATATATTTTTTTTACTTTGCAAGCTGCTGTGCCACCTTATATATCAGTGGTGGGTGGGCAGTGGCACAGTACACTCTCTGTGGACCTGACAGCAGTCACTGGCACCCAGGCAACTGCAATTTAAAAAAAATATATATTTTTTTTACTTTGCAAGCTGCTGTGCCACCTTATATATCAGTGGTGGGTGGGCACACAGTGGCACTGCAGTGGGCACAGTACACTCTGTGGACCTGACAGTCACTGGCAGCCCAGGCAACTGCAATAATAAAAAATATATTTTTTTTTCAATTTATTGCAACAAGATGCTGTGCCACCGTATATATATCAGTGGTGGGCAGTGCACTGCAGTGGGTACAGTGCACTCTGTGGACCTGACACAGCACTCACTGCAATTATGACAGAGGAAAAAAAAATATATTTTTTAAAATGCCAGGTACTGTGCCTGTGCCACCCGAAATGAGTGTGGTGTGCACACAGTACACCCTGCACTGTGTACATAGCACTATCATGAACTTTGCACTCTGTATGTAGCTCCCTCCTAGACCCTGCACTCTCTACAAAGCGCACTCCTGAACCTTCTGCACACTGCATGTTGCACTCCCCTGAACTCTACACTCTGTATGTAGCACACTCCTGGTATTCAATGCCCCTTTGAGACCCTCCTACAACAAATTTGCTGCGGCCCGCTCAGCCCCATTTATCACTCACTGTTGAAACTTCCCACTGGAATTCTTGTAACTTGGATTCTGTGCCTTCCCACTCTTTCTCCAGACTCTGGGATCTCGATTTCCAAATAAAATGCAATATTTCCAACAGTCAGTGATGATTTGGGGAGCCATGTCACCTGCTGGTGTTGGTCCACTGTGTTTTATCATGCCCAAAGTCAGCGCAGCCTTCTACCAGGAAATTCTAGAGTACTTCATACTTCCCTCTGCTGACCAGCTTTATGGAGATGCTGATTTTATTTTCCAGCAGGACTTGGCATCTGCCCACACTGCCAAAAGTACAAATACCTGGTTTCATGATCATGGTATCACTGTGCTTGATTGACAAAAGGAACAGAAAAGCGCCTTTGAGTGTAGACTTTATTGTAGCAATATAAAAAAGATAACAATTGGCAACTCACAAAGGCCCGCAGGTAACAAGCTGTGGAATGATGATAATAATGATAACGTTCCTCCTGGTGAGAGGACCTGCCTGTCCATCCAACCCAAGGCTTCCTGCCAATCACTGTTCTTGATTGGCCAGCAAACTCACCTGACCTAAATCCAATAGAGAATTTGTGGGGTATAGTCAAGAGGAAGATGAGAGACACCAGACCCAACAATGAAGAGAGCTGAAGGCCAATATCAAAGCAACCTGGGCTTCCATAACACCTCAGCAGTACCACAGGCTGATCGTCTCCATGCCACGCATTGATGCAGTAATTCATGCAAAAGGAGCACCGACTAAGTATTAAGTGCATACTATACTGTACATGGACATACTTTTCAGTAAGCCAACATTTCTGTATTAAAAATCCTTCACTTTTATTGGTCTTATGTAATATTCTAATTTTCTAAGATACTGAATTTGGGGTTTTCGCTAGCTGTAAGCCATAATCATCAACATTAAAAGAAAGAAATGCTTGAAATATATCACTCTGTGTGTAACACATCTACAGTATCTAAAATATATGAGTTTCACATTTTGAATTGAATTACTGAAATAAATTAACTTTTTGATGATATTCTAATTTTATGAGATGCACCTGTATGTAAGGGTTTACAACCACTTGAAATAAAGTACATTGCATGCAATGGAATATGGAATTCAGAACATATAAGCAAAATGAAGCACTGATATTTATATATTATAACTTTAGTTATGTATTTATGTATACCTTTCACTTTAAATTGCTGTAAAGTGTTGTATATGTAACAACCCCCTGACATGTATGGAAACACCTCCAGAGTCCAAGGCTAAGACGGGAGACCGGAGAAAACACTGGGCACCAGTCACTTTTGCTTTATTAAATATTAAGGCCCCTTTCACATGACCATTCCGATCAGATCTGCCTGTCAGTTTTTAAGGTAGACCTGATCAGACAATATATTCATCTATATAGACCCAAGGTTGTAAATGGACTAATGTCCTACCTCCGATCCAGTCTGCTAAAGACAAATGGAAAGGAATCCATTCTGCTCCATGTAAGCGGATCAGAGGGCAGTTGGGTTTATATGGACAGCTGGTCCTTATACATTGCTAGTGTTAGAAATTCTGTATATAGCCCTACAGAACAGATGGTGCACAGTCCACAGGGGCTTTGCTGCCTAACTGCAGATAGGAAACATGCACTTTATTCAGGGAAAAGACATAAAATAAACCATAAATGCAGCTACAAACTTATAAACACTGCCATCTACTGGTTGAAGAATATATTTCTACTGAATACTGATGTACATTAGTTGTGGCACAAAATACAATTCTGTATTTCAACAGTTAGATTTATTGCAGAGCCCATCCTAATGAAAATATGATAAAAAGATACAAGCATGTATGCACACAGGGTTGCTTAACCAATCATCAAGGTAATAAATTGCTAACAGGATACTTTTCATGAGTCATCATCACTATAGCTGCAAAATATCTGATTATATTTTACTGATTCATATTTCTGAAGAATTTCCACATAATATATATATATATATATATACACAACCCAATTTCAAAAAAGTTGGGGCACTGTACAAATTGTGAGTAAAAAAGGAATGGACTAATTTACAAATCTCTAAAACGTATATTTTATTCACAATATAATTTAGATAACATATCAAATGTTGAAAGTAAGACATTTTGAAATGTTATGCCAAATATTGGCTCATTTTGGATTTCCTGAGAGCTACACATTCCAAAAAAGTTGGGGCAGGTAGCAATAAGAGGTCGGAAAAGTAAAATGTACATATAAGGAACAGCTGGAGGACCAATTTGCAACTTATTGGGTCAATTGGCCACATGACTGGGTATAAAAAAGAGCCTCTCAGAGTGGCAGTGTCTTTCAGAAGTCAAGATGGGCAGGGGATCACCAACTCCCCCAATGCTGTGGTGAAAAAAATAGTAGAGAAATTTCAGAAAGGAGATACTTAGAGCACAATTGCAAAGAGTTTGAAGTTATCATCATCTACAGTGCATAATATCATCCCAAGATTCAGAGAATCTGGAACAATCTCTGTGCGTAAGAGTCAAGAGCGGAAAACCATACTGGATGATCTTCGAGCCCTTAGACGGCACCGCATTACATACAGGAATGCTAATGTCATTGAAATCACAACATGGGCTCAGGAATACTTCCAGAAAACATTGTCGGTGAACACAATCCACTGTGCCATTCCCCGTTGCCGACTAAAACTCTATAGGCCAAAAAAGAAGCCATATCTAAACATGATCCAGAAGCGCAGGCCTTTTCTCTGGGCCAAGGCTCATTTAAAATGGACTGTGGCAAAGTGGAAAACTGTTCTGTGCACAAACGAATCAAAATTTAAAGTTCTTTTTGGAAAACTAGGACGCCATGTCATCCGGACTAAAGAGGACAGGGACAACCCAAGTTGTTATCAGTGCTTAGTTAGGAAGCCTGCCTCTCTGATGGTATGGGGTTGCATGAGTGCGTGTGGCATGGGCAGCTTACACATCTGGAAAGGCACCATCAATGCTGAAAGGTATATCCAAGTTCTAGAACAACATATGCTCCCATCCAGACGTCGTCTCTTTCAGGGAAGACCTTGCATTTTCCAACATGACAATGCCAGACCACATACTGCATCAATTACAACATCATGGCTGCGTAGAAGAAGGATCCGGGTACTGAAATGGCCAGCCTGCAGTCCAGATCTTTCACCCATAGAAAACATTTGGCGCATCATACTGCCCAAAATACCAATACCTGGTTTAATGATCATGGTATCACCGTGCTTGGTTTGCCAGCAAACTCGCCCGACCTAAACCCCACAGAGAATCAGTGGGGTATTGTCAAGAGGAAGAAGAGAGACACCAGACGCAACAATGCAGATGAGCTGAAGGCCAATATCAAAGCAACCTGGGCTTCCATTACACCTCAGCAGTGCCACAAGCTGATCGCCTCCATGGCACGCCGCATTTAAACAGTAATTCATGCAAAACGAGCCCCGACCAAGTATTGAGTGCATACTATACTGTACATGGACATACTTTTCAGTAAGCCAACATTTCTGTATCAAAAATCCTTTTTTTATTGGTCTTATGTAATATTCTAATTTTCTGAGATACTGAATTTTGGGTTTTCACTAGCTGTAAGCCATGATCTTCAACATTAAAAAAGAGAAATGCTTGAAATATTTCACTCTGTGTGTATCACATCTACAGTACATAAAATATACGAGTTTCACGTTTTGAATTGAATTACGGAAATAATTTAACTTTTTGATGATATTCTAATTTTATGAGATGCACCTGTATGTAAGGGTTTACAAATGCATTGGAACACCTCCAGAGGCAGCATTTCGTCCAAGGGCTGAGTCCAAGGCTAAGATAGGAGACCAGGGAAAAAACACTGGGCACCAGTCACTTTTGCCTTCTTAAATTTTAAGGCCCCTTTCACATGACAATTCTAATTAGATTCAGTTTTTAAGGTAGACCTGATCAGACAATATATTTATCTATATATAGACCCAAGGTTATAAATTAACTAATGTCCGTTTACAGCCGCCTACCTCCGATCCGGTCTGCTAAACACAAATGGAGGGGAATCCATTCTGCTCTGTGTAAGTGGATCGGATCAGAGGGCAGTCAGGTGTACATGGACAGCTGGTCCATATACATTGCTAGTGTTAGAAATTCTGTATATAGCCCTACAGAACAGACAGTGCACAGTCCACATGGGCTTTGCTGCTTAACTGCAGATAGGAAACATGAACTTTATTCAGGGAAAAGACATCAAGTAAACCATAGATGCAGCTACAAACTTATAAACACTGCCACCTGCTGGTTAACATATAACATATATCTACTAAATACTGATGTACATTAGTTGTACAATTCTGTCAGCTCAATTGTTAACCAATCCTAAAGATGTTGTTTCCATCTTTCAAAAATTCTATTCAGACCTTCTTTCTAAACCTGTTGTGAATACTGGGCCTGTAGACTATTCATGGCTAGATAACACTCCTATCCCTAATTTTCCAACTTCTCAATTAGAAAAATTTCACTAGTCATTAAATCACTTAAAAGTGGATCAGCACCAGGCCCTGATGGATTCACTTCCTTCTATTATAAACAATTTGCTCCTTTACTTACACCTAAACTTACAATCCTATACAATAATATCCTTAAGGGTGGCTCATTTGCAGAACAGATGTTACTCGCAAACATGTCCCTTATTCCTAAACCCGACAAAGATCATACCCTTCCACAGAATTACAGACCTATTTCAATAATTAACCACTTAAGCCCCGGAAGATTTTACCCCCATTCCGACCAGGGGGTATTTTACGACTCGGCACTGCATGACTTTAACTGACAATTGTGCGGTCATGCAATGTGGTACCCAAACGAAATTTACGTCCTTTTTTTCCCACAAACAGAGCTTTCTTTTGGTGGTATTTGATCACCTCTGCGCTTTTCATTTTTTGCGATATTAATAAAAAAAGAGCGAAAATTTTGCAAAAAAATGACATTTTCAACTTTGTCTTTTAAAAAATATCCAATATACTCAATTTATGTATTTTTTTTTGGCCAAAATATATTTAGCTACATGTCTTTGACAAAAAAAAATTCAATGAGCGTATTTTTATTGGTTTGCGCAAAAGTTATAGCGTCTACAAACTATGGTGTAAATACAGAAATTTACGCAGCTTTAATTTTTGACTGCCTATCTCATTTCATGAAGTGCTAAAATGGCAGGGCAGTACAAAACCCCCCCAAACTACCACTTTTTGGAAAGTAGACATCCTAAGGAATGTTCTGAGAGGCATGTTGAGCTCATTGAATATTTCATTTTTTTGTCACAGGTGTTTGAAAAATGACTAAAATTTTTTTTTTTTTTTTTTTTTTTACACAAAGTTGTCATTGAAATGATATATTGCTCACACATGCCATGGGTATATGTGTAATTACACCCCAAAATATATTCTGCTGCTTCTCCTGAGTACAGGGATACCACATATGTGGGACTTTTTGGGAGCCTAGCTGTGTACGGGACCACAAAAACAAATCCCCACCATCAGAATTTCAAAGGGCGTACATTTTTCATTGCATTTTCTCACTACCTCTAACGGTTTAGGAGGCCCTGAAATGTCAAGAACTGTTCAAAACCCCCCCAAATGACCCCATTTTGGAAAGTAGACACCCCAAGCTGTTTGCTAAGAGGCATGGTGAGTCCATGGAATATTTTATATTTTACCACAAGTTTTGGGAATATTACTATTTTTTTTTTTTATTTTTTTTTTTTACACAACGTTGTCACTAAAAGATAAAATTCTCACACATGACATGGGTATATGTGGAATTACACCCCAAAATACATTCTGCCACTTCTCCTGAGTATGGGGATGCCCCATGTGTGAGACTTTTTGGGAGCCTAGCTGTGTACAGGACCGCGAAAACCAATCAACACTCCCAGGTTTTCTAATGGCGTAAATTGTGCATGTCACCTCTGCACTACCTGTCACAGTTTCGGAGGCCCTAAAATTCCAAGATAGCACAAACCCCCCCCAAATGACCCCATTTTGGAAAGTAGACACCCCAAGCTATTTGCTGAGAGGCATGGTGAGTCCATGGAATATTTTATATTCTGCCACAAGTTCCGGGAAATACATATATATATATATATATATTTTTTTTTTTTCACAAAGTTGTCAGTAAATGAAATATTGCTCACACATGCCATGGGTATATGTGAAATGACACCCCAAAATACATTCTGCTGCTTCTCCTGAGTACAGGGATACCCCATGTGTGAGACTTTTTTGCAGTCTAGCCGAGTACAGGTCCCCGAAAACCAGTCCCCGCTTTCAGGCTTTCCAAGGGCGTAAATTGTTGATTTCACTCCTGACTACCTATCACAGTTTCGGAGGCCCTAAAATTCCAAGATAGCACAAAACCCCCCCAAATTACCCCATTTTGGAAAGTAGACACCCCAAGCTATTTGCTGAGAGGCATGGTGAGTCCATGGAATATTTTATATTTTGCCACAAGTTCCGGGAAATATATATATATATATATATATATATATATTTTTTTTTTTCACAAAGTTGTCAGTAAATGAAATATTGCTCACACATGCCATGGGTATATGTGAAATGACACCCCAAAATACATTCTGCTGCTTCTCCTGAGTACAGGGATACCCCATGTGTGAGACTTTTTTGCAGTCTAGCCGAGTACAGGTCCCCGAAAACCAGTCCCCACTTTCAGGCTTTCCAAGGGCGTAAATTGTTGATTTCACTCCTGACTACCTATCACAGTTTCGGAGGCCCTAAAATTCCAAGATAGCACAAAACCCCCCCAAATGACCCCATTTTGGAAAGTAGACACCCCAAGCTATTTGCTGAGAGGCATGGTGAGTCCATGGAATATTTTATATTTTGCCACAAGTTCCGGGAAATATATATATATATATATATATATATTTATTTTTTTTACACAAAGTTGTCAGTAAATGATATATTGCTCACACATGCCATGGGTATATGTGAACTGACACCCCAAAATACATTCTGCTGCTTCTCCTGAGTATAGGGATACCCCATGTGTGAGACTTTTTTGCAGTCTAGCCGAGTACAGGACCCCGAAAACCAATCATCGCCTTCAGGCTTTCCAAGGGCGTAAATTGTTGATTTCACTCCTGACTACCTATCACAGTTTTGGAGGCCATGAAATGCCAAGACAGCACAACCCCCCCCCCCCCAAATGACCCCTTTTCGGAAAGTAGACACCCTGAGCTATTTGCAGAGAGGCATGTTGAGTGTTTTGCAGATCTCACTTTTTGTCACAAAGTTTTGGAAATTGAAAAAAGAGGAAAAAAAATGCATTTTCCTGTTTTTTCTTCATTTTCCAAAAAAAATTAGAGCTGCAAAATACTCACCATGCCTCTCAGCAAATAGATTGGAGTGTCTACTTTGCAAAATGGGGTCATTTGGGGGGGGGGGGGGGGTTGTGCAATCTTGGCTTTTTATGGACTTCAAAACTGTGATAGGTAGTAAGGAGTGAGATCAACAATTTACGCCCTTAGAAAGCCTAAAGGTGCGCATTGGTTTTCCGGGTCATGTACGCGGCTAGACTGGCAAAAAGTCTCACACATGGGGTATCATTGTACTCAGGAGAAGCAGCAGAATGTATTTTGGGGTGTCATTTCACATATACCCATGGCCTGTGTGAGCAATATATCATTTACTGTCAACTTTGTGTAAAAAAATAAAAAAAAATAAAAACATTTTTTTTCCTCGAAACTTGTGGCAAAATATAAACTATTCCATGGACTCACCATACTTCTCAGCCAGTAGCTTGGAGTGTCTACTTTGCAAAATGGGGTCATTTGGGGGGGTTTTGTGCCATCTTGAAATTTCAGGGCCTCTGAAACTGTGACAGGTAGTCAGGGGTAAAATCAGCAATTTACGCCATTAGAAAACCTGAAGATGTGGATTGGTTTTCGGGGGCGCGTACACAGCTAGGCTCCCAAAAAGTCTCACACATGTGGTATCCCTGTACTCAGGAGAAGCAAAAGAATGTATTTTGGGGTGTCATTTCACATATTCCCATGGCATGCATGAGCAATATATCATTTAGTGACAACTTTCTGTAAAAAAACAACAAAAAAAAAAAAATAATAATTTTCCCGAAACTTGTGGCAAAATATAAAATACTCCATGGACTCACCATGCCTCTCAGAAAAAAGCTTTGGGTGTCTACTTTTCAAAAAGGGGTCATTAGGGGGGTGTTTGAACAGTTCCGGCATTTTATACTCAATCTTATCCACACATCACCCACTCTTCTAACCACTTGAAAACCAAGCCTTTTCTGTGCCTTTTTGTTTACATGAAAAAATATTTTTTTTTTTACTAGAAAATTACTTTGAACCCCCAAACATTATATATTTTTTTAAAGCAGAGGCCCTATAGAATAAAATGGTGGATGTTGCAAATTTTTTTGTCACACGGTATTTGCGCACAGATTTTCCAAACGCAATTTTTGCGAAAAAAATACATTTTTTTTTAATTTATTGCACAAATACACTATATAATTCCAATTTTTTTGGTAAAATTTAAAAGATGATCTTATGCCGAGTTCATAGACACCTAACATGACATGCTTTAAAAATTGCGCATGCCTGCGCAGCGACAAAAACGTATGTACATTTTTGAAAACCTTTAAAAGTCTCTGCAGGTTACCACTTTAGACTTACAGAGGAGGTCTACTGCAAGAATTACTGCACTCGATCTGGCGATCGCGGCGATACCTCACATGCATGCTGCAATTGTGGTTTACATATGACACTAGACCACCGCTTGCGTGCGCCATTGCGCGCAAGCACCGGGGGTAAGGGGGGGGGGCTCAATTTTTTTTTTTTTTTTTCTTTTTTCTTTTGCTTTTTTATGTTATTTTGACACCTTTCCTTTAATTTTTTTTTTTAAAATCATTTTTATTGTTATCATAGTGAATTTAAATATCCCCTATGATAGCAATCTGTGGTGACAGGTACTCTTTTTTAAAAAAATTGGGGTCTTTTAGACTCTAGATCTCTCCTCTGACCTTAACGCATCTGACCACACCAAAATTGGTGTGATAAAATACTTTCCCAATTTCCCAATGGCCCTGTTTATTTCTGGCGAAACAGAAGTCATAAAATGCTCGTAGCCTCCGGCATCTTAGGCCATAGAGATGATTGGAGCCATTCTCATCTCCAATTAGCTCTATGGTTAGATAATTGAACCACCGGCTGCACTCTCGGGTTAACCGGTGGGACAGGAGAGCCAGAGAAAAACCATGGAAGGCTGCGGAAGGCGGCGGTGGGGGGGGGAGGCCCCTCCCACTGCATGTAAAAGCAGTCTAGCGGCCAATTACCTGCTAGAATTGCTTTTACATGTAAGCCGACCGCTGGCTGTAAAAAACGATACCAAGATGATGCCTAAATCTGCAGGCATCATCCTGGTATAACCACTCAAAGTCCAGCAACGTACCAGTACATTGCTGGTCCTTGTTTGGCATATAGGTTTTTTTTTTTTTCATGCAGCCTGTGGGCTGAACGGAAAAAAAGAGAACCTATCAGAAATCAGCACAGGAATAATGCGTAGTATTACTCATCATTAACCGCCCAAACAACCACCCACTGAATTTAATGATGGGTATACACGACACTATCCACGTATACCAAAATAGGATTTTAACTGCAGTGCTGAAATCAGAAAATCACCACAGCTGCTATCAGCAAAGGTATCCATATATGCTGAGCGCAAACGCTGTTTGTGTCAGAATATATAAAATCAATGCGTGGTAGCCGACGAGGGACCTGCAAGAGAAACAGGTCACAAAAGAATGAAAAAACAAACAAAGGACATTGAAAAAAAGTATAGTAGGAAGGAGTAGAAGGACATATAAAATGACTGACAACAACAGTTTTTGGATCTTCATCATTAACCGCCCAAACAACCACCCACTGAATTTAATGATGGGTATACACGGCGCTATCCACGTATACCAAAATAGGATTTTAACTGCAGTGCTGAAATCAGAAAATCACCACAGCTGCTATCAGCAAAGGTATCCATATACGCTGAGCGCAAACGCTGTTTGTGTCAGAATATATAAAATCAATGCGTGGTAGCCGACGAGGGACCTGCAAGAGAAACAGGTCACAAAAGAATGAAAAAACAAACAAAGGACATTGAAAAAAAGTATAGTAGGAAGGAGTAGAAGGACATATAAAATGACTGACAACAACAGTTTTTGGATCTTCATCATTAACCGCCCAAACAACCACCCACTGAATTTAATGATGGGTATACACGGCGCTATCCACGTATACCAAAATAGGATTTTAACTGCAGTGCTGAAATCAGAAAATCACCACAGCTGCTATCAGCAAAGGTATCCATGTATGCTGAGCGCAAACGCTGTTTGTGTCAGAATATATAAAATCAATGCGTGGTAGCCGACGAGGGACCTGCAAGAGAAACAGGTCACAAAAGAATGAAAAAACAAACAAAGGACATTGAAAAAAAGTATAGTAGGAAGGAGTAGAAGGACATATAAAATGACTGACAACAACAGTTTTTGGATCTTCATCATTAACCGCCCAAACAACCACCCACTGAATTTAATGATGGGTATACACGGCGCTATCCACGTATACCAAAATAGGATTTTAACTGCAGTGCTGAAATCAGAAAATCACCACAGCTGCTATCAGCAAAGGTATCCATATATGCTGAGCGCAAACGCTGTTTGTGTCAGAATATATAAAATCAATGCGTGGTAGCCGACAAGTACCTGCAAGAGAAACAGGTCACAAAAGAATGAAAAAACAAACAAAGGACATTGAAAAAAGTATAGTAGGAAGGAGTAGAAGGACATATAAAATTACTGACACCACAACAGTTTTTGGATCCTTTTATTTTTCTTTCTAACTGTTCCTTTACTTCTTGATTTGGGAGGGACTGCGATCATCTGCGATCTTCTCTTCCAGCTTGGGTCTCTCAAAATGTCGATGGACATCCAACATCCTTCGAGACCCTGTGTTTATGTGCCCTACACTGTGTCGTGCTGTACCCTACGCTAATAATCCACTAGTGTATGGTAGCGCTCGAAACATTCCCAGATGCAGAGACCAGGTTGGTCAGGACATTTGTGAAAATAATAACGGGTGTCACGCCTAAATCCGCGCTTGCTACAGACACGACATCTTCTTTGGGGCCATCTTTGGGTAGGGGTACTCGGGAGGACATGTGAAAAATGCCTCTCATGCAGCCGGCTCACTGCATCTGGAAGGGGAAGTTGGGCAGGCATGCCTCCTGGGTACAGGTAGGCAAGGATGATCTCTTCCTGGAATTCCCGGAAAGATCCAGTTCGTCCTGACGCCCTGTATAGGACAAAGGCGTTCAGCATAGCCAATTGGTATAGGTAAACAGACACTTTTTTGTACCAGCGTCTGGCTTTACGGGCAACTAAATACGGCGCCAAAAGCTGGTCGTTAAGGTCCACCCCTCCCATGTTAAGGTTATATTCGTGGACACAGAGGGGTTTCTCCATAACGCCAGTTGCCGTAGGAATTTGGATCGTCGTGTCTGGGTGAAGGGAGGACAGAACATAAACATCCCGTGTATCCTTCCACTTCACCGCAAGTAATTTGTCCGTTTTCAAGCAGGCTCTCGCCCCCCGACTAAGACGGGAATCTACAAGCCGTTGGGGGAAGCCCCGGCGATTAGGTCGCACGGTGCCACATGCGCCAATTTGTAAATCGAGAAGGTGACTAAATAGTGGCACGCTTGTATAAAAGTTGTCCACGTACAAATGGTACCCCTTTCCGGATAAGGGTGACACCAAGTCCCAAACGATCTTACCGCTGCTCCCTATGTAGTCTGGGCAGTTGGGGGGCTCCACACAGCTATCTTTTCCCTCATAGACCCGGAAACTAACTGTATAGCCTGTGGCCCTGTCACACAATTTATACAGTTTGACCCCGTACTTGGCACGCTTGCTGGGGAGGTACTGTTTCATAGCAAGGCGGCCAGTAAATTTAATCAGGGACTCGTCAACGCAGACAACTTGTTCGGGGGTAAACAAGGCTGCAAACCGCTGATTGAAGTGGTCTATGAGGGGCCGAATTTTGTGGAGCCGATCGTATGCAGGGTCTCCCCGAGGACGACAGAGTTCATTGTCGCTGAAATGCATAAATCGCAGAATTTGCTCGTATCTCGTCCTGGACATAGAGGCAGAGTACATGCGCATATGGTGAACTGGGCTAGTGGACCAATATAGCCGCAATTCACTCTGTTTAGTTATGCCCATGTGGAGGGAAAGGCCCAGAAAGATCTTAAATTCGGAAACCGTTATAGGTTTCCAGCCGAATTGTCTGGCAAGGTGTGAATTTGGGTTGGCGGCGATGAACTGTTGTGCATATAAATTTGATTGATCCACAATAGATCTGTAAAGATCTTCCGTGAAGAACAGCTCAAAAAAGTTCAGGGGCGTAAAACCAGCTGTCTCCACGTGGATTCCAGGTTGGGCGGTGAATGGGGGAAGTACTGGCGCTGTAGTATCAGTGGGTTGCCAATTAGGAAATGCCAGCGCATCAGGGAGGGCACTATGGGCTCTACGGGCCTGTCTTCGAATACGCGGTGGCTGCGGGCCACTACTTGTGCTAGCCACCGCACCAGCTTCAACTGCACTTAGGGGACTCGCCACGTCACCAGGTCTTACTGCAGTGCTGGTTGTACTAGGTCCAGGTTGTACTAGGCCGCTGGCGCTTGCCAGGTCGCCAGAAGGATGAGCGGCACTAGTACCCACACTCTGCTCCATACGAGCACCCTGCGATTCCTGCATCACAACAACTTCAGAATGGGGTCGGGTACGCCTGGGTCTAACAGGGACCCATCTGTCGTCGGAGCTATCTGTCAGGGAGCCGCTGCCGTCATCAGGTTCATATACTGACACTAATTCGGTCATTGTAGCTTCCCCTTCGCTATCAGATGACTCGGTCAGCATATAACTGATAAGCTCTTCATCCCTGTACGAACGTTTGGTCATTTTGGTAACTAAATTTACTCGTACAGTGATGCGACTCACAGGTAATAAAAGCACCTGGTTGTCGAAGATTATTTCAAGCGCTACAAAAAAAACTGCTAATGCTAGCAGGGATCAGGCCTGACTCTGCTAACACAGCGGTTTTGTGTCTTGTGTTTTTTTGCAAGTGACAGTAATCTATTGATTACTACACTTGCCTGGGTGAAAGGGTTAAACGCAGGTGCTGGCCGGAATCAGTACTGATCGTGCAAACACCGCGTTTGGGAACCCTAAACTATGGGGGCGCTAGTATAGTTCTGATCAGATCAGATATTGATCTGTTCAAACACTATACTAGAAATGGAAGTGTAGGTGCGTGCGTGCGTGCGTGTGTGGCAATCAAGGGGTTACTTCTAAACTATGCGCTGGGGATCTGGGGGGGGGGGTGGCGGGGACCCTAAACCTCCTTTGGGAAAGAAACTAGCTAGCTAGCGCAACCTCAAGTCACAATGACACCAATACAAAATACAGTAAAAACAGTATATTATGTGTGTATTAGTGCTAATGTGACAGAGGGTGTAGGGGTTAACGGGATGTGATCAGGGGGGGATCAGGGGTTTAAATCTTTATTGGAAGGGGCTGGCGGGTATCCTAAGGATAAAAGGAACGGTGGCAAGCGCTAAACCTGGTCACAAGTCACACTTATACGGGTATATAGAAAATGCTATATACTGTATACAGTGTGCGTTGTGGCAGGGGGTGTAGGGGTGATCAGGAGGGGATCAGGGGATTAAATCTTTATTGGGCGGGTGGCGGGGACCCTAAACCTCCTTGGGACACAAACTTAGTCGCCTGCGCTAATTCTGATCACAATGACACTAATACAAAAATACAAAAACACAGTATATTACGTTTGTATTAGTGCTGATGTGACAGAGGGTGTAGGGGTTAACTAGCGTTGATCAGGGGGGATCAGGGGCTTAAATCTTTATTAGGGGGGGGTGGCGGGTAATTCAAGTGGAAAAAGGGGGGTCGCAAGCGCTAGACCTGACCACAAATCACACTTATACGGGTATATAGCAAAATGCTATATACTGTATACGGTGTGTGTTATGGCAGGGGGTGTAGGGGTGATCAGGGGGGGGTCAGGGGCTTAAATCTTTATTGGGCGGGTGGCGGGGACCCTAAACCTTCTTGGGACAGAAACTTAGTCGCCTGCGCTAATTCTGATCACAATGACACTAATACAAAAATACAATAACACCGTATATTGCGTTTGTATTAGTGCTGATGTGACAGAGGGTGTAGGGGTTAACGGCGGTGATCAGGGGGGGGGGGGGTCAGGGGAGATCAGTGGGTTAAATCTTTATTAGGGGGGGTGGGGGGTAATTTGAGTGGAAAAGGGGGGGTCGCAAGGGCTACACCTGTTCACAAATCACACTTATACAGGTATATAGGTATATGCTATATGCTGTATATAGTGTGTGTTGTGTCAGGTGCTGTAGGGGTTAATTGGGGGGGCGATCGGGGGTGAAATGTGCCTATCTAACTGTGTGTGGGTGTGCTTGGTGCAATACTCACAGTAAGATGTGCTCTCCTCTCACGCTGGATCCAAAAAGACCGTTGTGGGGGGAGGGCACATCTCCTCTAAGCCTGTGTTTACATTTCACAGGCTTAGAGGATGATCTGATTGGGCAGGACCGATCAACAGGTCCAGACCAAAAATGATTGGCCTGGACCTGATGACTGATCGGTTCTGAACCCAATCGAGTCATCATCGGCGGCGGGGACGCGCGGGAGCGCGCACAGGGCCGGCAAATTGTGCTGACGTAGGCCTACGTCAGTTTGCCTGGCCGGGGCTGAGTGCCGACGTAGATCGTCGTGCGCCGGTCGTAAAGTGGTTAACAATGACCTCAAAACTTTCAGTAGACTTTTAGCCAATATACTCTCTTTGGTAATTTCCTCTCTTATCTCCCCATTTCCGTCTGGTTTCATTATCTCAACAAGATACATTCTACATAGGTATGATTTATTTGGTGAATATCTCCATGGATTTTATGCTTTATATACCCTCAGACTAGAATACGCTTACCAGGCTGTAACTCAGACTTCTTCAAAGTCAGTAGAGATACAAGACAAGGGTGCCCGTTTTTTCCCCTCCTCTTCTCACTAGCCATTGAACCATTAGCCATGACCATTATCACAAATTCAGATATCAAATGCTACACCTCCTCAAACAACACTTACAAATTAAGCATGCACGCAGACAACATGCTTTTATTTATATCTCAACCTATCACCTCTCTGTCAAATTTACTAAACACACTTCAGAAATTTTCATCTGTTTTTGGATTGTCAGTTAATATCTCAAAATCAATAGGAATGCCATTGAATATCCCCACTTCTCAATTCAGTAATCTTAAAAACTCATTTGACTTTTCCTGGTCCATGGATGCAATCTCTTAACTGGGAATACACCTTACTCCAGACTTAAAATTTTTATTCTCCAAAAACTATACAACACCATTACGTCTAAAAATCAGAAGATCCCTCAAGGCATGGAAATCTTACCACATTTCATTTCTAGGCAGAATAACAGCAATTAAAATGATAGTACTCCTTAAATTACTATATATATTTAGGGCAATCCCCATTAGATTAAATAAATCTTACATCTCGAAATTTCAGAAGGAAATTAACAAATTTGTATGGGCGGATGGGCACCCCCGCTTTCCTAAATCAGAATTCTATACATCACAACAGAGGGGGGTCTTCCGGACTTCTGGTTATACTATATGGCTTCGCTGAAATGGCTCAATGGCATATCCCTGGTTCGATGATTTCCTGGGTAAATTTTGAAAGGGACTTGATTCTCCCTTAACAGATTTCAGGAATATTGTGGTCCAGAAACATTTCTATCGATACTATGGCCTCACGTAATCTCTTGGTTTCACAATCCCTGTCACTATGGAGATCGTTTGGGGCTAAGTACAAATTAATTTCTAAATCCCCACCAGGCGCCACATACCTAGGTGATCCAAAATTTCTCCCTGGTCTTCATAATAAAGATATTCTCAAGCCTTGGATCGATAAAGATTTGACAACTTTGCAAAAATTCATAATGAACTCCACACAATGACAAATGACAATGACAAACACAATTTACCAAACAACGAACACTGTAATTTCTTACAAACTAGGCATTTTTTCCAAAAACTTTATCAAACTACTAACACTAACCTTCAAACTTTCTATGAGAAAATCTGCCTAAATAACCCAAGAGGGAGTGGTATTATTTCTGAAATATATCAAAGTATGATCATCACCTCTTCTAGTGAAAAACTTCCTTACATGCTTAACCACTTGCCGACTGCCTAACGCCGATCTACGTCGGCAGTCAGCCCCTCACAGGCAAAGTGACGTAGGGCTACGTCACTAGCTTGTGAGGGTCTAGGGAGCGAGCGCGCGCCCCGGAGGCGCGCTCCCGCTCCCGCGTGGTCACGGACCCCCCCTGCGCGTGTGACCGGCGGACCCGATGTCCGCTGGTCACTCGGCGATCGGCGGGGGAGAGGGAGAATGTCAGGCAGCTTGTGTAAACAAGCCACCTGTCATTCTCCTTGCTGTTAGGATACTGATCACTCGGATCTAGTATGTAGATCCGTTGATCAGTGTCCATACAGCTCAAGCCCCAGACAATCACAGTAGAAAGCACGCCCCTAGGGATACACACAGCCCCTCCCTCCCAAATAAAGTTAACCCCTTCACTACCAGTGTATTTTTACAGTAACAGTGCATATATATAGCACTGATTACTGTAGAAATGTCACTGGTAACCCCAAAAGTGTGAAAAATGTCAGTCAAGGGTCCGATCTGTCTGCCCCAATGTCGCAGTACTGCAAAAAAAATCGCAGATCGCCGCCATTACACGTTAAAAAAAAAAACAACAAAAATGACAGAAATCTTTCCCTTTGTTAGTAAACGCGATAACTTTTGCGCAAACCAATCAAAATACGCTTTTTGCAATTTTTGTTACCAAACATAGGTAGCATAAAACAAATTGGCCGAAAAAGTAAAAAAAATTTGATTTTTAAATTTTTTTGGGGGGGAATTTCATATAAAAAAATGTGAAAAATATTGCTATTTTTGCAAAATTGACGCTCTTTTTTTGTTTATAGCGCGTGATCAAAAAATCGCACAGGTGATCAAATACCACCAAAAGAAAGCTCTGTTTGTGGGAAAAAAAGGACGCCAAATTTGTTTAGGTACAGCGTCGCACGACCGCGCAATTGTCCGTTAAA
Source organism: Pelophylax lessonae (assembly GCF_965119305.1). Taxonomy (NCBI): domain Eukaryota; kingdom Metazoa; phylum Chordata; class Amphibia; order Anura; family Ranidae; genus Pelophylax; species Pelophylax lessonae. The sequence continues at coordinate 241,421,497 of NC_138776.1, forward strand.
GTCACGCAGTGCCGAATCGCAAAATACCCCCTGGTCGGAATGGGGGTAAAATCTTCCGGGGCTTAAGTGGTTAAATGGGAGGAAGAATGTAATTTACATCTCTCTTTAGAGGAGTGGCATTAATGTGTGTTGAATCTCAGGAAGTGCACCAGATCCCTCATGATACGTGAAACTCCATACAAGCTTATCACCAGATGGTATCTAAAACAATCCAAATTACATGCCATTTTCCCCTCATCCTCACCTAATTGTTACAGAGGGTGTGCGGTCCTGGGCTCCTTCACACATATTTTTTGGGAATGTGACAAGTTTTCTTTTATCTGGTGGCAGTTGGAGGGTTTTGCCTCCAAGATCTCAAATAGTCATATTACTCTCACCCTCCCTAACTGTCTTCTCTTTACTCCTATCACAAGCTTGTCTATTCCTCAGATGAAACTTATCCACACAATATGTGTAGCCATTCATTGGCTGATTGCTATAAACTGGAGATGCCTGCTGAAATGTAAAATTATTACTATCAGTCTTTTACTAAATGCTTAAAACAGAGAGCACTAGATTCTTGCTTCCTTTTCATTTATGTATGCACCGTGGAGGACGTTATTAAGCAGCCTTGCTGAGGGTTTCTGGAAGATTGCAGTCTGAGAGATTTTATATGCTGTCTGACCCTGTGGGGTCTTGGTCTGGAGGTGAGGGCATATGCATGCCTGGGTGATGGGATCTTGAGAGGCACTCTGAACATCACTTATTCAATTAAAGGCACATAGACTTCACTCCAGGGGATTTCTTTTACATCTGACTGCATATCTTTATGGACTGTTTATTATTGCTCTTTTATTTATTTTGTTTTTACTATTGTCTCATGAATTTTATACATGGATTGAGGTTCATGTTTGATATATGTATATATGCATTTATCCGTCATTCCATTAGTTGTATGGAAAGTTCATTGTGATTGCGCTGCAGTTGTATGTTTTATTATCATATACCTGACTCGTTACATCCCATTTGGGGTTTCTCTCCTTTCCTGTTGTCTCAAATGTACTTAAGGAAAATTATTTTTTCTGATTTTGAAATAATAGTTTTAATTTACCATTTGTTAATTACTTGTACATTGTTATATATTGCTTTTTGTACCACAATTTTTTACCTCAATAAAAAAGTTTGTATACAAAAAAAATACAATTCTGTATTTCAACAGTTAGATTGATTGCAGAGCCAATCCTAATGAAAATATGATAAAAAAGATACAAGCATGTATGCACACAGGGTTGCTTAACCAATCCTCAAGGTAATAAATTGCTAACAGGATAGTTTTCATAAGTCACTATAGCTGCAAAATATCTGATTATATTCTACTGATTCATATTTCTGAAGAATTTCCACATAATATATATATATATATATATATATATATATATATATATATATACACAACCCAATTTCAAAAAAGTCGGGGCACTGTACAAATTGTGAGTAAAAAGGAATGGACTAATTTACAAATCTCTAAAACTTATATTTTAATTTACCATTTGTTAATTACTTGTACATTGTTATATATTGCTTAACCAATCCTCAAGGTAATAAATTGCTAACAGGATAGTTTTCATGAGTCATCACTATAGCTGCACATTTTCTGATTATATTCTACTGATTCATGTTTCTGAAGAATTTCTACATACCTACACTGAACAAAATTATAAATGCAACACTTTTGTTTTTGCCCCCATTTTTCATGAGCTGAACTCAGAGATCTAAGACTTTTTCTATGCACACAAAAGGCCTATTTCTCTCATTGTTACAAATCTGGCCAAATCTGTGTTAGTGATCACTTCTCCTTTGCTGAGATAATCCATCCACCTCACAGGTGTGGCATATCAAGATGCTGATTAGACAGCATGATTATTGTACAGGTGTGCCTTAAGCTGGCCACAATAAAAGGCCACTCTAAAATGTGCAGTTTTATCACACAGCACAATGTCACAGATGTCGCAAATTTTGAGGGAGCGTCCAATTGGCATGCTGACTGCAGGAATGTCCACCAGAGCTATTGCCGTGAATTGAATGTTAATTTCTCTACCATAAGCCGTTTCCAAAGATGTTTCGGAGAATTTGGCAGTACATCCAACCCAGCCTCACAACCGCAGACCATGTGTAACCACACCAGCCCAGGACCTCCACATCCAGCATCTTCACCTCCAAGATCTTCTGAGACCGGCCACCCGGACAGCTGCTGCAACAATCGGTTTGCATAACCAAAGAATTTCTGCACAAACTGTCAGAAACCATCTCAGGAAAGCTCACCTGCATGCTCGTCGTCCTCATCAGAGTCCCGACTTGACTGCAGTTCTAATCAGCATCTTGATATGCCACACCTATGAGCTGGATGGATTATCTCGGCAAAGGAGAAGTGCTCACTAACACAGATTTAGACAGATTTGTGAAGAATATTTGAGAGAAATAGGCCTTTTGTGTACATAGAAAAACTCATAGATCTTTGAGTTCAGCTCATGAAAAATGGGGGAAAAAACAAATGTGCTGCATTTATAATTTTGTTCAGTGTATATATGGTCATATAGTAAAACCAATAGCATATGACAGTCTATTAATATCAATCATGATCTTGTCCTAGGACCACCAGCCCATTGGCCAGCTCAAACCGTAGAAGGCTGGTGACAAGCAGCAATATCTAAGTACAAACTGAGACTTTATATTAGCTGTGAGAATGTAAACTGCTAGCAAAAGTGTTTCATCGTTCAAAACCTAAGCCCAAAATAATCCTAGAGATATAATTAATTTCTACTTTTAATATGGGAATCCTGTGATGATTGTTGATAGAAAGCATATAAAATACAGCGATATAGAGTACTGTATTTTCTGGCGTATAAGACTACTTTTGAACATCAAAAAAATCCCCCAAAAATGGGGGGTCGTCTTATACGCCGAGTATAATATCTCCAAGGTAACCTAAGTATAGGTATTGCCGGTAGATGAAAATTAGGGGGGGTCGTCTTATACGCCCAGTCGTCTTATACGCCGGAAAATACGGTAAATAACAGATAGCACAGTGTATTGGAGTGTTTCAGGGTATATAACATGCAGGACACTGATTAGAGTAGAATGATGTAGAGCAGGGGTGGGGAACCTTTTTTCTGCCAAGGGCCATTTAGGTATTTATAAAACCATTCGGGGGCCGTACAAAATTATCACCTTAAAAATGAGCCTGTTATTTTTGGTCAAACATTTAATTAACTCACCCCTAATGTGATGGCTGCAACTGCTTCTCTTTGTTGAGGTGTGTGAGGTTAGCCTGATATTGATGATGTTGCTACTCGCAACAGGATTCCCAGGTTTGCGTCGGTCAGTCTGGAGCGCAGTCGACTTTTTTGTGGTGGTAAGTTTTGAAAAGAACTGCTGGCAGGTACTGCTGGTGGGTACTGCTGGCTCAGGCTGGTACTGCTGGCTTGTACTGTGCTGCGCCTGCGAGTACTGCTGGATGGTACTGCTGGCTCAGACTGATACTGCTGGGGGTACTGCTGACTGGTACTGCTGTGGGTACTGCTGACTCAGGCTGGTACTGTGCTGTAGGTACTGCTGGCTGGTACTGCTGTGGGTACTGCTGGCTCAGGCTGGTACTGATGGCTGGTACTGTGCTGTGGGTACTGCTGTGGGTACTGCTGGCTCAGGCTGGTACTGCTGGCATGTACTGCGCTGTAGGTACTGCTGGCTGGTACTGTTGTAGGTACTGCTGACTCTGGCTGGTACTGCTGGTTCTGCTGTGTGTACTGCTGGTTCTGGCTGGTACTGCTGTGTGTACTGCTGGCTCTGGCTGGTACTGCTGGCTAGGAGAAGTGTAGCAGCGCCACGCTGGAGGTGATGTTTCCTGTATTGGTCACAGGCGGAGTGCATTTGATATCACTCCACCTGTGACTCACTCAGACTTTAATAACGGAGCAGGAACTATATAGGAAGCATCGGCTCCATTCTGACAGATCAGCTGAGAGACACAGACTCAGCTGCATGGGGGGCCGGACCAGATGACTTCGGGGGCCGCATACGGCCCCCGAAACGTAGGTTCCCCACCCCTGATGTAGAGTATACCACACAGTGCAAAGGCTGATACCTTGAAAAATATATAATGTACAGCACAGGGTTCAGAGTAAAGTGGTAATTATAATGTAATGCATAGAGTACAGAATGAGCAATGGAAAATATATAATGTATGGTACAGAAAAGTGTACATGATGGAGCAGTGTATGTGTGTGTGTATATATACAAGGTCCCAGAGTCTGGAGGAGGAGTGCAGAGGCACAGAATCCAAGTTGAATGAGGTCCAGTGTGAAGTTTCCACAGTCAGTGATAATTTGGGGAGCCATGTCATCTGCTGGTGTTGGTCCACTGTGTTTTATCAAGTCCAAAGTCAGTGCTGCCCTCTACCAGGAAATTCTACTACCAGGCAATTCTAGAAATTCTCCATGCTTCCCTCTACTGACCAGCTTTATGGAGATGCTGATTTAATTTTTCAGCAGGGCTTGGAACCTTCCAACACTGCCAAAAGTACAAATGCCTGTTTTTTTGATCATGGTATCACTGTGAATAGAGAATTTGTGGGGTATTGTCAAGAGGAAGATGACAGACATCAGATCCAAAAATGCAGAACAAGCTGGCTGCCAACAGGAGGGCAAAGTATATACCGGAGTCTGGTGACCCTGAAAATAATAGAAGGGGCTAATTTCCATGGCTTTTCTGTACTGTATCCCAAATCTGTGCCTTGATACAATCCTGTCTCGGAGGTCTACAGATAATTCATAGTTACATAGTAGTTGAGGTTGAATAAGGACAACAGTCCATCCAGTTCAACCTGTGCAGGTGTGTGTGTGTCAGCGACGTGCTCATTTCCCATAACCCTGAATGTTATGATCTGTGAGATGCAAGCCCAAGAGTATTTTAAAAGTAGCCATACTCCCCGCCCCGCAGCGGGGACTTCGTGGTTTGGTTTGTGGTCTGACATGCCCTGTATACTGTGGGACCTTATATAGACAGGTGTGTGCCTTTCCAAATCATGTCCAATCAACTGAATTTACCACAGTTGGACTCCAGTCAAGTTTTAGAAACATCTCAAGGATGATCAGTGGAAACAGAATGCACCTGAGCTCAATTTGAGTGTCATGGCAAAGGTTGTGAATACTTATGTACATGGGATTTTTTTCGTTTTTTATTTTAATAAATTTGAAAAGATTTCAAACAAACTTTTTCCACATTGTCATTATGGTGTATTGTTTGTAGAATTTTTAGGAAAATAATGAATTTAATTCATTTTGGAATAAGGCTGTAACATAACAAAATGTGGAAAAGGTGATGTGCTGTGAATACCTTCCGGATGCACTGTACTGCTGATGAGAAAAAGTGACCATTATTCCAGAAGCGCATTTGTGAGGTCAGCCACTGATGTGTTTGAGAAGGCCTGGCTTGCAGTCTCCGCTCTTATTCATCCCAGAGGTGTTCTATTGGGTTGAGTTCAGGACTCTGTGCAGGCCAATCAAGCTCCTCCGCCCAAAACACGCTCATCCATGTCTTTTTGGGCCTTGCTTTGTGCACTGGTGCACAGTCATCTTGGAACAGGAAGGGGTCAACCCTCAAACTGTTCTCACAAAGTTGGGAGCATGATATTTTCCAAAATGTCTTGGTATGCTGATACCTTAAGAGTTCCCTTCACTGGAACTAAGGGGCCAAGCCCAACCCCTGAAAAACAACCCCTCACTATAATCCCCCCTCCACCAAATGATTTGGACCAGTGCACAAAGGAAGGTCCATAAAGACATGGGTGGGATGGAGGAACCTGACTGGCCTGCACCTCAACCTGACAGAACACCTTTGGGATGAATTAGTGTGAGTCAGGCTTTCTTGTCCACGTCAGTGCCTGACCTCACAAATGCGCTTCTGGAAGAATGGTCAAACATTCCCATGGACACACTCCTAAACCTTATGGGCAGGCTTCCCAGAAGAGTTGAAGCTTTTAAAGCTGCAAAGGGTGGGCCAACTCAATATTGAACCCTACGGACTAAGAGTGGGATGCCATTAAAGTTCATGTGTGTGTAAAGGCAGGCGTTCCAATACTTTTTACAATGTAATGTATATTCCACATGTTGATAGCCTTTTTTTCCCTCTGTGTCTTCTTCCCTTTAGCATTTAGACCTAAGGTCTTACCCTTTCCCATTCTATCCAATTAAGGTTTTGGTTACTGTTCCACTTTAGTTCCATAAAGACTTTATTGGGTTCAAACAAATACAGAAAGGCAATTCTGGCCACATCATACATCGCTGTAAATTAGGCACGAAGGCTTGTACATATAAAGTGCATGAAAGCACATATGTCAGGGATTGGGAACAGGTTACTCAACTCTAAAGATAGTTATTCAATTTAACAACAGGTTGTAGAGAGCCAAATTTCTGGTGCTACTAAAGAGATGTCAAATTAGAGGTGCAGGGGCTCATGAGAGGAAATGGTAACCAGGGGAGGACTGGGCCAGGGGGCAGGGGGGCAATTGCCCCCTGGGCCACTCTGATGCCCCGTAAAAAGGCTGCACCGCTTCTGCCAGACATGCCTAAAGTTTTCTGGTGAAGAGAAGTAAAAAATCCCTGCTGCTGACTTATTGAGTGCAGGTTGAAGACAAGGACAGAGCACAGTGTCCACCCCAGCATGGATGATGTAAACTGTGTCTGAGTAGAGGCCGGTTCCATGTCCCATTGGAGACTCTCCTCCAGCCCTAACTGAGCTGTCCCAGCTCCCCCCAACCGCCCCCTGCTGGCCAGGTCGGGAACCCGGATTCAACCAGTGAGTAGAGAGTATTTGGAGAGGAGCTTCAGCCTGGAATGAAGGTCATGGGGAAAGTGGGAGGGGGGCCAAATTGCTGCACCATGGGCCTCCGTTTTTGTACTTGCCCCTTGGACCAGAAGTTACCAGTCAGCCCCTGATGGTAAGTGATGTTAATCTGGGCAGAGGCTATTCATTGAGGGTTCAGAAATCTAGCAAGTTACTGTTCCTCTTTAATATAATTTCTGAACAAGAAATTCATATGGTGTCCACATACATAACCCCGCACTTGTCTTAATGTCTATGTTTTTTTCAGAATTATTGATCAATTTCTTCTTCTTTTGTTTCACAATGGAAAGGTTTCACAATCAGCATTTCCTGATTCCCTCCTGGAAGTTATGCAAAGCTGTGGGACTTTTTTATGTAACCAGATAAAGCTGTAACAGAGTTCAATCCCATTAAGAGTTAAATGAATACCAAGAGGCCATAAAATTGCGACTCTCATAGACAGCAGACACAATTACCATCGGGAGAACTTCAGACTAGCACTATTTTCAGAAAGGCAGTCTCAAGGTTCAACCCAGAGCCCGCTCAGATCTTCTTGTCAACAGGTAACGTCTAAATTCTGATATATACTTTCCTGATAAACTGTTTTAGAATAAATCTCTCAAAAGGGGCCAGTCCAGAAGAGAACGTACATTATTTTTGTGTGACTGGCAGATAGTTGAATCACTGATTACTTTGCTGAATTTCTTGGGGTCTCCTGCAGTTCCCAGCTGGACTTGTCAATTATAGAGATTGAGAGAAGTTCTCACTCCTCTATTGAGGACTACTCTTGTAGATCATCCTAATGTCAATGTGGATTGTGCAACAGCGGGAAGACCCCATTGTTGGATTTCACCCAATGTATAAAAGGGAGGACTCATTTCTGAAGGTTATATATTCATATTTTGTTGTATAATCACTTTTTTGATGGACGTTCACTTTAAGAGCTTGTTCGCAGAAAGTTTGTCTATCTTCATTGTTACAGTATGTGACCTGCCGCCATTAAAATACCTGGACAAATTATTTGGCTTGTATCTAAAGAGAAATTTTTTAAATTCTCTACAGTGAATAAACTTATTGCTGACCATCAGGGCTTTTTTTCAGCAGGAACGTGGGGGAATGCAGTTCCGGCACCTTCGGTATTGAATGGTACTGTATTTAACCACTTTACCACCGGAGGATTTTGCTGTCTTACGTCTGGGCCACTTTTTGCGATTCGGCACTGTGTGATTTAAGGGACAATTGTGCGGTCGTGCGACGCTGTACCCAAACAAAATTTACGTCCTTTTTTTCCCACAAATAGAGCTTTCTTTTCATGGTATTTGATCACCTGTGCGATTTTTACTTTTTGCGCTATAAACAAAAAAAGAGCGACAATTTTGAAAAAATAACAATATTTTTCACATTTTTTATATGAAATTCCCCCCCCCCCCCCAAAAAATGTAAAAATCTAATTTTTTTTATCATTTTAGGCCAATTTGTTTTATGCTACCTATGTTTGGTAGAAAAAAAAACGCAAAAAGCGTATTTTGATTGGTTTGCGCAAAAGTTATTGTGTTCACTAACTAAGGGAAAGATTTTTGTCATTTTTGTTGTTTGTTTTTTTTAACGAGTAATGGCGGCGATCTGCGATTTTTTTTGCAGGACTGCGACATTGCGGCGGACAGATCGGACCCTTCACTGACATTTTTGACACTTTTGGGGTTACCAGTGACATTTCTACAGTAATCAGTGCTATACATATGCACTGTTACTGTAAAAATGACACTGGCAGTGAAGGGGTTAACTTTTTTTGAGAGGGAGGGGTTAAGTGTGTCCTAGGGGCGTGCTTCTAACTGTGATTGGATGTGGCTTGATGTGTAAGAACAGAGATCAACGGTCCTACATAGCAGAACCCTATGATCTCCATTCTTACACAGGGGAGAATAACAGGCGGCTTTGTTTACATTAGCTGCCTGCCTTTCTTCCGGTGTAACGGACGATCGCGAGTGCCCGGTGGACATCGGATCCGCCAGGCACACGCGCGGGGGGGGGTCAATTAGCGAGCGGAAGCGTGCCTTCGGCGGCGCTTGCTTGCTCCCTAGAGCCTCACAGGCTAGCAACGTAGCCCTACGTTGCTTTGCCTGTGAGGGGCTGACCGCCGCAGTAAATAGTCGTGCAGCGGTCGGCAAGTGGTTAAAATACCTGGAAAAATTATTTGGCTTGTATCTAAAGAAAAAAATTTAAACTTCTCTGCAGTGAATAAAATTATTGCTGACCATACAGTATAAAATAGCGGGTTTACTGTCAAAGGATTTGTATTTCTTTATTCCATCCAGTCTTGAGATTCACATAGCTCTGCCAAACAGAACAGCCCGGTCTGGTGAGAGTGGAGGATGGGGGTGGGGAGACCTTTATTCTGATGGAGTTCTGTAACACTTTCAGGTCTTGTCCCTCCCCCAGCCTGTGACTGGACAGTGAAAGGAGAAGCAGTTGACTGATAAGCTAATCTCTCTGTCACGTTGCTCTCTACTTCTGTCAGTTTGCTCCTTGTTAGCACATAAGCACTGAAACACAACTAACTGGCTCTTTGTGCTGCTGTTCCCTCTTCCACTTCCTCTGCTGTACAGGAATTTTAGAGACTGATACCAAGTCAAAATTAGGTACGTACACTGCTTGCACTTAACCACTTAAGCCCCGGAAGATTTTACCCCCTTCCTGACCAGGGGGTATTTTGCGATTCGGCACTGCGTGACTTTAACGGACAATTGCGCGGTCGTGCGACGCTGTACCCAAACGAAATTTAAGCCCTTTTTTTTGCCACAAACAGAGCTTTCTTTTGGTGGTATTTGATCACCTGTGCGATTTTTACTTTTTGCGCTATAAACAAAAAATTAGCGACAATTTTGAAAAAATAACAATATTTTTCACATTTTTTTATATGAAATCCCCCCCCCCCCCAAAAAAAAAATGTAAAAATCAAAATTTTTTATCATTTTAGGCCAATTTGTTTTCTGCTACATATTTTTGGTAAAAAAATCGCAATAAGCGTATTTTGATTGGTTTGCGCAAGTTATTGCGTTTACTAAGGGAAAGATTTCTGTCATTTTTGGTGTTTTTTTTTTAACGAGTAATGGCGGCGATCTGCGATTTTTTTTTTTGCGGGACTGCGACATTGCGGCGGACAGATCGGACCCTTGACTGACATTTTTTACACTTTTGGGGGTACCAGTGACATTACTACAGTAATCAGTGCTATAAATATGCACTGTTACTGTAAAAATGACACTGGCAGGGAAGGGGTTAATTTTTATTGGTGATCAAGGGGTTAATGTATGCCTGGTACTTACTGACGTGTGTGGGGGGAGGGGACTATGCTGAACCCTGCAATCTGACCCTGCCTGTCACTTGGAGATCCGCCCGCTTTGTTTACACAAGGATCTCCACACTCGATTCCCTGACGATCAGGGAAGAGCATCGTCGCCGCTCCTCCCCTGGCCCAACTCCCGCTGTGACTGAATACAGCGGGAGCGAGCCTCCGGTGGCGCGCGTGCGCCGCTGAGAGAGGGGAATGTCAGGCGACGTAGGTCTACGTCGCCAGACGTTATCGAGCCACTTTGCCGCAGTAGAGCTCTAGTGAGCAGCGGTAAAGTGGTTAATGGCAAGGGGTTCTTGGGTGTGCTGGAGGGTCTATTGATAATGGCTGCTGGGGGAATCTATTGTTGCTGGAGGGGATCTATTTTTGCATGGTTGTTTATTGTTTCTGGGGAGTCAATTGCTGCTGGATAGGACTTGCTGTTGAGGAAGGGGGTCTGTTGATGCTGGGTGATCTGTAGTTGCTGGGGAAAATCTATTGCTGGTGGATGCAGGGGATCTATTTTACTGCTTTTCTTGCTATCTTTACCAAATTCCATACAAATTACTTAGCACCAGAAAATGATACCTGGCTCTGTATTCTGTAAAGGGGGCGGCACTAAGAGGTGGGTGGGGAGGGGGGTTGAATCAAGAAACGGTGCTCAGGGGTGGGTAGGGGCAGAGACAAGAATTGACCCAGAAAGGGAGAGTTCCTGCACCTATTCTCTGAGAAAAAAAAGCCCTGCTGACCATACAGTATAAGGTAGCTTTTTTACTTGTCAAAGGATTTGTATTTATTCCATCCAGTCTTGAGATTTATATAGCTCTGCCAAACAGAACAGCCCAGTCTGGTGAGAGTGGAGGATGGGGGTGGGGAGACCTTTATTCTGATGGAGTTCAGTAACACTTTCAGGTCTTGTCCCTCCCCCAGCCTGTGACTGGACAGTGAAAGGAGAAGCAGCTAACTGAACAGCTAATCTCTATGTCACGTTGCTCTCTCCTTCTTTCAAGTTGCGCCTTGTTAGCACATGAGCACTGAAACACAACTAACTGGCTCTTTGTGCTGCTGTTCCCTCTTCCACTTCCTCTGCTGTACAGGAATTTTGGAGACTGATACCAAGTCAAAATTAGGTACGTGCACTGCTTGCACTTAAAAAAATACATTTAATGATGCAATAAATCTAAAAAATGCTGCGCAATTAATAGTAAACCAATCAGTGATCGAATATAAGTGTGACACAATAAATACGTGATAAACAAATGCCAATAGTGCCAATAGTGCTGAGTATGTGATAAATAAATATCAAATGAAAATGGTTCATCGGGATTTATCTGCACAAATGGACTTTACACATGTGTATTTTTATTGATTATATTTATATATATTTATTTGTTTATTTGCGATTATTTTCATTTGATATTTATTCATCACATACTCAGCACTATTGGCACTTTTGAAGGTTTGATTTTAAGTGGTTGCATTTGCACCTGCACTTGTTCATTGGGACTTACTTGCACAAATTGGATTTTATGTGTTCACAAGAATATATTTATACATTTATTTATTTAATTATTCATGACTATTTCACACTTTGGCATTTATTTATCACGTATTTATTGTGTCACACTTATATTTGATCACTGATTGATTTACTATTAAAGCAGGGTTTCCGGCCACGAAAAAAAAAAATTTCAATAAAAAACCCCCCGGGACAGTCAGGGCTAGTACATTCCACAATGGCTAGCCTCTGTACTGTCCCGGGTCTCACTTACCTGCAAGAAGAAATACTCAACTCTAAAATTTCTTCTCCAGCATTGCCATCTCGGATGTGGGCAGCTGAAGCCAGCGCGATCCTCTTCTGCGTCCTCTTCCGTATCCTCTTCTCCCAGAATGTGCCTGCACCGACCCCGCTCGTCACTTCCGGTGCAGACGCGTCATCCCTCTACAGCTTCTGGGCATGCCCAGAAGCTGTTTAGCAGGGAATGCGGCGCCGCACCGGAAGTGACGAGCGGGGCCGGTGCCGGCGCATTGATTCCTGGGAGCGATGACGTTCAGCTCCCAGAAATGAAGTGACGGCGCAGGCCGCGGCCGCCGAGGGAGGAAGTGGAAGAAAGGTGAGTATATTTTTCTACAATAACAAGGTAAGTAAAAAAAAAAAAAAAATGTAACTATCCATTTTTTTTCAGGTGACAAATAGGAAGCGGATGGCCACAAAATCGATTATGTCGATTTTGTGGCCGGAACTCCGCTTTAATTGCACAGCATTTTTTAGATATATTGTTTTTGCACTTGTGAGATAGTGAAGTGCTTGCAGAAATTAATCACAACCTGGTTGCTCGTGGGATTTTACTGATTATATTTAATGATGCACTTGTCATTAAAGAGCTGAATAATGTTCGACTTTAATAAATACAAAGCTGCATTTTTTTTTTATAGCAGCCTAAAGATCTGTACAGATATTTTAAAAAATGTATATAGCACAAAACAATATACAGTATAACAATATAAGAGTATAAACAATTCAATGTATTTTTAGTTGTAGCTAATATAAGTATGTGAACCTTTTTTGATATTAGCTTCTTGTAATTCTTTGTACAGTAGAACTGGGATTGAAAGGGACAATAACCTGAACTAGTCAGCATGCGCATATGCTTACATTAGGACATGGGTGACATTAGTAATGAGTGAAATTTCACTTTGAAGAAATTTAGCTATTTTGGAAAAATTCATTGTAGCCAAGTAGGAAGGCCAAATTAACCCCTAACTTTGGGGTGTGGTGTCCTCCACTTTCCAGCCCCCCAAACCCTTTGGAGTACAACCACACTCTTTAAAACCAGCCATGGGTCTCCAGACCGGTAGCATGATGTCCCAGGTTCTCTTAACTCTCTTTTTCCTCTAGTGGTTGACTAACCGAATGCTGCAGAGAGAGGTACCATGTAATGACACTGCTCTGCAGCATTGTCCTGTGAGTCCAGAGAGGAGTGGGCGTGATCCCTTGACACTCTAGGCCACATGTGTCAAACACAAAGCCCGTGGGCCGAATCTGGCCCTCCAGGCCATTTCATGTGGCCCTCTCACCTCTCCTACAGCTGCAGGAGAGCTCCAGCCCTCTTCTGGTCCTACTTCAGAGCCTATACTTTCTGCTTTACAGCAATGCCTCCAGCTTCTTCCCAGTAGCATCACAAGGTAAGGGGGGTGCACTGTGATGGAAGGGAGGGTTGGGGACTCAACTTCTGATGGTGGGGAGGCTCTTGACGTCTTATGTAAGGGTAAGGGATGCTCTGGACATCTAGTCTTACAGTTACAACTGGCCCTTTTGAGGGCAATCGTAATGCTGATGTGGCCCGCGATTAAATTGAGTTTGACACCCCTGCTCTAGGCTCACAGGAAGCGGGTTGAATGATGCTGGATTTCATTCAACCAGGAAGAGAAGACAGCTGGATTGGTAAGTCTGTGGCAGAAAGAGATGACATGGGTTGAGCATATCAAGCTGATTTTTTATGAGCTGCTGCAGGAACCTTTTAATTAATTTTACCAAAGCTTGAATTGAAATGTAAGGGAACAAAGGGCTTTAAATGGCACAGAGGGTAATGAAATTCCCTTAAATTACCTGCATACTTTTTTGTGCCAAAAATTGCCTCTTATTAGCTGAGAATATGATCTTGGATATTGAGGAACAGAGGAACTCTAACGTAGGGATCAATTGAAAACAAAGCCAAAGCAAACTTCACCTAAGCAGTCCACAGGCTGAGGCAAGATTGAAGCCTGATTTCATCCAACATTTTGGCAAAATTAGTAATTTTGCAACGTAATCCATTTCATGGAAATCTATCTTGACATTTCTATTTGACAGCAGAGAAGAAACATGACATCCAATTCCACAAATTACCATACCCATAAGAAGAAATTGTATACGAAAGATTTTCAAGCATGTTGGTGTAGAAAGGTCTTCCTGCTTGTTTTCAGATGTTGGCTTTTCTTTAACCCAACCTGAATATGAATTTTTATGTAGTTCTTAAAGCACATCTAAAGCCAAAACAGTTTCATTTGTCACCTGTGTTTTGGGGGAGATTTTCTTTCGCAATAGGAAGTAGGAGAAACGCTCTTGATAGTGATAAAATAGACTGATTAGAAGATTTCTCTTTTATTTCTGTACCAGTGACAACTCCAAATTTTAGATTTTCTATTACTTCAAGTCTTAATAACAGTGGTCACCAGGACAAATAGAGAGGGTGAGGATATATTATGAGCTCAGTTTTGGAAGGATTAGGTTTGAGGATTTGAATTTTAGTCTCAGCTGTTTTACTGTCTGATCAGAGCTCTTCAATGAGTAGGACTAGGAACTTATCATTAAAGTCAAAAACGTATCCAATTTTAGTTTTGCACAGAGTAGGTGACGGATAGAATCTGTCAGGTTTGAGGGCTTGTTCACACTGCATGCACAGCAAATGTGCCAAAAAAATGTTGCGCCAGCCACTACACTATAAACAAGCCCTTAATTTTTGGTATGCGTACCCATTGTAGAGATGCTCCTTGACTTTCTCTCTGGGCAGCAAATGATGGGAAATATCTCTAGCGTGAACACAGATGGCAACAGAAGCACTTTTTCAGTAAAATAGGGGAAGTGGGGAACCTCTGTCAGGTTATTTTCATGTCTTTGGAACTGTAGGTTGTAGGCACATGATCCAAGCAATGTTTTACATTTTCCTTTGGTGCCAATGATCTATACCTTTCTCTAGTGAGGCCACTCCAAATCCACAAAAGAGCCACAAAAGATTGCTTCCGACCAAATCCACAAAGAATAGTTGAGCTAAAATCCACCAAAATCCACCAAGAATGAATTTTAATTGTTGGGAGTCTGACCAAAATATTGATTTCCTTGTATAAGAAGAGCTAATGCATTTTGGGGGGTTCTACGTAGCTCTCTGCTCAACGATAGTTTTTTTTTTGTATAATTTGGATATACAGATTAACAAATATCATATGCCTTTTTCACTTGATATCTGTTAACCTGTACTTTCAATTTAGTAATAAGGTTGTGCATAGAGCTACATAGACCTGAATTTGTTGGGTATTGATTGCATTGCTCAATTGCACTGATGTCTGTAAAATGGTCTAAGGGCAATCTAGGGCAGTCCATCCTTAGACCATTCTTTGTGTTGTATGGCAGAGATGCCTGAAACACAAGACCGACTAAACACAATAATACTATCATTTGCAATGGAAAATATCTCTATATGTGTATTTTTCCTGTTAGCTATTTGCCAGGATATTAGCTTTAATATGTTGAAACTCTAATAGATAAACACTGTATTGAACATCAATGACATTGCATATTTTGTATGTAGAATAGAATATGAAAGCATAATCAGCTTTTGAGGTACTATGTCTTGATTGTTTGTATCTTATATTGCTATTATAGTATAAAATAATTATAATAATAAAATATAATAAAACAAATCTTTTAGAGACAGAAAATATGTTTTCTTTTTCAACTGTCTCCTGAGTTATACTTTAGTCATGCAGACATATATCTAGTTCACGTATATGATAATATAACTGTCTTTAGCGGACTTTTGCCTTAGTATTGGAACCAATTATCTTTGCTGTTGAAGAATGATTAACAATTTAAGGCCTTTTATGTTTAGTACATGTGGGAGAGCGTGAATATGTGACCTGTGTGTTCAATAACAGACTCTTTTACTGCTGGTTTGTTAAAGAAAAACTTGCTTTAACACAGCAAGTAAAAACTTGTTGCAGTTCACCAACCTGTTGGGCAAATCAATCTAATGACTTTGTTTTAGCTTTTTAAGGCTTCATTTGGACCACTGACCAGTATAGTGAGAGAGTTGGCCAGTGCATAGTGGTGAACAAGGCAGTAGCAAAGGTGGTGGTACTGGGTCCTTGTTCTTGGGTGGCCAATAGGGACAATATAACTATATACAAATGCTCACTGTTTCATCATTATGTTAAGCAAGTATGTGGCTAGGTCCCTTTCTTTGGAGGAGAGGGATTTACTAAAGTGGGAATTCGGGGGGAAGGAATGGTATGAGAGTTTGGTTGGGTTAAGTGTAAATTAAGGTTAAGGGTTTTTGGTACAAGTTGGCATATCATCTGTATAGGGTATATTAAGGGTTGGAGATGTTAAAGCCCATTAAAATGCTTACATTTTAACAGGGCTTTTCGGAGAATAGGTGCAGGGACTCACCCCTTCTGAGTCACCCATTGTCTCCACCCACTACCCACCTCTGAGCATTGTCCCTTGCTTCCACCCCCTAACCACCTCCCACGCACAGCAGCAAAATAGCTCACCCAGAAACAAAAGATCCACCCCAGCAACATTAGACCCCCTAGTATCACAGTAGACCAGTATCAATAGATAAGCCAACAATAGACCTCTACCTCAACAGGAGAGCCCTACAAACAACATAAGACTCCCCCAGCAACAATAGATCCCCCAGCAGCAACAATAGACCCTCACACAATACCAGGTCCCTACCAGTGACAATAGATCACCAAGCAGCCAGCATCAAGAGACCCTCCAACACACCCCACACCACTTGCTATTACATACATTCAGTGCTGGAGGTGCCGGAACTGCGTTCCACCGCGTTCCTGCTGAAAAAAAGCCCTGTATTTTAAACAATGCAAATTAGTTAGTCTGCATAAACAGAAAAGGACATACCAGTGTTTCTTTTAGGTGCTAATATATTGCAGCCTTTATGAAAATTCCACAGATTGGCAGCTTACTGGAGATCCTAACCAATACTCAACACAGTGTGCAGCGGTCCAGATCCCAGCAGGCCAACACTGCCCCGTTCCCCAATCAACAATGCTCAGGTTTCCTTGATTGGTGCACTGTACAGAGGTTGTGTTCGATCACTGGAGTTCTAGATTGCTGCTCAACATGGAGTACAGTGGTCTGGATCTCCAGTATGTTGCCAACTTTGAGAGTTTTAGTAAAAGCTATAGAACACTAGTACATTTAAAAAAATAATAAAAACACTTTACTGTTTATGCAGTTTGAATACATTATAATAATTAAAATAAAGGTTACAATTTGTTCTTTAACCACCTCAATACTGGGCACTTTCATCCCCCTTCCTTTCCGGACCAATTTTTCGGCTTTCAGTGCTCTGCATTTTGAATGACAATTACTCAGTCATGCTACACTGTACCCAAATGAAATTGTTATAATTTTGTTCACACAAATAGAGCTTTCTTTTGGTGGTATTTATTCACCACTGGGTTTTTTAGTTTTTGTGATATAAGCGGAAAAATAGCGAAAGTTTT
Source organism: Pelophylax lessonae (assembly GCF_965119305.1). Taxonomy (NCBI): domain Eukaryota; kingdom Metazoa; phylum Chordata; class Amphibia; order Anura; family Ranidae; genus Pelophylax; species Pelophylax lessonae. Next base: position 241,438,979 of record NC_138776.1, read on the forward strand.
GGAAAAAAAAACCAATATTTTCTACTTTCTGTTTCAAAAGAAGTCCAATAAAATCAAATTTCATCATAAATTTAGGCCGGAATGTATTCTGCTTTCTTTAGTAAAAAAAAAATCCTGATAAGTTTGTGATAGTAGGTTTGTGTGAAAATTATAGAGTCTACAAGCTAGGCTACGTATTATTGAAAATTGATCAATCCTGATGTACTGATCAATCCCGATGTACTGACTACCTATCTCATTTCTTGAGGCCCTAAAATATCAGGACAGTACAAATACCAAATGATCCTATTTGTAAATATGACAGTCCAAGGTATTTAGTAAGAAGCATAGTGAGTTTTTTGAAGTTGCAATTTTCGCCCATGATAGTTTGGGTAATGAATCTTTTTCTTACTTTTTCCACAAAATTGTCATATTAACAAGTTATTTCTTACACATGACATAGATAAACTTGCAATTACACCCCAAAATACATTCTGCTACTCCTCTTGAGTATGGCGATACCACATTTGTGAGACTTTTCCACAGCCTGGCCACATACAGAGGTCCAACATGCAAGTAGTCCCCCCCAAGCGTTCTAAAGGCATAAATTACACATTTCAATTCCTGAGTACCTAGCACATTTTTGAAGGCCCTGGAGCACCAGCACAATGGAATTACCCACAAAATGACGCCATTTTGGAAAGAAAACACCCCAATGTATATTCAACAAGGCATAATGAGTCTTTTAAACATTTCATTTTTTTCCACAGGTTTTTGGAAAATGTGGAAAGAAAATGAAAATGTATTTATTTATTTTTTACACAAAGTTGTCAATTTATAAGATATTTCTTACACATAGCATGTACATAGCAAAAATTACACCCCAAAATAAATTCTGCTACTCATCCTGAGTATGACAAAACCACATGTGTGAGACTTTTCCACTGCCTGGCCACATACAAAGGCCCAACATCCAAGTAGCACCTTCAGGCCTCTAACACATAGCATGTGCATACCAAACATTACACCCTAAAATACATTCTGCTGAGCAAAGAGTAAAAAATTAAAAGATTACCTGTGGTTTTAGAAGACAGGAATACTGTCCCAGCACAGGAAAAGCATCAGTCCAGACAGCCAACGGAAATGTCCAGGAATTGTCCAGGCAGAGATATGCCAAAGTATTGGTCCTGGCAGTAGTTCAGGTAGAAGGCACAGACATGGCCAGTTCAGGTGGCAGCAGGCAGCACTATGAGGTTTAGGGCCTTGATCAGGTAAGACCGTAGGACAGGGGTAGAGGCTTCTCCCACCCAAATCTCTTTGAAGCCTCCGAGTCTCCAGACCCTAATCCGAGAAAACCCAGAGAAAAAAAGTTTCTCCACTCTGAAATTCTATTCTGGAGCCCCTCACATATGTGAGACTCCTGTGCTGTCTTGAATCCCACTAATACAGTGGCAGGGCAAACAATCAGTTCAGGAGGCAGGCAAAAAGCATGGTCATTTAACAGGCCAAGGTCAATTCACGTGTAAGGCAGAAACATGGTTTGCAGAGGCATAGTTGATAAACAGTCCGGGTCATACACAGAAATAGCGGAAACTGGTAAAATATCTTCACATCATAGTCGATAAACAGTCCGGGTCATACACAGAAATAGCAGATAGTGGAAACTAGAAAAATGTCTTTACATCACTAATAGTGTAGTGAATTTTGATAAATAGCACTTTATCCGATAGCACTCTCCAATACAGTAGAAAGGATATAGACGTCTCTTTTATCTCTCCACTTTAGGCCTAGTACCTCTTCATTTGGCATACTGGCTTTTCCCCCCCTAATTTAATTTCTCCATGTCCAATCTCTGTGGGAAGCCCTAGCGGTTGGACTGTGCTGTCCTACAGGCCACAGCCTTCTTTAAGTAGAGATGGCAGAAAAGTGGGAGACTCGTGTAGAAATTGTCTACATATGGTAACCCTTCCCAAACAGTGGTTCTATCAGCTGCCAGACCATTTTGCCATTTGTCCCCATATAGATAGGGCATCCAGGGGGGGTTAGCTGGCTATCCTTTCCCTCATAAATTTTAAAATCATATGTGTAACCTGTGCTTGATGCCAAGTGGATTAGGGATTCATCTATACAAATATTTTTATAATTTGATAATAATTTATCATAATCAGGATGATTTTGAGGGAAGCACTGGACATTGTGGTTGAAATGTAAAAATCTCTTTATCATGTCGTACAGGGTTATGGGCATCAAAGGGGAATAGACTAGCATATGATGGATAGGTTGGTTAGACCAGTAGGAATGGAGTTCATTTTTTTTTTTGTCAGCCCCATGTAAAGGGTTAGTCAAAGGAAATTTGTTAATTCTTCCACGGTGAGGGGGTTTTCAAAGAAAAGGGCGGACATTGGAAGAATTTGGCAATAAGTTGGCTGGCGTACAGATTACACTGCTCCACGAGGTAGGTCAGCAGATCATCTGTGAAAAATAAATGTAAATAATAAAGTGGGGCTACATTTTCTCATTGTTTTTGAGGGCCTGGTTGTGCTGTAAAAGGGGGAATTACAGGTTCTGCCGAAGTATCGGGCAGCCATGTAGGGTATAATAATACATCTAGGAGGTTAGTATGGGCCCTGCCACATTGTGGATGGGACGCCACATTACTAGCATCTGGCCTATCATCTAGGAAGGTTGCCCTGCTTGTTCTTGCCACTGCACAAGGACTTGCAGAACTGCTGGTTGATGCCTACCTATAATCTTGGAGTGCTGTGCTGCCTGTGGATGCCACAGGATTTATTGCGCTGCAGGTTGATCCCTCAGGATTTGTTGCACTGCTGGTGGATGCCTGCACCTGCTCAAATCACCTGAGCCTCTTTGTTAGGATTCTGTCCTCCTCAGTTTCCATTTCAAAGCCACTGCTTTCTACTGGCTCATACTCGCTATCCGAGTGTGACAGGGAAAGTTCCCCACTAATTTCATCTGACATACTCTGGAGTATATAGAAAGCTTCCTTGCTGCTAAATAATTTTCTAGCCATGTGGACAGATGTGCACAAATGATTCCTGGGACATATGTGTCAGATGTGTGACAGATGTTGATCACTGGGATGTGGCAGATGTTGACTGGGAAAGATGTGGCAGATCACGGATGGATGTGGTAGATGTTGACTGGGACAGACGTGGCAGATGATTACAGACAGGTGAGGCAGATGATCACTGGCAGATGATGTGTGCCAGATCCCAGACAGATGTGGCAGATTATCACGGACAGATGTGGCAGATTATCAGAAACCGTAGTGCCAGATGATCACAGACAGATGCACCAGATGATCATGGACAGATGCACCAGATGATCACAGACAGATGTGCCAGAAGATCACAGACAGATGTGGCATATAATCACTGTAACAGATTATTTTACTGGGACAGATGTGTGGCAGGTGTTTTCACTGTGTTGGGGATATTAGCTGGGTAATCAGTGTGTAAAAAGCAGTAAAACAGCTCAAACTCACTGATCTCCAGCTAGCAGCACAGATCGTCTCTTCTTCTCCTCACTGACAGGCTCGACAGATCGCCAGTACTACGACTTTGTTGAGCAGTGTTGTGCTATGTCCAAGGGACACAGACACTCCGGGAGAGCGCAGCTGCGCAGGCATGCTGACACGCGATCTCCCTCCTTCTGAAGGATGTCCACTCAAAAGGAGGGAGCTCCCACCCTGGCCATTTATATGCAGTGGCCGGGTGGGAGGAGGTTAAAGCTGGCTACACATTTTACAATTTTTTTGTTTAATTTTCTTTATATTTACCTTCAACTATGTAGTGCAAGGGCCCAGTGGCGGCTGGTGTATTGAGGGCACAGGGGCGCCGCCCCCCCATCCATGCATCCGGCACCCTAATCTGCATGCAGGGCGCCGGACGCATGGAGCTTAATGGTTTTTTTTTAAAACACCTGATTAGAGCCAGAGGCTCTAATAGGGTGATGCAAAGGATGGAGTCGGGGCGCAGAGCAGTGCGCCCCAAGCCCACCCATTGTGTGACAATAGCGAATGAAAATTCGCTATTGTCACACCGATCCTCCTCCTGGCCAATCAGGAAGCGCGTCCGATACGCGCTTCCTGATTGGCCGCAAGGCAAACCCCATGCCATTGGCCGAGGAGGAGGCGGGAGGACTGGAGGAGACGCACCGCCGGGGGGACACAGTGAGGAGAAGCCTCCGCCGGGAATGAAGAGAAGCCACCACCGCAGCTGCTCCAGGGCTCCAGGTAAGTGCACTGGGCTGGGGGGGGGGCACACACTGCATTGAAGGGGGCACACACGCTGGTCTCTGCATTGATGGGGGCACGGCACGCTGGTCACTGCATTGATAGGGGCACGGCAAGCTGGTCACTGCATTGAAGGGGGCACGACAAGCTGGTCACTGCATTGAAGGTGGCACGGCAAGCTGGTCACTGCATTGATGGGGGCATGGCAAGCTGGTCACTGCATTGAAGGGGGCACAGCAAGCTGGTCACTGCATTGATGGGGGCACGGCAAGCTGGTCACTGCATTGAAGAGGGCACGGCAAGCTGGTCACTGCATGAAGGGGGGCATGCTGTGCTAACTCTGCATTGAATGGGGGCACGCTGTAGTAACTCTGCATTGAATGGGGGCACGCTGTAGTAACTCTGCATTGAATGGGGGCACGCTGTAGTACCTCTGCATTGAATGGGGGCACGCTGTAGTAACTCTGCATTGAATGGGGGCATGCTGTAGTAACTCTGCATTGATGGGGGGCACACTATGCTTTGATTACTGAAGGCCCCTTTCACACTTTTGTGACCTCAAAGTCATGCAATTTTTTGCCGCATTTTTTGCCGCAAAGCAATGCCTATTAGATTTTTTTCTGTTTGCGCCCCCCCCAAAAATTTTGAGCCCCAGCCGCCACTGCAAGGGCCTGTCTGATTGCAAACAATTTAAAAGTGTTTAGGTTTGACCACATATTACATGGTTTTCGTAAATCTAAAGGAAAATTGTATAATGTGTAGCCAGCTTTTGACTGGAGCAGTGAAAACAGGAATAAAGACCAAGGGCCATGCACCATACATTGATCCAGGGCTCAGGTGTGCTAAATTTGTCCAACATCCCCACCCTTAACTTGGTGTTGTCTGGTGGTCAGTACATTACTTCTTTAATAGGTCAATGATGTCACAAGAAAGGGTGATTTTACCTAATAAGCTCTTCTACCTTTCGACTCCCATTAGATCTCTAGAGTGAATTGCAAATATATCACCATGAAAATGAGTCTCAGACCTTTCTCAATAATGTTGGAAACAAGGACCAGTATTTAACATATTAGAAAGCAAACAAATGTCTCCTAAAAGTCTACAAACACTGAATATTGCATACATTTCTTAAAGTGGAGTTCCAGCCTCAAAATCGAAAAAATCGATTTTGGGTCATCCGCCTGCTGAGGGTCACCTGAAAAAGAATTGGATACTCCCAAATTTTTTTTTGTTCACTTACCTTGTTTTTGAAGAAAATATACTCACCTTCCTTCCACTTCCTCCCTCTGCGGCCGCGGCCCGCGCCGTCACTTCCGGCTTGCGATGACTTCTGGGAGCTGAACGTCATCGCCTTCAGGAGTCGATGCGCCTGCACCGGCCCCACTCGTCACTTCCAATGCAGGCACGGCATTCCCTGCTAAACAGCTTCTGGGCATGCCCAGAAGCTGTGCAGGGATGCCGCGCCTGCACCGGAAGGTACGAGTGGGGCTGGTGCAGGGAATTCTGGGACTCCGACGTCACCAAAGAGGAGGCAGAAGAGGACGCGCTGGCTTCAGCTGCCCACACCTGAGATGGCAGTGCTGGAGAAGAAATTTTAAAGGTAAGTATTTATTCTAAAAGGTAAGTGCGACCCGGGACAGTACAGAGGCTATCCATTATGGAATGTACTAGCCCTGACTGTCCCGGGGTATTTTTTATCTAAAATTCACCCCCGGGGCCGGAACTCCGCTTTAAAGATCAACTGCAGGCATAAAGAAATCCAGTAAACAAAGTATTTATTTGAATAAATATTAATTGTAAATTTGATTACAGCTAGTATGTGTACCTAAATGAGAGTTTATTTACTGTTTCGTTCTGTAATCCACTGCTCTGAATCATCCACAATTACATAGAAACAGCAGCATTAGCCACTTAATCTGTATTACTCATGCACAGAACTATCAGTTCAACACAGGGAACATGCTAACAAGAATGATCTGAGGTGACCTTATCAGTGCACTTGTACTTATTCAATGTCAAATTGGCTGGCTTGGGGTAGGGAGGTGACACTTCTATTTCCTATTACCCTAACAGTAAAAGTGATGTCACCTTCTTAGCTTTGCAGCACTGCAGGGGTGTGGTAAAATGACTGAACAGTCACACATGGATAAGGAAAAACACTTTACACATTTGTACTATAGGCTTAGATTTTTAGAAGCGCAACCTTAATATGCTAAACTATCCAGCAAAAGTGGCAGTTAGGCCCTGTTCATACATGGGCAATTTAGAATCACAGACTGGCGGTTCTGCCTGCAATTCCAAATAACTGCTATAAGCACAATGCGTGTTTGGGTGCCATTCATCTTGATATTCATAACTCCTGTCTTAGGGTGAAAGTTTGGTCTCTGGGCTTCTTTGGAGTGGCAATGGCACATAAGGCAGCCCATTCAAGTGAATTTATGTAATGGTCCTGTCACCATGCTTTGGTGCGTTTGGAGTAACATTTGGACACAAATGCGAATAGGTGCTATTATTGCATATTAATGTCAACTTGGAAAACCCCATCTTAATTATTGTGGCATGGGATCTATTTGTCTCGCTCAAGGACATGATTAAACAATTGGTGCATGCTAGAAAAAGGGTTGAAAGACCGACACTGGTTCACCGTTCGCCAACAATCACCACCACATCCCTAGTGCAATACTAATATGATAAAAGGTGTTGAATGGCCGTAACTACAGCCATAAAACCACCGGGGGGTTGGGACTTTAAAGGCAGTATTGTATTTGGCAAAGACAGATAATCAGAAATCACAACAGTTAAAATACATGAATTTTATTATTGATTGTACAAAATACAGAATACATTTGACATAAATCATAAATCCGACAAAAAAGTGTCAATGATTGAAATCACATATATAATTTGGACATCATATAGATACTCTGAAGCAAGAGATATATTGGGGTCACCGGGGTCCTACATGTTTCGCCATTTCCGTAGGCTTCATCAGGGACCAAAGGTATTAATGACCTCTCAAGTGGTTCAATAGTTCAATATCAAGAAGATTTGTGCTTGAACAGCAACTAGGATAATGACGTGCATGTGCGGCAAGGGTGGATCACCCCAGGTCATTGAAGACAGGGGGTTATCGTGCTCTCGGAGGCTGGTCGATACTGGACCGGGCTAGGGTGCGCAGCAGGCCAAGTTACCATAAAAGGCAATTATAGAGGGGAGGTCTCAGCCTCAGAAACGTGAATAAGTCCAAGGTCCAATGTGCTGCAGCGTCAGGTAGTTGTGTCCAGATTGGTGCATGCTATCACACAGAGATTAAAGAGACACCTATTAGGATACCTCATACCTCTCCCTGGGAAGCCAGTTCGAAAGACTGTCCTGCAATTGAAATTTCAGAAAACATTTTCTGTTTTTACATCTCAAGGGTGTTATTGAACCAATGTCTGAATCGTAATATGGACCTTAGCTTCTTGCAGTGTGCTACAGGTCATGTAATACTACAGAATTCGTTATATCATCAATAGACACACCTCCTCAGAAAATCACTAATGGTTGCAAAGTTCTTTTATTGATCTCTTTTCTATGTGCTCACCTTGTTGTATATGACATTGTTTATCTGACCAAATGGATCAGAAAATTGACCCTGTGGTATCTGGTGTACTGTTAATACATCAATAATTTGGGGGGAAAAGTATTTTTTACCCTAAAGGCATTTTAATTCTGCTTTTACGTTTCCCGAGAACATTCTTTGGGTGCATAACCCGTAGCCCATCATATTCATCCCCCTCCCTTTCTACCATTACCTATTCCCCCTTTCCTTTTACCCTATTCCTCCCTCCCCCCCCAGATTGTTTTCCAATCCTCATAAGCTCCATACCTTTCCTCGCCCTAAGACCTATAATTCCCCCCCACCCCTTGCCTCTCCCCTAACCAACATCAGGAAACTATAGAGGTAGGCTTTAGGGTAGGGATTCTCAAACTACTACCCTCCAGCTGTCGTGGAAATACACATCCCATGAGGAATTGTAAAACTCTGACATTCACAGACGTGACCAGGCGTGATGGGAATTGTAGTTCCTGAACAACTAGAGGGCCATAGTTTGAAGACCCCTGCTTTAGCGGAATGTGAATTGAATTTGACAGTAACCCCTCATACCTGGAACAATGACATTACCTTGGTCTTGATAATGCATCCTTTGAAGACTGTACAGATATATTCATACAGTATCTCACTTTGCGACGCAAAGTGTAATTTCTTTAGTGTTGTCACATGAAAAGATATAATAAAAAATTTCCACAAATGTGAGAGGTGCACTCACTTTTGTGAGATACTGTATATATATATATATATATATATATATATATATATATATATATATATACACACTGAATAAAATTATAAACGCAACACTTTTTTTTTTGCTCCTATTTTTCATGACCTGAACTCAAAGATCTAAGTCTTTTTCTATATACACAAAAGGCCTATTTCTCTTAAATATTGTTTACAAATCTGTATAAATTTGTGTTAGTGAGTACTTCTCCTTTGCCAAGATAATCCATCCAGCTCACAGGTGTGGCATATTAAGATGCTGATTAGACAGCATGATTATTGCACAGGTGTGCCTTAAGCTGGCCACAATAAAAGGCCACTCCAAAATGTGCAGTTTTATCACACAGCACAATGTCACAGATGTTGCAAATTTTAAGGGAGCGTGCAATGGGCATGCTGACTGCAGGAATGTCCACCAGAGCTGTTGCCGTGAATTGAATGTTCATTTCTATACCATAAGCCATTTCCAAAGATGTTTCGGAGAATTTGGCAGTACATCCAACCGGCCTCACAACCGCAGACCACGTGTAACCACACCAGCCCAGGACCTCCACATCCAGTATCTTCACCTCCAAGATCGTCTGAGAACAGCCACGTAGAGAGCTGCTGCAACAATCGGTTTGCATAACCAAAGAATTTCTGCACAAACTGTCAGAAACCGTCTCAGAGAAGCTCATCTGCATGCTCTTCGTCCTCATCTGGGTCTCGACCTGACTTGAGTGGGCAAATGCTTACATTCAATGACGTCTGGCACTTTGGAGAAGTGGTCTCTTCACGGATGAATCCTGGTTTTCACTGTACAGGGCAGATGGCAGACAGCAAGTATAGTGTCGTGTGGGTGAGCAGTTTGCTGATGTCAATGTTGTGGATCGAGTGGCCCATGGTGGCGGTGGGGTTATGGTATGGGCATGTTATGGACAATGACTAAAGGTGCATTTTATTGATTGCATTTTGAATGCATAGAGATACCGTGACAAGATCCTGAAGCCCATTTGTGCCATTAATCCACGACCATCACCTCATGTTGCAGCATGATAATACACGACCCCATGTTGCAACTTGCAAGGATCTGTACACAATTCCTGGAAGCTAAAAACATCCCAGTTCTTGAATGGCCAGCATACTCACCGGACACGTCACCCATTGAGCATGTTTGGGATGCTCTGGATCAGCGTATATGACAGCGTGTTCCAGGTCCTGCCAATATCCAGCAATTTCGCACAGCCATTGAAGAGTAGTGGCCCAACATTCCACAGGCCTTAATCATCAACCTGATCAACTCTATGCAAAGGGGATGTGTTGCACTGCGTGAGGTAAATGGTGGTCACACCGGATACTGACTGGTTTTCGGACCCCCCCCGGACCCCCCCAATACAGTAAAACTGCACATTTTAGAGTGGCCTTTTATTGTGGCCAGCCTAGGAAATAATAATGCTGTCTAATCAGCATCTTGATATACAACACCTGTGAGGTGGATGGATTATCTCGGCAAAGGAGAAGTGCTCACTAACACAGATTTAGACAGATTTGTGAACAATATTTGAGAGAAATAGGCCCTTTTGTGTACATGGAAAAAGTCTTAGATCTTTGAGTTCAGCTCATGAAAAATCAGAGCAAAAACAAAAGTGTTGCATTTATAATTCTGTTCAGTGTGTATATATATATATATATATATATATATATAAACAAATGGGAGCAAGATAAAGGAACAAGAAGGACTAAATAACCTCGCTCACCCGGCACTCACACAACTAAGTACCCTAAAACAAAGCTGCTGCTATAATAAATAATATGCAAAGAAGGTGTATATATATAGACTGTCAGAGCGTATAGCTCAAACTACATAACACACTAGCAGCGCTAAAAGTCCACAATGGTGTATGAACTTATTACATCTATGTAAGGGAAAAGTTCATGCATAAAGTCCCAAATGCATCCAGAGTCTCAAGAAAGTGAATCCTTGCGGAAAACCAGAAAACCTCCACCTCACCGCTGTGTGCACCCGTAAGTAGGAAAACTCACCAGATACAATCTGTATATGCGCCAAACAAAGCAGTAAGTGAGACCCCCTGATCTCCTCCAGACATTGGATACTGGTCGGCACTTCAATCGGATACCCGTGCAATGTCAAACCGATAGTCTCCTCACCACCACGGCACCATAATGCATGTGAAATAATAAAGTGACATAGCGTAATCCTGCATAATGCACTCTTTATTTTCCCAAGCATAAAATCCCTCAACCATTGCACTTACAGAAATGTACATGTAAAACAGCATGGAATGAGAAAAGCCTCTGTCCTACCGCCGTTCCCCGTCCTATTAGCCCGCTACTCGGTACCTAGTTGACGAGCCTCGAGGGTCTGGCGTGTGACGTAGGTTTCCTCCGTGACCGTGTGACCACGCCCTGATGCGTTTCGTCAGCAAATGACTTCAACCGAGGGCGTGGTCACGCGGCAAAGTCACTCGTATTGTCATTTTTTGCATATAATATATGTTTTTTGTATGCACATTCTTACACTTGATGCACAAGGTATCACAGAGGAGATTTAGTGAAATTAAGTAAGCGTTGCCCCAATTGTTTCAGTAGTTTTGTGATGTGACTGTTTTACCGTTTCCCGAACACCACCAGGAAAGTGTAGCAAACTATTTCTTGTGTGGACATTCTTTCATTGGGAATGTAAAGGTCTATGGCTGGGAACACTGTGTGGACAATGAGAAGGAGCAGGGCACAAGATGGCGGAGGGTTTTGCCTCAGCAGGAGGAACAGTATTCTAGCAGGGCTGGAGCATGGGTAGGGACCTGTGCACCCTACCCTGGCACCAAAACCAGCCAACCACTAAGCCCCTCTTACAGACCTTAACCCCTTTACCACCGGAGGATTTTGCTGTCTTACGTCTGGGGCACTTTTTGCGATTCGGCACTGTGCGAATTTAACTGACAATTGCGCGGTCATGCAACGCCATACCCAAACGAAATTTACGTCCTTTTTTCCCACAAACAGAGCTTTCTTTTGGTGGTATTTGATCACCTGTGCGATGTTTACTTTTTGCGCTATAAACAAAAAAAGAGCGACAATTTTGAAAGAATAACAATATTTTCAACATTTTTTTATATGAAATTCCCCTCCAAAAAAATGTAAAAATCAAAAATTGTTAATCATTTTAGGCCAATTTGTTTTCTGATACATATTTTTGGTAAAAAAAATCGCAATAAGCCTATTTTGATTGGTTTGCGCAAAAGTTATTGCGTTTACTAACTAAGGGAAAGATTTCTGTAGTTTTTGGTGTTTTTTTTTAACGAGTAATGGCGGCGATCTGCGATGTTTTTTGTGGGACTGCGACATTGCGGCGGACAGATCGGACCCTTGACTGACATTTTTGACACTTTTGGGGGTACCAGTGACATTACTACAGTAATCAGTGCTATAAATATGCACTGTTGCTGTAAAAATGACACTGGCAGGGAAGGGGTTAATTTTTATTGGTGATCAAGGGGTTAATGTATGCCTGGTGCTTACTAACGTGTGTGGGGGGAGGTGACTGAGTGACACAGGGACAGATCGCAGGTTCAGCTATGCTGAACCTTGCAATCTGACCCTGCCTGTCACTTAGGAGATCCGCCCGCTTTGCTTACACAAGTGGGCGGATCTCCAGACTCGATTCCCCGACGATCGGGGAAGAGCGGCGGTGATCACGGCCGCTCCTCCCCTGGCCCGACTCCCGCTGTGACTGAATACAGTGGGAGCGAGCCTCCGGCGGCGCGCGCGCGCCGCTGAGAAAGGGGAGTGTAGGTCTACGTCGCCAGACGATAACGAACCACTTTGCCGCAGTAGAGCTCCAGTGAGCAGCGGTAAAGTGGTTAAAAACCTGTGGGAATCTCACATTTTACTCTGGAAACCCCTATGGATGACCTACAGTATGTTTCATTATACTGGGTGATTCTGGTTGCAGAAAAAAAACATACATAGTGTACATATTAATACATAGCTCTTAAATATGACTCTGTAAATCCTCCTTTTACACACATGCAGATTTTTCAAATACTTTTTATTGGGTTTTTACAAAAATACCAGAGAAATATAAAAAAAAACAATAAATAATATAACCTTGGTACAAGATCAGGTGTACAACACATAAGTTACACACAACAGGATTCGGGTACCGTTTAGACTTGTTGTAGGATTAAACGTACAGTGGTGAACACTTTTGTGTAACTGAAATGGCTAGAGTCTTAAAAGGAACTGGAAAACAACAATGAGGAGATCATAGCTCTACTAAGGAGGAGAAGGTAAGAGAGAGAGTATGAAAGGAAAAGAAAAAGAGTAAGGATAGTCAAGGCAATGTAATTTGATAGTTAAAGCGGAGTTCCGGCCACAAAATCGACATAATCGATTTTGGGCTATCCGCTTGCTCTTGGTCACCTGAAAAAGAAATGGATAGTTACGATTTTTTTTTGTTTACTTACCTTGTTATTGAAGAAAATATACTCACCTTTCTTCCACTTCCTCCCTCTGTGGCCGCGGCCCGCGCCGTCACTTCCTCTTTGCATTGATTCCTAGGAGCTGAACGTCATCGCTCCCAGGAATCAATGCGCCTGCACCGGCCCCGCTCGTCACTTCCGGTGCGGGCGCCTCATTCCCTGCTAAACAGCTTCTGGGCATGCCCAGAAGCTGTGGAGGGATGACGCGCCCGCATCAGAAGTGACAAGCGGGGCCAGTGCAGGCGCATTCTGGGAGAAGAGGACATGGAAGAGGAGGCGCTGGCTTCAGCTGCCCACATCCGTGATGGCAGCGCTGGAGAAGAAGTTTTCAAGGTAAGTATTTCTTCTAAAAGGTAAGTGCGACCCGGGACAGTACAGAGGCTATCCTTTGTGGAATGTACTAGCCCTGACTGTCCTGGGGGTATTTTTAGCTAAATTTCACCCCCGTGGCCGGAATTCCGCTTTAAGGAGAGTCTGAACCATAATACGGGGATAAGGTCTGACACTCATGCAGGCAAAAGTTGCAGATCCAACCTTTCAGAGGTTGTAAGACACTTGTTGATGAAGGAGAACCATCTGAGCTTAAATCACATGGAATGTTAGTCATGTTGTAGAGCAACATCGAGAGTCTCTCTGAGAAGCACATGCCCATTTTAAAGCCAAGTCCAAGTTTGGTCATCATAAAGTCCTCCCATTTTTTTTTTACGAGTTACTAAAGAAGTAAATACAGATTAAAGCCAATTGATAACATTGACAACGTATGTAATATGTCTCCATTTGGGTATATACTTTTCTTGATGGTGTAAACTTGGGCGCATTCTCTTATTGTACCCAACTCAGGGGATAGCCTCATAGTACTCCTATAATATGTAAAATATCATGTTGGTGATTTTCTGCATGTGGGATCCCCCAATGTAAGGCCTCCACAGCAATCAATGTTTGGGAACTTCTATACCCTAATTTTCTGTTAAAAAATTTATAGTGTCCTTTATAAATGATGATATTTCCATTACAAATGGGTTTAGAATGGGGTCCATAAATCTACTTGCATTCCCTCTTTCAGAAATAATTTGTCTAGTGAGAAAGTTTTTTTAGGTTCTTGTAAGCTTTTTTACATAGGCATAAAAAGCGTCAGTGCACATTTTTTTTTTGAAGTGTCCCATGTTTGTTTCGAAGTGATATTACTGCTATATGCTTCATCGAACAGGGTATGAAATTAAATCCTAATCTCATAGTTCTTAGTGAGGTGTTCAAGCACTATTGATTGTTCATAGGTCAGATTGTGAATGTATAATTGTGATTAGAGAATTTTTCATTCTCACCAGTTACTTCTTGTAAAACATGCATAAATATTTAAATTGCCCTGTATTAGCAATCACTTATTAGGTTTTATTCCCCTCAGATTATGAGGAATAGTGGTTTTCACTGTCTCATTTTTCAATTTCAGGTTTGTATTGTCAATATACTCCTCATTCTCATTTAGACTTTCTACCAAATCTCTAAATCAGCCATTTTCAACCCAGAACGCCCAGGTACCCTAAGGTGCCTTCAGGGTTCTTCAGGGGTGCCTTGGCAAAATCTCTAAAAACAGCCTCAAAATTGTATACATGCCAGCGGGTGGATGAAGCCTGCCTTTATGCATAAATAAGTACACCCCTTTTGCAAAGTAAGATTTTAATGAAAATCTCAGTGAACACAAAAATTATTTCCAACATTTTGACAAAACTGACTTTTATAGAACATTTGTTTAGCTCATTACATGAAAGTAAGGGTAATATTATAACTTAGATTACAAAATCTTCAGTTTTACTCAAATGAGTTGATGTAAAGATGAATACACCCCACAACAAAAACTACTACATCTAGTATTTTGTATGGCCTCTGTGATTTGTAAGGACAGCGCAAAGTCTTCTAGGTATGGAACAAGTTGGCAACATTGCAACATCTTTTTCCATTCTTCAAGAATGCTGGATGGAGAATGATGCTCAACTTGTCTCTTCAGAATTCCCCATAGGTGTCTAATTGGGTTCAGATCAGGAGACATACTTGGCCACTGAATCACTTTCACCCTGTTCTCCCTGTTGCAACAGTGGTCTTAGATGTGTGTTTTGGATCATTGTCATGTTGGAAAAGCACGCGACGACTAAGGGCACACAGTGATGGTTGCATCTTCTCTTTCAAAATAGAGCAGTATATCTGTAAATTCATGATACCTTCAATGAAATGCAGCTCCCTGACACCAGCAGCACTCACGCAGTCCCACAGAAGGCGACTGCTACCACCATGTTTCACTGTAGACACCATGCATTTTTCTTTGTACTCCTCACCTTTGTGACGCCATACAGTTTTGAAGTCATCAGTACCAAAAACATTTATCTTGGTCTCATCACTCCAGAGTACAGAGTCCCAGTAGTCTTCTTCTTTTTCAGCATGGGCCTTGGCAAATACTAGGTGGGCTTTTTAGTGCATGGGTTTTAGGGGAGGCTTCCTTCATGGACAACACCCATTCATTCCATTCCTCTGCATTGTACGCCGTATTGTGTCACGGGAAACAATCACTCCAGTTTGGCTTTCAAATTCTTTAGCTAACTGCAGTGAACTTGCATGGCGATTTTCTTCAACCCTCATCAGAGGATGCTCCTGGCGCAGTGTTAACTTCTGTGGACGGCCTGGACATCTCTGTGAGATGGCTGCAGTTCTATCTTTGTTAAATGTTTGTTTCGCTTTTGCTACAGTATTCTGACTGATAAGGAAAGCTTTGCTGATCTTCTTATAGCCTTCACCTTTCTTATGTAAAGAAATGATTTTCTTTCTCAGGCCTTGTCACATTTCTCTTCCATTTGGTGCCATTACTTACAGCATGAAATGTGAGGGGTTTTCTTTGTTAATTAATTCCCTTTTATAATCAACTGTCTGTTGGACACCTGTTAAATGAATAATTAGACTCACATGTAGTTGAATTGTTGTTAATTAGGATTTTGCTGTCTAAAATTTAGCTTTGCTCTTAAGGCCCCTTTCACACGGGCTTTCCATTCAGGTCCCTCTGTCAGTTTTTCAGGCAGACCTGATCGGATGCTCCATGTATCTCTATGGAGCAGCGGATGTCAGCGGTGACACGTCTGCTGACACCCACTGCTCTCCGATCTGATGTGGTCCGTGAAATCCAGACAGATAGAAACCCTATTTTCCATCCGTCTGGAGGATCGGATTGGATGAAAATGGACAGGCGGTCCATTTTTATCTGATCTCCGATAGAAGGGAGCAGGGACCTGACAGCTCCGTCTCTGCAAAGTAAGTGGAGACGTACCTGCTTAGAGGGGATTTTCAGAATATTTTTACTGCTCTGAATATAACAGTGTCTATTTATGTCAATAAGCAAGGATCTGTAAGGTAGGAGAATCTCAATTTATTTCCACAAATCAATATGTAGCAAATTATTTTTAATTGATTAATTTCTTTTTAAAAGCATATACCAATCTTCGTGAGTACAGTCTACAGTATGGAATATATAAAAATATTTATTCACATGACATGTATTCACAATAAATGAACTTAAAATGACACAAAAAGATAACCTTACATAAAATACAAACTTCAAACGATAAATGCAATGTGATATGTAGCTTAATGATGAAAGTAAAAATAAAGTAAAATGAAAGCAAGATTACCTTTTCCCCCAAGTATAGCATAAACCATAGGTAAGTGTTCTATACAAACAGACCACAATTGTCTGCGAATTGCGCATCTGATAGTCACTCCACTGCAGATGGAGCGAGAATAAGCTACGCAAAACGGAAGACTAAAATCGCCAATAATGCACTGAATCTGATATTAATAAAAATGTATAAAAACAAAAATCAGCTTTTTAGAGAAAAATCTACTATGGTTTATACGGCTGGGATTGTAATCTTTTACCCTTAAGTCCCCGTTCACACTAAGGCGACCTGTGAGGCGACCTGGTCGCCTCACAGGTCGCCGTAGGTTGCCTCCCATAGGGAAGCTGCGGACCCGTTATAATAGGAGTGACACAAGTCGCTCCGACTTAGAAAAAGGGTCCGGAGCTTCTTTGGGGCGACCAGGAGGCGACCGCCATAGACTTCAATGTTATGAAGTCCGTGGCAGCCTCTCCGAGCGTCGCCCCTATGTGAACGGGGCCTAAATATGCAATATAAAACATATAAGGAAGGAAATAAACAATATTGAATAATATCAAATAAACAGCAAGGTATATTTACCACACTTAAAATGGCTGCTAGCTTCAAATGGTCGTTACCAGAGTACTTAAGATGGCTGCCTTCTTAAAATGTTGGGCAGTTAGGGAGGAGTTTCGTTTGGCGTCCCTCAAAGTTTCAGATAAATGATGGAGCAAGATGGAGTATGTTTAGATGAGTATATAGATGAATGTGAGTAGCGTGTGTGTTGCAAGTGTAATGTGTGTTGTCAGTAGTGTGATGTAATGTCTCACATCTGGGTTCTCCTTTTTATATGGTATTGAACAAAGGACTATTAAAATTACCATAGGTTAAACCCAGAGGGATGAAACATTATCCCCATTGGTTGGGATATCTTATCCATGAACTGATGAGGTCATAGTCACGCCTCTTTAATTAACCCAATACTTTGGATAATAAAATTAAAGGATAATTTATATTTATAAATACTGATATATTTATAAATACTCTTTATATTTAAGAGTAATCATAAAACACCACATAAAACTTTGTCCATACTCTCAGTACACACATAAATGTCCATCTAATACCTCCATCATGTACCCTGGCAATTATTGGATCTGGTAAGCCATTTATATAATATTTTTTTAATACAATATATATATTTATAGTGGAAAATACTGGGTAACTCAAGACTGCATTTAGTAGCATCTCCAAAGGGGGCAGTATTGTACTGTTTATTAAATTCAATATATGGAAATAATAATACTATCATTATCTGATTACCTTTTTGACCTATGGCTAGTGAAAGTCCATTAATTATTTGAATTCTGTCAAACACTTCAGACATTTAGGCTAGTATTGTAGGATTTATATCACCTAGCCAAGACTGAAACAAACCTTATACAAACACTCCCTATAAGTGAAGCGATTTAAGTGGTATTAGTTCAATTTAAGTAAGATTATTATTATGTGCAAGAATATAAAACCAAAATGTGATATAACATTCCTAAATATATATGTATACATATACGTATAATTATTACTCATATTTTCACATTTTTTTTCACACAAAAATTATTACTCATATTTTCCAGTACACTGGACCATTGTCCATTGTTAAAATACTTACAGACAGACTGGCACTACCATTATGTCTTATCTGATGAGATGTCCATGTACCACTTATTTACGATCAAGAAAAGAAAGACAGAGATCTTCTATTGAAATTCTAGACTCTCTTGTAAGAGACATTTTGCAAAAGAACATATATGAACTTTCATTCACCTTCAAACAAGATGGAAGCTGTGCTGTTCAAAATCTATATAAGACTGAATATACATGGCTTATTAAATACTTCAATTTTTTAAAATTATTTAATCCCCCAATAATCCTGACAGGATCAGAGGATCAATCCCTGCTGAGCAAAAGTCCGCCGGGTGGAAAGCCCCTGTGAAGGGACCCTTAGACTTTCATTGGGATGTATTCATTTTTGCAACATGGTCTTGAATTAATTTGTTAGGAACACTGTTTTGTGTGTGCAAATGAACAAATCTTGGTTGTAATCAATGGCCAACATTTGTGGGAGTATTTTGTAGTATAGGGTCCCATAGAAAATGTTGATTCTGCAAGGAAAAAAAAAGTTTTTCTGAAAAATCTGTTAGAGTGTACTCATTTATGCTGAGCACTGTACATAAAGCCATAGGTTTTCATTGTCCACCATTATAACCTTCCAGCCGCCAGTGTCCTAACAAACAATGACCTCATTGGTTAACCACTTCAGGACCGGAAGATTTTCCCCCTTAATGACCAGCCCATTTTTTTGCGATTTGGCACTGCCTTACTTTAACGGACAATTGCGTGGTCGTGCGACACTGTACCTAAATAAAATTGATGTCTTTCCCCCCCCCCCCCCACAAATAGAGCTTTCTTTTGGTGGTATTTGATCACCTCTGCAATTTTTATTTTTTGCGCTATAAACAAAAATAGAACGACAATTCTGAAAAAAATCTAAATTTTAAACATTTTAGGCCAATTTGTTGTCTGCTGCACATTTTTTGTAAAGAAAAAAATCGCAATAAGCGTATTTTGATTGGTTTGCGCAAAAGTTATCACGTCTACTAACTACCGGAAAGATTTATTAAATTTTTTTTTCTAGTAATGGCGGCGATCTGCGATTTTTAGCGGGACTGCGACATTGGGGCGGACAGATCGGACCCCTAACTGAGATTTTTGACACTTTTGGGGGGACCAGTGACATTACTATAGTAATCAGTGCTAAAAATATGCACTGTTACTGTAATAATGACACTGGCAGGAAAGGGGTTAATACACTCGGTGATCAAGGGGTTAAATGTGTCCCTAGGGGCGTGTTTCTAACTGTATGGGGGCGGGGCTTATGGAATGACCATAGAGACCTGTGATCCTATATAGAAGGATGAATCGCCTGTGATCATTCCAGATAGAAGAACAGTCAGCTGTGTTTACAACAGCTGACCGTTCTTCTCTCTCAGCGGTGAGCGATCGCGGGTGTCAGGCGGCAATCGGAGCCACTGGCCCCGTGCATCTGAGTCCCCACTGCCAAGTGGGGGCAGGAGCGTGCCACTGCTGGCACGCACTGGCCCCTATCTGCAGGCGTGCGATCGACGTTACATCGGTTCACGCAGAAGGGGCTGCCTGCCACAGTAAAACTGTGGCGAGCGGTTGTTAAGTAGTTAATAAGGAGGTTGTGGGACACCTGCACAGTATCCTTGTTTACCCCTCCCCTGCCCCTCTCTGTCAGCACTGGGGTCACATTAGCTGAGTGAGGGAGAGAAAATGAGGGAAAAGAGAAACATTGGAATACTAGCCAGTACCAGTGTGCAAAGGTGTGTTTGCTTTGGAAGAATAAATCACCTCTGACATTGGGTGTCCTATGCGTGTGGATGTTGCTGCGTTATGTAGAATTGTAGGTTTAGTTTTTTTACATTTCAGAATGGGGTGCCTCGAGATTGCATAACTTTAAAGGGTGCCTTGACTGGTGAAAAAAGTTTTTTTGTCCAATCAATAGTTAATCATTCTCATTTTTGTTGTGTTTATGCTATATGACTTTCACTTCAAAATTGGGAGAAAACCAATTAGGATCTTTGATAACTTCAAAGTGATCCAAATGATGCCGGCACAAATTTAGACCTTAGAGAAGTACCTATTTTTTTTTTATTTCAGTCAACTAGTGAGATGTTTGATCATTTCTAAGTGGTTTTGACCATGCCAATTTTTGTGTCAAACTGTTCTTTTACCCCTGGACATTTATTGTGTTTATTAAGGATCAATAGATATTATTGGAGTATTTTATGAGTATTAGTATTTTATTTAGAAAGCTAATTTCTACTAATTTCTTTGATTTATATTTAGTACTTTCAAAAGAAAGAAAGAAAGAAAAAAAAAATCCCCTTCAACCTATCCTTCCATTACAGACAAGATTTCATATTATTCGTATCTTTACACACTAGCCCTATTATCTCCTCTACAGTGGCGTAGCGTGGGTTGGCAGCGCCCGGGGCAAGGTAAGCAATTTGCGCCCCCTACACAAATCTACTAGACCACTACCCTGACACCTACACTGACCAACCTGGCCACTACAGAGACCTACCTTTTACCTACACTGACACCCCCCATACACTGACACCTACACTGCCCCCCCCACACTCACACCTTCACTGACAACTACACTGACCCCCACCCACCATACACTGACTCCCCCATACACTGACACCTACACTGACCCCCCTTACACTGACAACTTCACTGATCCCCCTTACACTGACAACTTCACTGATAACTACACTGACCCCCCTTCACTGACCACCCCTACATTCCTACATACACTGACAACTACACTGACAACTACACTGACACCTACACTGACCCCCCCATACACTGACACCCCCTACACTGACCCCCGCATACACTGACTGACACCCATCCATACACTGACACCTACACTGACCCCTATACTGACACCTAGACTGACCCCCCCATACACTGACACCCCCTACACTGACCCCCGCATACACTGACTGACACCCATCCATACACTGACACCTACACTGACCCCTATACTGACACCTAGACTGACCCCCCCATACACTGACACCCCCTACACTGACCCCCGCATACACTGACTGACACCCATCCATACACTGACACCTACACTGACCCCTATACTGACACCTAGACTGACCCCCCCATACACTGACACCCCCTACACTGACCCCCGCATACACTGACTGACACCCATCCATCCATACACTGACACCTACACTGACCCCCCCCATACACTGACACCTACCCCCCCCCATACACTGACACCCCCTACACTGACCCCCCCATGCACTGACACCCCCACTGACCCCTCATACACTGACACCTACACTGACCCCCCCCCATACACTGACACCCCCTACACTAAGACCTACACTGACCCCCCTTAAACTGACAACTACACTGACCCCCACCCATACACTGACTCCTACACTGACCCCCCTTAAACTGACAACTACACTGACCCCCCCATACACTGACACCTCATACACTGACACCCCCATACACTGACCCCCCTTAAACTGACAACTACACTGACCCCCCCCATACACTGATACCTACACTGACCCCCCCCCATACACTGACACCTACACTGACCCCCCCCATACACTGATACCTACACTGACCCCCCCCCCCATACACTGACACCTACACTGACCCCCCCCCTATACACTGACACCTACAATGAAACCCCCCCATACACTGACACCTACACTGACCCCCCCCCCCATACAGTGACACCTACACTGACCCCCCACATACACTGACCTATCTCCCCTCTCCCATGTCCACTTTCCTGGGCTCCCGGGGGCCGGGCAGCACATCACTCACCTCTTTCTGTGTACTGACACTGGGGACTTGAGGAGGCGATCTGAAACGGAGGAGAGACACAGCGTGTCAGCAGCAGCAGCCAGCGTGAAGGCAGCTGGTCCGGACACCAGGGAGAGACTCCAAGAGCGGCGCTGCACATGCACCGAGCCACCGGTGTGGCTGCCATCTTCACCCATGACCAGCCCCGCCCCCTGGCCGCACGTGACACCTTCAGCGTCCGCCGCTAGTCCTGCACAAAGAGGCAGTAAAGGAGCCCAGTGCAGGAAAGAGCGGGCGGGCCGCCAGACGAGCATTGTCACAATAAAGGAATGGGGACACTATTATCTTGCGGATGGCGGGCGTGGGATGCGCCCCCCTAAATGTTGCGCCCGGTGCCAGTGGCCCCCCCGCACCCCCCACGCTACGCCACTGCTCCTCTAATAAAGGGGTGAAAAACATTGAATCATATCTGGATATACTAGCCAAGGCAGCTGTCAGATTAACACAGATTGACACTTTGGTTTCATCATATTTATTTTTCTTTTTATATTTAATTTTATGACAGTACTTAAAGTACCATTAACCACTTAAGCCCCGGAAGATTTTACCCCCTTCCTGACCAGGCCCTATTTTGCGATTCGGCACTGCGTGACTTTAACGGACAATTGCGCGGTCGAGCTTTCTTTTGGTGGTATTTGATCACCTGTGCGATTTTTTGATCATGCGTTATAAACAAAAAAAGAGCAACAATTTTGCAAAAATAACAATATTTTTCACATTTTTTGTATATAAAATCCCCCCCCCCCCAAAAAAATGTAAAAATCTAAATTTTTTAACATTTTAGGCCAATTTGTTTTATGCTACATATGTTTGGTAAAAAAAAATCACAAAAAGTGTATTTTGATTGGTTTGCGCAAAAGTTATTGCGTTTACTAACTAAGGGAAAGATTTTTGTCATTTTTGTTGTTTTTTTTTTTAACGCGTAATGGCGGCGATCTGCGATTTTTTTTTGCGGGACTGCGACATTGCGGCAGACAGATCGGACCCTTGACTGACATTTTTGACACTTTTGGGGTTACCAGTGACATTACTACAGTAATCAGTGCTATAAATATGCACTGTTACAGTAAAAAAGACACTGGCAGTGAAGGAGTTAACTTTTTTTGAGAGGTAGGGGTTAAGTGTGTCCCTAGGGGCGTGCTTCTAACTGTGATTGGCTGTGGCTTGAGGTGTAAGAACAGAGATCAACGGTCCTACATAGCAGAACAGTATGATCTCCATTCTTACACAGGGGAGAATGACAGGCGGCTTTGTTTACATTAGCCGGCTGCCTTTCGCCCAGTGTAACGGACGGTCGCGAGTGCCCGGCGGACATCGGGTCCGCCGGGCACATGTGCGGGGGGTCCATGAGCGAGCGGGAGTGGGAGCGCGCCACCGGCGGCGCGCGCTCGCCCCCTATTGGCTCACAGGCTAGTGACCTTCCGGTACATCACTTTGCCTGCACGGGGCTGACCGCCGCAGTATATGTACTTGCGGCGGTCGGCAAGCGGTTAAAGTACCATTAAATCCAAAACCAAAAATGTTACAAATTGCACTTTACAGATCATTAGATGTGGTGGCTGTATTAGTTTTCTTGTTTTAGGATTGTATTCCCTTCTGTTTTCACCTGGTAATCTGGTCAGTAACACCTCCTATAATAGAGCACCTCTATTCTGGATCAAAGAGCACAGAGGACAGATTTGGACAGCAGCATTGTCAGTCTGGAGGGAGTGTTAGATGTACTAACACATTTAAATACAGTAAACCAGTTAAAGCTTGACCACTTATGGACCGGGAGGTTTTGCCCCCTTAATGACCAGGCCATTTTTTGCAATTTGCTGAGCAAATCAATCATTTAATGGGGCTGCTCTTCCAAATTGCAAGTGTCCTCACTTTCTAGCCTTGTCTATTTTGTCCAACAAAATGGCGGCCGTCTGCACAAAGACACCGACTCCTTGTTGCATGTATGTGAATGAAATAGGTAGACAATGGCTTCAGTTCTGGTTCTCCTCCTGCAGATAACTCCTCGGACACATTTCTCCCTTTTTGGGGCTAGTCGTAGAGGCCTCTACAATTGAGCCCAAAAAGTTTTCTACAGGAGGAGAACAGGAACTGATGCCATCTTTTGCCCATTTCATTCACATACATGCAACAAGGAGTAGGAGTTTGTGTGCAGACAGCTGCCATTTTGTTGAAGTCTACTGGAGCCTGACAAGCCAATCCTGTCTGTCTTGCACCATTCTATTCACATGCTGATTTGACTAAAGCCCCGTACACACGTAGCGAATGTCGGCCGTAAATATTCGGCCGCCGAACGATCAGCCGATTGTCGGCTTGTTAGTATGATGCTTCCGACAACCGACAGCGACTTTTCGGCCGAACAGAACCTGTTGTGCAGGCATTAAAATTTTTGTTGGCCAACACCAGAACGGCTGATTGTTCGCCAGTCAGTACAGAATTCGACCGACAAACAGCCGATTAGCAAGACTGGGCATGGTCAGAAAAGAAAACACACACGGAAAGTTAACCATCACATGACCTCACTTCTGCAGTCGGCTGTTGTTGGCCGACAAAATTCATGTGCAGTCTTTTGCAGTTTTCAGCCGACAGGACAGCACCGGACAAAAGACGGCCGATCGTTCGGCCGACATTCGGGACGTGTGTACGAGGCTTTATACAGGTTTGGGAGGAATTTAAGCAGTACTATTCTCATTGTTCTCATCTATTTTGTATTGAACTTACAGAGAGGTGTTTTTGGGCAACTGGCATCTATGCCATTAGCACTTGGATGAATTAGTCCCCTGTACTATACAGCAGAAGACAATATCAAGGATAAGTAACCTACAAACACATGACACAGTTGACCGGCTGACCTCCAGCATTATGGCAGCTCTCAGAACTTGTACTAAAGCTGACCATACACTAATAGATTTATTTTGTTCAGCTTGTGAGCTGAATGAAAGAAGCCTAACAGATTCCTCCATCCACTCTAACAGAGGACAAACAGATCTCCAGGGCCGGACCATGGTATTCTGATAGCTGTGAACGCCACATTCTAAAGCTGGCCAGAGATAATACAGTACATTTTTTTTCATTCAGCCAGTGGACATTCAGCAGCTGGTTAACCTCCCTGGCGGTATGATTCTTTCGGATTTTAGGTGCTGAAAGCGGTACCATTATTTTGCATGTAATTCTTAAGAATGACCAGCCCAAACCAACTATTTACATATGATTTTTTTTTACTGTGCGTTCTTCTTTATAACATCTCGGGTATGATAAAGTTTGAAACACAAAATCATAAATTATAATATAATAAAAAACTATAAATAAGTTAAAGTATGTATGTATATATATATATATGTATTTTTATATATATATACAGTGGGTACGGAAATTATTCAGACCCCCTTACATTTTTCACTCTTTGTTATATTGCAGCCATTTGCTAAAATCATTTAAGTTCATTCTTCTTCCTCATGAATGTACACATAGCACCCCATACTGACAGAAAAACACAGAATTGTTGACATTGTTGCAGATTTATTAAAAAATAAAAACTGAAATATCACATGGTCCTAAGTATTCAGACCCTTTGCTGTGACACTCATATATTTAACTCAGGTGCTTTCCATTTCTTCTGATCATCCTTGAGATGGTTCTACACCTTCATTTGAGTCCAGCTGTGTTTGATTATACTGATTGGACTTGATTAGGAAAGCCACACACCTGTCTATATAAGACCTTCCAGATCACAATGCATGTCAGAGCAAATGAGAATCATGAGGTCAAAGGAACTGCCTGAAGAGCTCAGAGACAGAATTGTGGCAAGGCACAGATCAGGCCAAGGTTACAAAAAGATTTCTGCTGCACTTAAGGTTCCTAAGAGCACAGTGGCCTCCATAATCCTCAAATGGAAGACGTTTGGGACGACCAGAACCCTTCCTAGAGCTGGCCGTCCGGCCAAACTGAGCTATCGGGGGAGAAGAGCCTTAGTGAGAGAGGTAAAGAAGAACCCAAAGATCACTGTGGCTGAGCTCCAGAGATGCAGTCAGGAGATGGGAGAAAGTTGTAGAAAGTCAACCATCACTGCAGCCCTCCACCAGTCGGGGCTTTATGGCAGAGTGGCCCGACGGAAGCCTCTCCTCAGTGTAAGACACATGAAAGCCCGCATGGAGTTTGCTAAAAAACACCTGAAGGACTCCAAGATGGTGAGAAATAAGATTCTCTGGTCTGATGAGACCAAAATAGAACTTTTTGGCCTTAATTCTAAGCGGTATGTGTGGAGAAAACCAGGCACTGCTCATCACCTGTCCAATACAGTCCCAACAGTGAAGCATTGTGGTGGCAGCAACATGCTGTGGGGGTGTTTTTCAGCTGCAGGGACAGGACGACTGGTTGCAATCGAGGGAAAGATGAATGCGGCCAAGTACAGGGATATCCTGGACAAAAACCTTCTCCAGAGTGCTCTGGACCTCAGACTGGGCCGAAGGTTTACCTTCCAACAAGACAATGACCCTAAGCACACAGCTAAAATAACGAAGAAGTGGCTTCACAACAACTCCGTGACTGTTCTTGAATGGCCCAGCCAGAGCCCTGACTTAAACCCAATTGAGCATCTCTGGAGAGACCTAAAAATGGCTGTCCACCAACGTTTACCATCCAACCTGACAGAACTGGAGAGGATCTGCAAGGAGGAATGGCAGAGGATCCCCAAATCCAGGTGTGAAAGACCTGTTGCATCTTTCCCAAAAAGACTCCTGGCTGTATTAGATCAAAAGGGGGCTTCTACTAAATACTGAGCAAAGGGTCTGAATACTTAGGACCATGTGATATTTCAGTTTTTATTTTTTAATAAATCTGCAACAATGTCAACAATTCTGTGTTTTTCTGTCAGTATGGGGTGCTATGTGTACATTCATGAGGAAGAAGAATGAACTTAAATGATTTTAGCAAATGGCTGCAATATAACAAAGAGTGAAAAATTTAAGGGGGTCTGAATACTTTCCGTACCCACTGTATATATATATATATATATACACACACACATATATATATATATATATATATATACACGTATATATATATATATATATATATAAAGTACAATAAAACTGCAGGAAAGGGCACTGGGGGGCAAACTAATGTAATTTTTTTTATTTTGCATTGTATCAGTGCGTTTGGTGTGTTTTACATTTGAATTTGCCGCCGGTTCCACCCCCCAGCGAACGTCACGTCGCAGGAGACGGAAGCCGGGGTACAGAGAGCATCGGGAGGAAGATCCGCCACCAGACACCGCCAGGATACATCGCTGGATCCCGGTGACAAGGAAAGTAACCCCGCTTTCAGGATCCAGCGATGCTTCTGGCGGTACCCCGAGTATGGCTCGGGGTTACTGCTTTTGGCTCTGAAATTTAACCCCGAGCCACGCTCGGGAATACCGCTAAGAAGCTTAAAGCCCCATGGCCACTAGGGAGCAGCAAAGTAAAAAAGAATGACCAGTGTGGAAAAAAAATTAAACTTTATGGTGAGATAACTCATTTCTGATTTGGTTATGCATTTTCATTCTGATACTTACAACTGTAAACTTAGCAGTACTCTGTTCAAACAAGTCAAGCTGTTTCTTCTGAGGACTGGATTCATTTACCTACAACTTATGGTAAGTTACCCCAAATGAATATTGAGTTAGTTCAAATTTTTGGCAAATCAGATCAATGGGAAGTGGGGGGGGTGATCACAGATTTGCTCCGTAGGGTGAGCCAGCATGTTCTGTGGACTATTTACCATTTCGTGTGTGTGGGTGTGTGGTGCTGCCAGATACCACGTGACCCCCACCGCGTTTCGCCGTAATAACATCATCTTGAACATATGTGTATGTTATTTGTTTTTGTACTCGTAGTACAGCCTAGAAACAATAGTGCACATTTTGGGTTTTTTTTTTTTTCTTTTAAATATGGAACGCTTCACAAATTTGCGTGTCATCCTTGCGCAGGGGCCATGCTAATCTTCTCTGTATCGTTCCAATTTTAGTATATGTCCTGCCAAAGTGAGGACGCACATTTTGGGTTTTTATTGTCCTTCCTAAAACACACTGACACTGATACTAATTTAAAAAAAATTTGAAATCCTGCCCAGAATATACTGACCCTCACCTTGGCCTTTGACTCTTACTTGACCCAACCTTTAACCCTGGCACCGACCTAGATCAAATCTTGATCTGGGTATTTTTTCTTTATATTTTAATTTACTTTTTATTTATTTATTTTTTTTACACATATTATTTTTCTCTCTGCAAGGAGAGAGAGAGAGAGAGATACATTGTATCTCTCTCCTCCATTCACAAAGAGAGACGCACAGGGGAGGGCTTCACAGTGACTGATCACTGTGTTAGCCAATCAGAGTCTACCACAGCGATCAGGTGACCCAGGATTTCGGGGTCCCGATTGTTAGTATGGTGGCCGGGGCTTTCAGTGAGACCCAAGTCTCTGTGCTGAGAGGGTGCTGCACAGCGTGCTCCCAGCACAAAGGGAGATGCACATATATGTGGCCCCATGGAAAAAAGTCCAGTCCAGTGAGACCACATATATGTGTTACTTCGCCGTGAAGGGGTTAAAGCTGGGGCCTCCAGACTTTCTAAATAAAGGGCCAGTTTACTGTCCTTCAGACTTTAGTAGGTCGAATTGTGGCCAGTGGATACAGAACATTTCCCAGCATTAGTGGAAGTAAACAATGCCTTAAGCTTGGTGATTAGTGGGCATAAACCAATTATATTGTGCCTGTGGTCAATAGAAAGATGAATAGTGCCCCATTATTGGTATCAATCAGGGGCGTAACTACAGGGGTTGCAAGTGCAACCGGGCCCCATGCTCCAGGGGTCCTGTGCGGCTCCCCTGTAAACCTGGATAGGAGGGGCAGTGGGGGCAGCATGTAGAGAAATCACTGTCCTTCTTTTTCCTCCTGTAGCTGCAGGAGGAAAATGGAGGAGATTGGTTCTTCTCTATACTGCCCCCGCCCCTCCTGCTATCCAGTTCACTTGTGTTCTGCTGTCTATGCGGGACTGTAATAGAGGGCCCCGCAACAAGAGTAAAGGGTCCCAGGATTAGTGGGAAGAGCCCCAGGCTTGTAGGGAAGAGCCCCAGCCAGGGGGGCCCTTTGTGGTTTCTTGCACCGGGGCCCTGAAGGTTCTAGTTACGCCTCTGGTATTAGTGGGAGGAAATCCTGTAGATAAAGTCAGCAACAAGGTGAGGATAAAAAAATGTCTCTTTGTTTCATCCAAAGAATACACATGTTCTAAACAGAGCCAACATTAGCACATTGCAGCCTATCAAGGCCTTGATAGGCTGAAATGCATTAGTATTGGCTCTGTTTGGAACATGTGTACTCCTTGGATGAAATGAAGAGAGATTTTATTTATCCTTACCTGGTTGCCGGCTTTATCTACTTGGAAGGACTCTTGTGTTGCGCAGTGGATGCTCCAAAACAATAAGGTGATACCACCCTTCTCCTGCGCTTAGAATCCAAGCTCCCCGACCACACTCCCCACGGGACTCACAACTGGCGTCTCAGATGGCTAAGGTCTTGCTGCCCAAAACGACTGGGGTAGTCCAACGGTACTAGAGGCAAAGAGAAACAAAGAAAGACTTTATGAGAGCTTGAGAGCTATTGCCAGCCCTGATTGCATGATTGAGTTGTAGTGCCATTAACTTGCATGTGTGCAGTGGGAGGAATAGTGGTCCGTCATAGGTATTAGATGGCGGAATAGTGTCCCATTGTTGGTATTAATGGGAGGAAATGTGCACCATCATTAGTGTCAGTGGGAGCAATTATGCCCCACTCTTGTTGTCCAAAAATAATTAATGTCTCATAGAAGTGGGAGGGATAGTGCTACAAGGGCCAGATAAGGACAAACAAAGAACCACATCTGGCCCATGGACGGCAGTTTGGAGACGACTGACTTAACCTTCCTAGCGGTATTCCCGAGCGTGACTCGGGGTTAGATTTTAGAGCCAAAAGCGGTAACCCCGAGCCACACTCGGGGTACCGCTAGGAAGATCGCTGGATCCTGGTAGAGGTTTTACTTACCTTTTCTCCAGGATCCAGCGAAGAATGCGGGCGGTATGCGGCGGCGGAGCTTCCTCCCGATTGTCTGCGAGCCCCGGCTGCCGTCTCCGGCGACGTGACGTTCGCAGGGGGGTGGAACCGGCGGCAAATTCAAATGTGAAACACACCAAACACGTTGATACCATTCAAAATAAAATAAAATCACATTACATTGCCCCCCAGTGCCCTTTCCTGCAGTTTTACTGTGCTTTTTATGTGTATATATATATATATATATATATATATATATATACATATATACATTACGTATATGTATATATGTATATATATACATATATACATAATTCTTGCGAATGAGCAGCCCAAACCAACTGTGTGTATATATATATATATATATATATATATATATATATACATAAAAAGTACAGTAAAACTGCAGGAAAGGGCACTGGGGGGCAATGTAATGTGATTATATATAATATATAATAAATGTATACAGTTGGTTTGGGCTGCTCATTCACAAGAATTACATGCAAAATGATGGTACCGCTTTCAGCACCTAAAATCCAAAAGAATCATACCGCCGGGGAGGTTAAAGCAAAGAACCTTTACATATGGAGTTTTCAGAACAGAAATTGCAACTTTGTGTTGGTAGAATCACAAGATTACCAAAGTGGTAGTGAGGCCAAGAAGGGTTAAGGGCCCCATGATGCTTTAAGCTGGCTTGCCGAAACCTGGAGGCATTTAGCCAGCAGGATCTCAAAGACTGTCAGGCAACTAGCATTTTCAGAAGGAGGTTCACATTGACCAGTCACACCAACAACTTTAGAGAACATAATCAATGTTTAATTAATTTATTTAGTTAGTTTATTTTCTTCTGTATCATTTACAGCAATGCCATTGGAGGAGAATAACTTCAACAATCAGACAGCTACACACCCTGGGAATGAACCTCCTGCTTATTACAATTCCTATGCAGAGGAGCCAGTGTCGAATGTCTCCAGTGTGATACCTAGTGAGCAGACTTGGAATGACTTTCCTCCTGCCTATGACTCTCTTCCCGATATCCCTATATGGAGTGTTCCCATTAGCCAATTTACTGCACCTACAGATGAACAGCTATGGAACTTCCCCCTGCCTATTCCGGAATACAATGAAGCTACACCTAACACCAACACCAACCGGAACCCAGAAAATTCTCCAACGAGACCAAATTCCCTATTTAAACAGAAATTTCAGAAGGGAAAGCCTCTATGTGTAGGAGTGAGTATATTTTCTATGAGTGTACTTGTATTAAATATGGTTTGTTTATTTCTAATTATGATGATAATGGATGTAAATATGTATATACAGTATCTCAGTGAGTACACCCCTCACATTTTTGTAAATATTTTAATATATCTTTTCATGTGACAACACTGAAGAAATTACACTTTGCTACAATGTAAAGTAGTGAGTGTACAGCTTGTATAAGAGCCGGTTCACACTGGGGCGACTTGTCAGGTGACTTGGTCGCCTGACAAGTCGCCGTGGGTCACCTGCCATAGATTAGGACAGGACCCGTTCTAATAGGAGCGACACAAGTCGCTCCGACTTAGAAAAAGGTTCCTGTACTACTTTGGGGCGACCTGGAGCAACCTGCATTGACTTCAATGATATGAAGTCCGTGCATGTCGCTCCGAGGTCGCGGTGTGCACTGTGCACCGTGACTTCACAGGTCGCCCCGGCAAGTCGGGTCACCTGTATGTGAACCGGCTCTAACAGTGTAAATTTGCTGTCCCCTCAAAATAACTCACATGGGCCTGTCCTCTGTGCGTCTTTGTAACGATCTGTTACACGGCAAAGCGAAAAACAGCTAGGCCTAAAGTGAAACGATAGCTTGTGTACTCAGAAACCCAAGCAACTGGTGTTGCCAAGGATAGTAGGTGGCCGAAGATGGTCGAGTCACTAAAAACAGGCAGTGGAACCGGGTCAGGAACCAAATGATTCCATAGTAATAGGAGCCTAAACAGAGGAGCAATTCTTCCAGACTGAAAAAGTCCATCAAGTGGGTGATATCATTGCTCAGTTCCCTAAATCATCAATATGCTAAAAGAGAAAATGGTGGGAAAATTTAACAAAAAGTGCAACTGCAATAATTTTCACGTAAATTGCAGTATATCAGTCTGGTTATGATGTCTTACTGAGCTCTTAGAGACACAGGTTGTGCCTCTCTGTATCTGGAAAAATATTCTGTGACAGAAAAGACAAGTACCCAAAGACATGTTACGGACAAAACCCCTATACCTGAGAACACAAGAAGGTATGCAAACAGTTGTGGAAAAAAGGACATGGTTCAGGCCAGATGGTTTACATTAACTAAATGAGTGTAAAAAGACTGGATCATAGTTGTGCCATGGCTCCAGAGTAGGTGAGTGCTCAGCAGTTTAGTTAGCATACATTTGCAAATGCATGCGTAAGCTGCAGGGCCACTTCACGGCACCCTGTATTACTTGCAGTCCTAACTCCTGTAAATCTATGAGAGTCTCCACAGTGAGAGCACATGCATTCAAATGGATAGATAGGGGGCAGGTGGGCCTGGAGGTGGCCCAACCCTCCTTAAATGCACAGGGGCATAATGGATGCCCAGCACATAGCACAATGGCAGCAAAGGCGTCCAGTGTATCCCCTTACCACTATACATCAACAACAAACAAAATGGCCGCTGCCCCCACCTATAACTGGCCTTCACAGCAAGGAGCACATGGAAGGGCAACACATGCGAGATATTTTTCTATCAGCAAACCCCACCTTATCTTCTGCTGATCTCACTATCGATCGCATCCACGGAGTGCCAAAACCAGCTCATATATCGCCGACTGTTCCCAGAGATGTTTTACTCAGAATTCATTTCTTTCAAGTCATGGAGCAGTTGCTTGCTACTGTAGCACGACCCCCTTGGGGGCTGCTGGGTAGTTGCACATCCTCTGCACTCCTTGGACCCTGAGAAACCTCCAACCCGCTGGGCACTACAGGTTCAGACATGTTTAAGCAGTAATACTCTTGACACTTGGATACCAGTGTAACTGTTTACTGGAACAGATTAAATGCAACAGGTACAATAATAACACACCAGAATATGCAATAATGAAATAGGGTGTTAGTCTTCCAAACCCCAATGACCCAAGTGGGATCTGGGAGACAAACACCAATTTAGATTAAACAAGTAGCAATATATATATTAGAATATAGTAAGTGACAGTGACTGCAATGTACTATTATGTTAATCAACAGTGAACAAACTTAGACTTGAGATCTTCATTAAATAACCGTTCTTCCTGTCTATCTGAAAGATTCAGTCTGACTAACTGGCATTAACACTCTAAAGCCGAGGGTCCCCTTTAGGATTAACCAACAACGTCACTGCACTAGCAAGGCCTTGTGGTTCTTCACCGGCAGTTGGAGCTCTTAATCACTTATTGAAGTGATATTTGTAATCCACAAAGGGGTAAACAACATCCAGATCCTAGTGACAGATGTATGCTGTACAGTTATGTGTATACTTGCGGTTTCCCCAGAATCACCAGGCACTTTACTGTAACGTTAGTGTCCAGCGGTGACCTCCTTAGCCTCTCACAGGGCTCTCTCTCTAGTGCTGCGTCACAGGCAAGAACTTCAGCACTCTCAGTGTTAGGCCACTCTCTCTCTCCGCACCGCTCACAGTCCTTTCAACTTCCACACTGGACCGATCACCTCTCCGTGACCCCCGCTCTCCACCTCTGTCAGGATGCTCACTTTGCGCTCCAGGCCTCGCTCTCAGGCCTCTCTCTTAATCAGACTTTCTCTCCGGCTCTTCTCCGCACACCCGCACTCCACGAGTTCCCTTAACCTCCCTGGGGGTATGATTGTTTCCGATTTTAGGTGCTGAAAGCGGTACAATTATTTTGCAGTCCAAACCAACTATTTACATATGATTTTTTTTTTTACTGTGCGTTCTTCCTTATAACATCTCGGCTATGATAAAGTTTGAAACACAAAATCAAAAATTATAATATAATAAATAACTATAAATAAGTTAAGGTGTATATATATATATATATATATATATATATATACACACACACACACACATATATATATATATATATATATATATATATATACACACATATATACATATTGCCCCAAAATGTTCTCACAAAAATTTCTACATGTGTTCATATCCTTGATCAATGTAATAAAGAGAGGAGTATTGTTAGCTATCAGAGACTCTGTGTCATTTACACTCAAAGATGTGTTCTCTGACCCTCTGGGTAGGTTTATCATTGACATCAACTCTAATGGCTCGTTTCCACTGAGTGGTACGGTACGGTTCGGTTCGGTACGGTACGCTATTTTTGCCGTTTCCATTGTGAATGGTACCCTAATTCCGAACCGTACCATACCACTTTTTTGGGACCCTTTCGTTGGGGTACCAAGCACATCAGTACCAAGCACATCAGTACCGTACCAACAGGGTGGAGCTACACTCTGCAGAACTTTGATTGGTTGACAGAGAATCGTCTATCACAGCTTTCCTGCTACACCACGCCTATCATGAAAGGAATCTATTGGCAGTGGAAACGCAAGGTGTACCATTCCGAACCGTACCGTACCACTCAGTGGAAACGAGGCATAAGCCTTATACCTTATCCTCCATATATGCTCCAAATACACACTAATTGCATTTCATTCGTAAACTAATGTGGAGAATTTCCAAACTCTTATATGGGAACCTTGTCATTTGCGGGGATTTTAATATAGTACCCCATCCAGAAATGGACTCAACCTCTTTGGCGCGCTGTCATGGCCCCTCTTTGAATGACCTACTACACAAAGAGGAGTTATACGGCATATGGCGATGTCAGCACGCCAACGAGGAAGACTTTAAGTTTCACTTTAGGTACAACACTTATTCCCATATAGATTTCTATCTAGAAGAT
This sequence comes from Pelophylax lessonae, assembly GCF_965119305.1. Lineage (NCBI taxonomy): Eukaryota > Metazoa > Chordata > Amphibia > Anura > Ranidae > Pelophylax > Pelophylax lessonae. Next base: position 241,474,141 of record NC_138776.1, read on the forward strand.
AAAAGACTCCTCCAACGGGTATCCTCTTCCTCTATTGCTGATATTTCATGGTCAGACTATGCTGCTATTTCTATCACCTTGGAGAAGGGGGATACCTGCCAAACTACTTCTGTATGGCGTTGTAGTGACACTTTTTTACATTCATCTGCCCATCAGAAGAGTATGTCTCAACGTCTACATAACTTTTTCCGTGATAATGACCTACCATTCACAATTCCCTTTACCTTGTGGAATGCCAATATGGCATATTTGAGAGGAATTTTGATCCAGATTGGATTCAGAATTAAAAAACAATACAATGCCCATCTTGACAATCTAACCTCAGAGATTTACAAATTAGACTCACAAAACAAACTCCCCCCTTCTCCACAATTGGCATTAGCCCTTTCTAAACTTTGCACGAACCTCAGAGCACTGCTGCATGAACGCCATGACAAGCTCCTTAAAGCATTTGAATTGAAATATTACGCTTAGCATAATAAAGCTGGTACATTTTTTGCTAAGAAGATTAAATCACAGAGAGCTAAGTCTTGCATACAATATCTTATCCAATACAATATCCATACAATATCTTATACCAATTAACTTATAGCTGGGCTGAACATAGTATACCTTACCTAGGTATACTTATTACATCTAATACCTCAGCACTAGCAGATACCAACTATAAACCCCTTATTGAAGACATTAGGAAGGAACTTCTCCGACTATCTAAATTTGAACTCTCTTGGGCAGGCAGGATAGCTACCTATAAAATGGTATCTTACCCCAAAGTATTTCGAACTCTACTGATCCCTAAAAAATCTAGCCTCTTGCATCCCCTATCGACGTTGCTCAGAAAGTTTGTTTGGCAACACAAAAGAGCAAGATGTTCTCATATACAATTGATTAAGCACAGGAAAGCAGGAGGTATGGGACTAGTGGACATCATACATTGATGTCCAACATAAAACATTGGTTCAACCTTCATTCAGAAACATTACGGGTAGAAACAGAAAAGCACCTAGGGAAAATCTCTGATTTAGCATTACTCCTCCTGGCAGACACATGGAAACCACTAGTACTGAATAATTTCCCTCTCACCATTAGGGGTACTCTTCTAGCCTGGAGAAAACTGCTCCAACAACCCCCTCAATCACCACACAGCTACCAGATACTTTTCCCTATTCTTACTTTAGAACATCTTATCCCTTGCATAAAAATCGATCGTTGGCCTGTTGTGGATTGATGACCTTTTTGAAGGCACAGTTTTGAAAAACATAGCCACATAGTTCTTAGTTTTACTGCTGCTGAAGAATTCACATTTATTTGTATAAGGATCTTTCTGGTAAAACACCCTCTTCCCACAGTTTCAGTTGATCAATCGGTGTGGTCCTTTCTCACCTCGCCCCATAACCTGGACCAAAGGAATCTCACTCTTTTACAATTAACTTCAGCAAAAGCTGTTTTTTGTGAAACCAAACCCAATTCTTAAATGCAAAACGCATCTTGGACAGTCCTATACTCCCTCCCAATGGCTTTCGGCCTTTAAATCGGTTTATTTATCATCTCACTGTATTAATCATTGGGAATCACTACACAAATTGTTATCCAGATGGTATCTTACTTCCTATCAATTGTCCACATACTATCCACACACTTCTGCCCTGTGTTGGAGAGGATGCGGACAAAAGGGTACTCGTTACCACAAATTTTGGTCCTGTAGAAACATTTCCAGTTTCTGAAACAAAGTGTTTAAACTACTTTCAGACATCACAGGAATTCTCCTCAAGCCCTGCACTTGCAATCCTGCACTTACAAATTGATGATTTACTACCTTCCTACCGTACAGTCACCACCCAAATACTCATAGCTGCCAGAGCATTGATAGCTAGATGCTGGAAAGCCTCCAAAGCACCTAACAGGTCTGAAATCTTACTGTTAGTCCAGCTGAATCACTCTTATGAAAAAGCCCCTTTCCATTAGTACAGGTAAAAGCCAATACTTGTAAAACTTATGGAAACCGTGGACAGACTGGTATCAACAGAGAAGCTAATACCTCTCACTGTGATATTTCCTATATACAGTATTCACTGCGTTACTTGTTTAGTACAACTGGAATCACCCATACTGTATGGTTTTCTGGACTGATTTTGTTTTGTTTTGCTTTGCTATGATACGATTGTTGCTTTTGTACTGATTTACCCCCAATCTTACTTCTAACTGTACATTTCATTTCTCGATACTCAATAAAAAGGTATTGATAAAAAAAAAAAAAAATGAATCTGAATATACAAAACAAATTCTAAAAATGAATTATTCTAACATAACAAATTTGGCAAAATGAAATGATTAACTTAACAAATTAATCCAAATCGAAATTAAACAAATTTCTCCGTCGTGCGCATCTCTACAGAGAACTAAATGTTTGGAAAGCACCGGAGGGTAGAGGTTAGCACCTGAAAGTAATTTACTGGGTTTATCTTCACCATGACCATAGTTTCACTCACAAACTGAGTTTTTCAGAGACTGGGTCAGGACTTGGAGAGCGTTTTTGCAGTTAAACTGGTTGTAAAGGCTGAAGGTTTTTTTCCTTCATGCATCCTATTTGAAAAAAGTAATGGGAACAAGCTGCAGATTTTTGCACACAGAAACGGGTCAGCATAATTGTCACTCAAAGAGAGAGAAACTATCACTCTTGCTGCCAAAACACAGTGGCACACATTTGCAAAATCAGCAAATATCCCCATGGCCCATTTCTTAAATGGATATCAACCCTTAGACAGAATCCTAAAAAGAAGGAAGCTTTTACCATCAGAAATAAATTGGGAAAGTTTTGCAGAGACCTAGAGGACTGCAATCTTAATAAAGATTTTTGGTGGAAGAAATAAAAGGTATTTTAAAGAATATTTCACCTTTTGATGTCATTAAAACACAATCCAAATTTTAATGTTGGTAACATGAAAAAATTCTTAGAGGTATCCAAACATCATAAGCCCAACAAGGAGTCCAATAAACCTTTGGCTACAAATATTAACCCAAGGAATAGTCACAAAAAATCCTCTAAGGGGAAGAAACATGCCCTATCCTCTGCACCTATTGTCACAGGGAAAAAACAATCCCACTCAAGAACACCCTTTCTGTCATAATATCACTACTGAGGACATCTGACCATAGAACCTGTTCAACCATAAAAGTGATATTAAAGTCTCATTTTTTAAATTTTTTTTATAAAATAACAAACATGTTATATTTACCTGCTCTGTGTAATGGTTTTGCACAGAACAGCCTGGATCCCCTCTTCTCTGGTCCCATGCCGGCGATCCTGGCCCCTCCCTCCTGCTGAGTGCCCCCAGAGCAACCAGCTTGCTATGGAGGCACCCGAGGCGAGCAACTGCTCTGTGTGTCCATTCAGACACACAGCCATGGATTGGCTCCGCCCCTCTCTCTCCTCATTGGTTCACTGATCTTAATTGACAGCTGCGGAAGCCTATGGTGCACCTCTGCTGTCTTAGCCAATAAGGAATCAAGGCTCTTATGCAGCATCGCTGGAACTAGATGGGGCTCAGACAAGTATTAGAGGGGCTGAGGTGGGCTGCTGCTCACAGAAAGTTTTTTTAATGCACAGAATGCACTAACATAAAAAAAAAAACTTTTGCATTTAGAACCACTTTAATGCCAGTTTCCACCTTCCAGCTAATCCCATGCTTTTAGACTGTGACAACACTTCCCCCACAGAATCTTTGCAGACACCTTCCTATCCTCTTTCAACCTCCTTCCCTTCTTTTTTAGAGTATCCCCTCTCCTGCCTCTAAAGAAAGTACATACAGTAGGAGAGGAGGAAAGTATAGGAACTCCCAAAAAAGAGAGAATCATGTAATCAAGTAAAATATTTAATCTATTATCACATCCACCTACACCATGTGAGACCTCGCTACTTAGTAGAGGCCTGAATTTTGCTCCTTCTGCAAAAATAAATCCCTTTTCTATGTTTAAGGATCTGAATAGGTTTATTAGAAATCTTATTATAAAGTGGTTTTATAATATGAGGCCACCACAACATAATTTTAATTCTGAGAGTCCTAAAATACAATTTGATGAAAGCGATATCAGTGCCTTTATGAATCTGGAAGACCAATGAAAGAAAACCAAGAGGAGGAGTTTGACATTTTTCCCAGTGTCCTCCCCCAGGATAGCACACTATGTTTAGACCTAGATCCCTTTTTTATCCTACACAAGCTAAAGGCCCCTACCTTGAAACATTTTACTAGGTAGCTCCTAGCTATTTGCAAACAAACGACTTCTTACAATAGTAAAAAATACTCCAATTTGAGCTTCTTGGAACATAAGGCATTAGATGGTTTGACCAGGCCATCATTATAAAAATCTGCCAACAAAAGGGGAGGTATAGTAATACAAAGTAAATATCGCCTATTGTCAGATACCAATACTTACAGAAAACTATGACATGATCCATTGGCAGACTTTACAAAGGAATTCAAATACTTAATCACCAAGGTCCTAGCAGATGGTACTATCAATAAAAAGGAAGCTGTTTTTTTTTTTTTTTTTTTATAAAGCATTTTACAAAATTCCTTATTTCTACCACCTCCTCCAAGTCCACAAGATGTCAGTCCCCCTGGTCGCCCCACTATAACATCCATGGAGAGTGTAAAATGTTGTCTGTCTTTGTATGTGGCCTATTTTTTACAGCCCTTAATGTTGTCCCTACATCCAGGATAGAGTGCATCTTTTGGAGAACTTACAATCATACTTCTAGGAACCTACCTATCTGTGGGTCTCCTTGGATGTAAATTCTCTTCATTTATCCATACCACACTCAATAGGCGTACAGCCAGTCAATTACTTCTTCATGGACCCAGATAAAAATGATGGACAGGTCAACTTCATTCTAGCAGCCAATTATTTTTACCAAAATTACTTCCAATTTAAAGGAAGCTAATATAACCAGCACAGCAATTGGAGCTCATTTGCTTCAAGCTATGCCAACTTTACTATGGGGCTTTGGGAACTTAAATACATTTGGAACAACAATCCCTATGCTGCCAACATTGTCTACTGTGATCATTATATAGACAATGTCATTTTTATTTGGGATAGCCCTTCTTCATTCATGGTGGATTTTGTAGCCATTTGTAACCGGAGTGATATCCATGTTTGGTTTCACTGTAAAAAGAAAAAAATGTTTCACCTGAAAACATGTTTTACATGGCCAAGAACCCTTTGTGGCGAATGGCAAGACCTAATTAATTCAGTCCTTTCAGAACTGTTCCCCACAGTATATAATTTACTATCTTTTATCCCCATGTGTTCTCCTCAATGCAAAAAGAACGATTAGGATCCTTTGTGCATGCTTCGGGGAACATTGAAGGTTTGTAGAAGACAGTAACCCAGAAGACTATGTTCCCAGGCATTATGCAGAATTACACGGGAAATTATCTCATGGGCTAAAGGTCTGGGTCATTGAGTCTATTTCCAATGAATTCCCTCCAGCAGAACATTTAGAAAACACTGTGTGATAGAGAAACACATTGGATCTACATACTGAACTCTCTCACCCCAGGTGGTTTGATAGAAGGAGATAAGAGATAGAAGTTAATACTGTTATCTAGTCCTTTCTTCCAGATCACAACAATTACACACGCCATATACTTGTAAACTGTAAATATTTTTTTATTTATATTCTATATATTTATATAAATATATGTAGATATATTTATTTTACAGCCATTCCATCTATATGCAGTGCTATATAATTTTTAATTTTTAATATTTTTATTCTAATTATTACCTTTCCTGATAACATCAATGTTTTGGTCCACCGCATAGAGTAAAATATCTTCTCTTGGTGACAGTTTTCAGGTACTGTATCACTGAGTCCGATAATTTAATATAATTTGCATTGTGATATGTTTCAAAATGTTAAAAGTTTTTTCCAACATTTATGAATTCATTCAATTTTATTATCTGTTTAATCCTATTTTATTTATTTTTTCGTCTTCTTTTTCAATTAGTCTATCTGATTATCTTTTAATCATTATATAATGTTTGTCATGTATTTTTATACCTAATATTGAAATTCATTATGCACATTTGTATTTATTCATTTTCACTTTCTTTACTGTTCCATACACTTGGATATGCTGTGTTTGCATTATTTATAGTGAATCCACTATTGTTTGCCTTTTTGAAGTAGCACTGGGCATTGTAGTCCCATGGCTATAAGCAGCATAATACGTATTCCCCACACAGGCTATTAGAAAGGAACAGTGTGGCTCTGAAACGCGTAGACACATCCCCTTTACGTCACATGGTGTGTGAAGTTACTTCCTGTCAGCCTTGTGTGCTACAGACCATCTCCATTTCCTGGTAGATGGTATTCTCACATGAAGTGGCTAGCGGCGGTGCCACAGACTCCAGGACTGTATTATTGTGTCCCCCACTCAGTTCCTGTGCTGACGGACAGTTCTGATGATAAGTGCTGTGTTATGCACTATCTTGTGAGTTGCTATAAGTAATTTTAATCATCAAAGATTTCTTATATACTGCACGTGTGCCTTTAACCTCTTGGGACACTAGCAAAACAATCGAGGCATGATGGTTAGGGTGGGGTTATACAGGGGCTGGCTTGATTGTTTTTTGTTTTGTCAGTGTCCAAACCTCCTGAAGGTGGCAGTATTACCTACATATCAGACTATTTTACAATCCCGTGTTCCTCAATAGATTGTATAGAAAACTTTTGTTTGCTCCACAGAGAGATGGCACTGTAGATAAATGTATTTGTATATTGGAAAAGATAATATTTGGCACTGTAATATACATTTGCAGACTATGACAGGCGTTACTGATAAATATACATGTTTCTTTGTCTCAGGTGCTGTTGATTTTGTGTGCCTTTGTGCAGATCGCAGTAGGTACCATGTTGGGATTTAACGCTATGCGTGAATACTCTGAGACCCTAGCATATGGAATACCGTACTGGACATCAGTGTGTGTAAGTACTATATGGCTGTATCTCTCAAGAATGCATAAAAAGGTATTGGTCATTCAAAACAAGAAAAAAGTTGGTTTAATTTGTAAATATTTGCCTTTTTTATTATGGTCAGGATGAAAAAAATGAAGTAAAATATATGCAGTATATATTACATCTTGCAGTTAAAGTGGTTGTCAACCTCTGATATGAATACAAAGCATACAGTATGATATGATATGAGAACAAAGCATATCCACAAAAGGTGATTGATAGCCTCAGCTGTGCATGTTTCTCTAGAAGATTGTGGTGGGTGTCCCTTCCCTCCACTCAGGTCTCAGATTACACTGGGCTCTCCTCTCTGAGCTGTGCAGTGTGTGATATCAGATCCAAAACTCCTGCCTCTAGAAGCTTAGAAAAGCTGTGTAATTTCTGCACTTTAAACTGATGTAGAGAAGAAATAGCTACAGATGAACATGTACAACTTTTGTAGGAGGATTTGTTTCATGTATGTGTATCACCTGAGGCTTGTCGATTCACTGGGTATATGTAAGAGTTTACAACCACTTTAAATATTTTGTATTCTCATTTGCAGCCAGCAGGTGGAGCTGTAGTCTCCTCTTTAGTTTCAGACTACATACTTGTACATTATATGGCCACATTTGTGGACACTTGAACCTTACACCTACCAATATGGCCAAAGGTATGTGGACACCTGACCATTACACTTTTCTTTATGACCTAAAAGTATGTGGACGCCTGAGCAAAACACCTAACTATATGGCCAAAAACACCCCTCAAAGAGTTCAGATACTTACAATTAGGATATTTTAGTCATTTGTGCACCTCCAACCTTATTGTAAACCTGATATGTTTGGTGGAGAGGAAATGAATCGGCCTGCCCGGAGCCCTGACCCTATTGAACATCTTCGGGGTGAATTTAAATGCCAATTGATAGTCAGGTCTCTTCATCTAAATGGGCGCTATTTCCCACTCCACAATCTTGTGCAAAGCCTTTCCAAAAGAGTGGAAGCTGTTTTAGCTGCAAACGGGGGGGGGGGGGGGGGGGGTGGTTGTTCGACAGGGCAATTTAATATATTTGGGTCCATGGTTTTGAAATGTTATTAGCATCAAGTCGATATAGGTGTGATGGCCACACATCCACACATTTTGATCATATAGCGGGGCAAACATTACATACAGTTAGCTATTTACATGAAAATAATACTATAAATTTACAATAATCTAAGCCACTGGCTCTAAAATCGTAAAACTCCCAATCTTCTGAGTTGGCAAAGAGGGGCACATTTTAGAATTTTTAGGCTATGAACACACCCTGGACTCTCTAATCACATAGACTGAGTTGAAGAACAAGCATGACTAAAGGATTCGTCAACTTGGGTCTTTAAGCACTAGAATAAAGACGCAGACTGCGTGACATGGGTTTAATATGGCCACAGCAGCCAATTTATTACCCAAAGAATAAATAACATCACATTAACATAGCAATAAGTACAAAATTCAACAATGAACTTCTACAGTGTGCAACAACAAGGGGTCTTTGGGTGTCCTTAAGGCACAGTTTTAACTGTAATTGTCCATGTCCTCAGCTGCGCCCCACCCGGCTCGAAGACGTTATGACATCACACATAAATGGGGAGCACCATACCCAGATGGGCCCCACCATTATTGTAGGTAATCACTGACCCCCCAAAGACCCCCTGACCCGCTAACTCCTGTAACAAAATGCGCAACAGACATAATCATGTATTTTTTAAAATTTATTCTTTATTTTTTTATTTTTTATACTCAATTAAAGTCGAAAAATACAAAAATTATTCCCGCGAGCCATACTCCTCAGCAACCTTTAACATAAGGGTGGGTGGGAGGAAAGTTACCTCCTATCCTGAATTCTTTGGACTGAACCCAAAACCACCGATCTCCATTGACCCTTGCATCTGCTCCCTGCCCAGCCAGACTTTGCCTCCAATCAGGTAAGGACTACTCACCTTCAAATCCCTCTGACCTAGCTGACGCTTCCCTGACCCTGTTCCTCTTTAAGTCATGCCACCCCTTCATCCATTTTCTCCTCCGGGCCTCACTTGACTAAAGGATTCGTCAACTTGGGTCCTTAAGCACTGGAATAAAGATGCAGACTGTGTGGCATAGGTTTAATATAGCCACAGCAGCCAATTTATTAACCAAAGAATAAATAACATCACATTAACATAACAATAAACTTCTAACAATACCCAACAACAAGTGGTCTTTGGGTGTCCTTAAGGCACAATTTTAACTGTAATTGTCCATGTCCTCAGCCGCGCCCCAGCCGGCTCGAAGATGTTACGTCATCACACATATTTCCAATTTTTTCCCCCAGGGGACCTAGCTCCTGGGAGAATGACCACAAACCAAATGGGGAGCGCCATACCCTAGATAAGCCCCACCATTAGGTAAAATATAAGTAATCACTGACCCCCCAAAGACCCCCTGACCCGCCACACAAGCTTTAGTGACACCTCATTAAAAAAATCCCTCCACGCCTGAAAGGCAGATTCAATATCTGTCCTTGCCAACAAGGATCCCCTGCCATAAGGTTGCACCCAACTAACTGCTACATCAAAGGATGTATAAGACACCAAAGTCAAGTCAGAAGAAATGGCATCACTCACCGAAGCTCCCTTCGGATATGACAAGTGGTGGATCAGCCGGAATTTGTTAGGTTTCTTTTTTGGGTACCACCCACAAGGAGACACGTGCAAAGACGGAATGAGCAGATTGTCGAATGGTCCAGCCATTCTCCCGAACTCCACCTCTTTAGCCAATTTGGCAGAAACAACCTGAGGAAAACAAAACATTGATGTCAAATTCCTCGGCACCGAAGATTAAGCCACTGATAAGGAACAAGGAATGTGAAAACCATGGGCAAAACCCTCTTTCTACCTAGATACGGCACTATCATGGGAAGGGAGGTGTCCTCCCTTTTTGAAGTAGACACACCGGGCTTGGACTTCCCTCTCCTAAAACACTTGTCATACCCATGGGAGCCCCCGCAACCAGAGAACTCATGTCGGAAATGACAGGACGTGCCAAAATTGCATGACACCTCGTTAAATTACCAACAACCTTTTTATGGATGACAGACTGTCCAGCAGCACCTGAACCACCGGCCCCTTCAAGAAAGGGCTGTCCCGTAGCCCTTGCCTGTGAAATGAGCTTCATCAAAAGCCACATATCCTCATGATCCCAGCGCAAACCAGGCTGTAATGCCTTGCGCTGGTGAAACTGCTCGTCATAGCAAAGCCAGGCAGTACCCCAGTAAACTCTGTAGGCTTCCCCAATGGCATTCAGATAGCATAAAAGCGGAGAACAATTCTCCGGTGCCTTTTCGCTGATGGTGCTCACCAGGATAGCAAAAGGCTGCAGCCGATTGGAGAAAGTACGGGGTATAAGCCTCCAGCGACACTTCTCCTCCTCTTCTTTCTTGCTCTCGTCAGCCGTCCCCTTTTCTATATTAAATTTCTCCAAGGGCAAGGGGGGGAATATTTCAACATATCCCCCCTTCCAAATTTTTTTCCGTACATCCTGCTTAAGATGTACCCCCAGTGGGCCCTCAAAGCATACATTTCGCACTTCCTCCCCTGATTCCTTTCCCTTTCCCTTGGGGGGTTCTGCCCCCCCATCTGCCTGCTTCACCGACCACACTGGTAACAGAGGACAGGACCACCTCAGTTCCAAATGTTGCCTCCCTGCGCCCCCGTGAATCAAGCTCCACCGTGCCCTTCCCTGTAGTAATCTGCGTTGTCAAAGGAGGCGGGAGGCGAACCCCCACATCTACACAACCAGATGTGGAAGCAGCAGAGGCCCACGTCCCCGTAGGCCCCTGTGAGGGGGGCGAAAGCCCAGCTGGTTTACAACGGTCCAACAACCCTTGAAACCCTGCAAAAAACACAACCAAAACTGTTGCACCAACCAAGGTCTCGACAACCAATTCCAAAGCTGTGCCAACCCCCCTCTGTTCCCCAGAATTAACCCCGGCACCCCGCAAGTCAGAAACAGACAAAGAATGTGACTCAACGGGCTGCTACCGCGAAGAACCATGACCAGCTGCACATGCGGATCCCAGCTGGCTCAGCAAGGCAGGGCGCCTCTCCAACAATCACCCTTCCCTATCTTCAATGCTGACCTCACCGGATTCAGCGGATGATTCCTGCAGCATTGGCGCTGCCCGCACCCTGCGGGCCAGTGACCCTGCCCAGGGCTCCCAGATGCGTCCTCATCCGGCCCAGCCACATCTTGGAAGGTGTCCAAACTGCGGGGTCCATGAGCATCCCCAGCTGCAGAAGCAGTACACTGTCCCTTTAAGGGAGTGGAGCCCCTAGCTCTAGTCACAGGCTGATGTCCATGGGAAGGAACAGGTTGCAGTATCATAGAAGAAGCAGCAGAGGGTGCCTGAACCCTTCTGCTGCTCACAGCAGAATGCATCCCTCGCAGGGCTCCTCTCCCTTCTTCAAACACAGAGAGAGCTGACAGCTCTGGATCCCTGTGGCGGCAGTGGAAAGGGGGGGGTAAGAGATCCTCTCTCCAGGCAGCCATCATCCTCTGGGACAACCTTCCCACAGGGTGCTCCGGATCATCTCCCACCCTGAGCGCCCCCTCCCCTTGGCACCTCAGCAGGGGGTACAGCCACATGTAACGACAAGGAGGAATGGGAGGAAGGAAATCAGGAACCAAAAGACTTCTCTCCCAGGTGGGTCCTCCCATGTCCACCACTGGTGCTAGCAGCATGCCACCCAGCAACCGACCCTGGAGGGTCCCTAATGGGGCTCCTAAGTGGACGCTGGACCTGAGGAGCAGGTTATGGGCTCAATCGCTCAGAAGGGCAAACCGCCCTAGCATGTTTGGGAGCAGGCGTTGAAGTAACCAGTGAGGCAGCCGCTCCCGACCCCCAGAATATCTGATAGCTGCTGCTGCAACCATTGCGGACCTCAAACCTCAACCGCGGCCTTGACCTGCTCCAGCAAGGCCTCAAACTCACGCGTGCTGTCCTTCTCTTCCAGCAGGCAGAAGCGTCCGAAGTTCCCGAAGTTACCTCTTCTCCTGAATTCTTTGGACTGAACCCAAAACCACCTATCTGCATTGACCCTCACATCTGCTCCCTGCAAATCCAGCCTTTGCCTCCAATCAGGTAAGGACTACTCCCCTTCCAACCCCTCTGACCTAGGTGACCCTTCCCTGACCCTGTTCCTCCCTAAGTCATGCTGTCTCTTCGTCCATTTTTTCCTCCGAGCTTCACTGGTGCGATGTAAGAAAGCAAAACCAAATTAAAAAAAGCTGGCAGGTAAATAGTAAATGTATCTATACAAAATTATACACTGGGGCTAACAGAGGGATATTTGATGAGAAATGGGGGATAGAGAGAATTTGTTCCAAAAAAGAGATACAGTAGTTAAAAGATGTGCGTAAACATCCTCACCTGTTAGATCTGGCACACCATTCAAGTTAGAGAGACCTGACCTATTCGTGTTTGCACATGGCTCTTTGTGCTTGAATCAAACTAGTACTTAGTTCTTTGATAGAATTCAGTGGATTATTTAGGGCAACCCCCGCCATGTGTTTCAAATATTTAAAGCTCATTAAATCCACATTATGGAGATGTTAGCTTCACTTGACCCCAAGCTCAAATACCTTTTGACCGCAAGCTAATATGAAACATGCTAATGTTACTGCAATGTAAAGGGGAACTAAATGTAATAATGTGAAAATTCTTACCCAGACCTATCCACAGCATGCCCACCTCAAGCAATGCAAGTTCCGCACCCCATTCATTACCCCATCCGTTGCCCCCGATATCTTCTACTGGCCTTTCTACTTCTCCGTCACCTTCATTCTTTGGTCTACCTCTTTTTTTTTTTTATTTAAAAGAGCAGGAAACTTCATCCTTGTTAAGTTTTTATTTCTGCCTGTGCAGGACATGATTGGAAATCCAAAATATTTGATTTGTCGCTAGAATTTGAGTTGTCACTACAAAAAGAGGTGAGGAGGAGTCTTCCAATGGAGACATCTGTTCTGGTGACAACTGTCTTAGGGTCTGTGTTGAAGAGCTTTGTCCTTTACATCAGTTGGAGATGTTCTGAGGTCATTCAGAATTCATTAATGGTGAATTTGACCTGCAGCCGATCTCTTTCTGACCAGCATTTGACCGTTCAGAGAAATCACTGAGAATTGATGGGAAACAGACAGGAAGAAAATAAACCGTAGGGGAGTTTTACCCCCGACCCGCAGAAAAAAAAGTCTGAAAATTTGTAAGCGGGTTGGAAATAGTCAGTTAGGTGCTGTCCCGGATGAGAGGGTAGGAGTTAATACTTTCCCAGGTCTTTAGTTTATGGCATGTTTTTCTCTGGGTCTGACCCACTGATCCTGTGTTATTTAAGAGGGACAATGGTCCGGAGCAGAGAGGTCTGGGGCCTGTAATAGACCCGAGAGAAAGAGCTAGGAGTGTCTATAGAGAAGTCCGGTGCCCGCAAGTAAAAGAGATGGAGAACAATACTTGCGAGGAGCAGAAGAATGATGCTTACTACTACCGAGATGTAAAGGACTTCAGAACTTGGGGGTTTGCCCCGAAGACACCAGCTGCTGGAGAATGCCTCTGATGGACTTTGTACTTTACATGGACTTTACCTTTGCAGGTATGCCAGGGCAGCACATAGCCTGACTTAGAGTTAAGCCTCGTACACACGCAACGATTGTTGGCCGACCAATCGGCCGTCTTTTGTCCAGTGTTGTTGTGTTGGTTGAAATGTGCTCTAGACTGCACACGAATTTTCTCGGCCAACAACAACCAACTTCAGAAGGGATGTCATGTGCTGGTTTACTTTCCGTGTGTTTTTTCTTCTCTGAGCATGCCCAGTCTTGCTCATCTGATTTTTGTCTGCCGAAATCTGTACTGACTGATGGAAAATCGGCCGTTCTGTTGACGGCCAACAAAAATTTTAAAGCATGCACACCAGATTTTGTTCGGCCGAAAAGTCGCAGTCGGTTGTTGGAAGCATCATACTAACAAGCCGACAACGGCCGATCGGACGTTGGCCGAAAATTCACGGCCAACAATCGTTGCATGTGTACGAGGCTTTAGGGATTTAGGAAAGGATAATGTCTCCGAATGTTGGACTGTGTAATGCCATTTTCACTTTTTCAAGTAAAGTTGTGAAACCTTGTTCCCGCCTAGTGTGAAGTTACTGAAAGGGGCGTAATGCAAGTAACTGGCACCATCCCATGTTTCAGGTCACTAAGGTACCTTGGAGTATGGAGGCAGTTTCATAAGATTTAGACCAGTGTGGAATGTTAGCAAGTGGTTACATAGGGTAACAGGAGCTACAAGCAGCCTGTCGTTAGGCATGTGCCTTGTTGGGGACTTGTTGTCGGCATTCTTTCCCTGAGCGGTCCGTCTCCCATAGCAGCAGGAACAGACTCGTGTCACAGAGGTCCCCAGCCTGTGCCCTGGTACAGAAGTGTTAAGTGAAGTAAAGTGCACACATGGAGTCCTGGCTATGTGCACAGCGGGACCCCATACCGTTACTGGGAGTGAGGTAGCTGTGATATGCTGGACTGGGTTGATGTGGATAAGGCTCAACGTGTCCCTTCTAAATGCAAACTACAGAGAAGTTGTACATTATCATGGGGACCGAGAGTTAACTGGAGAAAACTTACAGTGCAAGTGTACACGGTGTACGTTCATCTCTAACAGCAGAGGCCGTCTTAAGGTCAAGTATTCTCCCATGGCAGCCTCAGCCTTGTCCTACGGCATTGATGGAAACAGCACAAAAGTAAAGGCACCCCATGTGTATTTAAGTGATCCTGCATAGCCCAGAAGAACCCACCCCGATGTGGGCCTCCCATGTGACCCTTGTTTGGCGCCCAATGAGGAGGGAACAGCTCATTCGCTTTAAGTATAGTTTAGCATAAAAGTACAACTGTGCTTTCATACAGTTATACTTGTTGCGGTATTGAACCCCAAAAAAAAAATGAAGCATATTTCAGCTTACCAAATCTTATACGTGGTGGCTGCATTTGTTTAAATTCACATTTCCTGTCTTAGGGTGTAGGAACAATGGAGTCAACTTTGGACAGCAGCGTTGTCAATCTGCGTAGAGGGTAGTGTTAGATACACTAGCAGATTTAAATGAAATTGAATAACAAATTAAAGCTGAACTCCCGATAACGCTTTTTGCAGTTACAGCAACAGTTTTCTGGTTATTGGGTGCTGGATCAGAGATGGTAAAGATGTGTGTGACAATAAATGCCCACTTTAAAACTGGCGCAAACTGGTGCACTGTGGATACAGTGCATCCGGAAAGCATTCACAGCGCTTCACTTTTTCCACATTTTGTTGTGTTACAGCCTTATTCCAAAATTGATTAAATTCATTATTTTCCTCAATATTCTACAAACAATACCCCATAATTACATTGTGAAAGAAGTTTGTTTCAAATCTTTGCAAATGTATTAAAAGTAAAAAATGAAAAAAATTCCATGTACCTAAGTATTCACAGCCTTTGCCATGGCACTCAAAATTGAGCTCAGATGCATTCTGTTTCCACTGACTATCCTTGAGATGTTTCTACAACTTGATTGGAGTCCACTTGTGGTAAATTCAGTTGATTGGACATAATTTGGAAAGGCGCCAGGGGCAGACTGGCAACTTTCGGCCCAGAGGGGAAGTACAAACCAGAGGCCCATGGTGCAGCGACTCGGCCCCCCTCCCACTTTCCCTCACCCATCCTCCCAATCCTCCTCCTGACCCCCATTATAAGCTGAAGCCCTGCTCCAGATACTCTCTACTTACCGGCTGAATCATAGTTCCCGATCTGGCCAGCAGGGGGCAGTTTTGGGGAGATGGGACAGCTCGGTTGGGGTTGGCCGGGGCAGAAGAGTCTCCAGTGGGGCATGGAACCGGCTGCGTTCTGTCCTTGTCTTTACCCCGCACTCAGTAGTTCAGTGGCAGGGACTTTTTACTTCTCTTCACCAGGAATCCTTTAGGCATGTCTGTGGCAGAAGCATTGCAGCCTTTTTACGGGGCATCAGAGCGGCCCAGGGGGCAATTTCCCCCCCTGCCCCCTGGCCCAGTCCTCCCCTGAAAGGCGCACACCTGTCTATAGAAGGTCCCACAGATACCAGTGCATGTCAGAGCACAAACTATGCCATGAAGTTCAAGGAATTGTCTGTAGACCTCCCAGACAGGTTTGTATCGAAAGTACAGATCTGGAAAAGGGTACAGAAACATTTCTGCAGCACTGAAGGTTCCAATGAGCATAGTGGCCTCCATCATTTGTAAATGGAAGAAGTATGGAACCACCAGGACTCTTCCTAGAGCAGGCTGCCCGGCCAAACTGAGCATATCAAGGGAAAAGTCCCTTTGTCAGGGAGGTGACCAAGAACCCGATGGTTATTTTGACAGAGCTCCAGCGATTCTCTGCGGAGAGAGGAGAACCTTCCAGAAGAAAAACCATCTCTGGAGCACTCCAACAATCAGGCCTGTATAGGCCAGACACAAGCCACTCCTCAGTAGAAGGCACATGGCAGCCCAACAGGCAGCTGAAAGACTCTCAGGCCATGAGAAACAAAATTCTTTCTTATTTTTAATACATTTTTAAAGATTTCAAACAAACTTTTTTCACGTTGTCATTATGGGGTATTGTTTGTAGAATTTTGAGGAAAAAATTGAGCTAAATCAATTTTGGAATAAGGCTGTAACATACCAAAATGTGGAAAAAGTGAAACACTGAATATTTTCTATATGTACTGTACCTGATTTTCGAATGCTGAAGGAAAGCGTTTGAAGTTTCTCCAAATTCGAACTCAATTTGCTCATTCTTGGATCCTTAGTCACAATTAATATACATTATATATTCATATATATATGTATATATATATATATATATATATATATATATATATATATATATATATATATATAAATATATATATATATAATATTCGATAATATATTGATGAAATACATTAATGCAATTATTATTAATAATTATCAATATTAATTATGAATATTTTTTAAATAATGATATTCAACTACTTGTGCAAAGCATTTGAAGTTGCTGCAGTTTCTAATTCAATTCACTCATCCTTGTCGCTATTAATATACATTATATATAATATTTATATACAGTACATATCTTATTATACTATTATATACGGTATACATTATAATAAAAACACTGTGCAGTTGCTGTGAAGCAGATCTTTATTTTGACCACAAGATGGCAGTATTCATCGATACTTTTGATCATAAGTGCCAATACAATAATGCAGAGGCCGCTGGGACTTGTATGCTGTAAAGCAGAACTTTCCCCTACAGTTTAGCTGAAAACAAACTACACAGCCCAGGAGCAGTTGCCGGGGATGGGAGCAGATAAAAGAAAAATACTGGGAACACAGAGGAGAGGGAGAGAGACTTGGAGGCTGCAAGGAAGTTTGTTGGAGAACTGTGGGGAGCCACGTAAGCCCGGACCAGGTTAAGCAAGAAAGCGGCGGGTGCTGTCGGAAAAATGGCAGACTGATGGAGGACTGTTCGCAGCAGGAGATCATCATCATCATCGCAGATAAATCTTCCAAAGGCAAGGGGGCCCCCCAACCTGATGCTAATCTCTCTGCTAATCTTTGCATGAGGACCGGTTAAGAAGGTTTCTAACCCACTTAACATTACCCCTGTTACAACTGGGTTTGATATTCCAGCTAGTTCAAGTTCAAGGACATTCTACAGTACAGGCTTCTGCAAGTAGCCCACGTGCCCAAAGCCCATTCATTGCTACCATTTACCTTCCTTAACTGTATTCACTTTTACTGCCTGCAGGTTATCTTGGTTAACCCTATAACTCCCTGCTAGGCAGAACCTTGTATTACTTTGATCCAAGTTCAAGCCATCTAAGGAAGGAAATAAAGTGGTTGTAAAGGCACAAGGTTTTTTACCTTCATGCATTCCTTAACGCCTTAACCTCCACAACATCGCTAGAATACAACCCTTTTTAACCAACGACACCACCAAGCTTTTAATTCACGCCCTGGTTATCTCTCGCCTCGACTATTGCAACTCCCTCCTTATTGGATTACCTTTACATAGATTATCCCCCTTCAATCCATAATGAATGCTGCTGCAAGACTTATCCACCTTACCAACCATTCAGTGTCCTCCACCCCTCTCTGCCAATCCCTTCACTGGCTTCCACTCACCCAATGAATAAAATTCAAAGTGCTAACAATAGTTTACAAAGCCATCCACAACTCTGCCCCCAGCTACATCACTAACCTGATCTCAAAATATCAACCAAGCCGCTCTCTTCGGTCCTCCCAAGACCTCCTGCTCTCTAGCTCCCTTGTCACCTCTTCCCATGCTCGCCTCCAGGATTTCTCCAGAGCTTCTCCCATTCTTTGGAACTCTCTACCCCAATCTGTCCGACTGTCCCCTAATCTATCCATCTTTAGACGATCCCTGAAAACCCTTCTCTTTAAAGAAGCCTATCCGGCTACTAACTAATACACTGTTTCACTTTCTCCATCAGCTCATCCCCCACAGCTATTACCTTTTGTATCAATTGACCCTCCCTTTTTAGATTGTAAGCTCTAATGAGTAGGGCCCTCTGATTCCTTTTGTTCCAAATTGTATTGTAACTGTAATGTCTGCCTTCATTTTGTTAAGCGCTGCGCAAACTGTTGGCGCTATATAAATCCTGTATTATAATAATAATTTAGAACAAGATACAGCATTGATTTCTACTTCACTTCTTTCACATTCATGTAAGCAGCTACATTCTTCTTCCCCTTACTTCTAAATCCTATTAACACAATTTCAGTATAAATCAATAAAGAAAAAAGAATTACAAATACATAGGAATTACATTAAACTGAGAATTTAGCACCCCCCCCCCCCTCCTCATTATTGTTCCTGAGCAAAACAAACAGCAGTATTTTGGGAGCAGATAAAAGGAGTAAAAGTGAGACTGTTAACACCACTAAATTGTTATCAGACTTGCCCGATTTTGCCTGCTGGACTACAAAATAGCCTCCCTCCCTTCCTTATGTTATGGAGATGATGAGTGGGGTAGGCATTGTTTTGGCAAGAAGGGAAGAGCTGGGCACAAGGTGACAACATTACCTGGTTTTCAGAACAGCTAAGTTGTCAGCTTAACCAGGAAGTTAGTAGCACACAGGAATCCGTTGAGATCAACAGGTTATGTCACGTACCTGATCCGAGGCCGAGATGCAGAGAGGGCTCCCCTTGCGGCTGAGTGCGGCACACCCCTGGGGTTGAGATAGAGGGTGTAGCGCCCACAGAAGCACTGGTTGCTGGCAGGGTCCTGATGGTAGACAGGCGGTCTCTAGAAGAGTGCTGGGCAGGAATACACCGGACAGTCCAAGGAGGAACCAGGAACAACCAGGCAGTAGGTGTAAGACCGGCCGGGGGTCAAATACAGGGCTCGGCAGGAAGCTGCAACAGGTGCGAGCCAAAAGTATAGCAGGAAGGCAAGAAGCAGACAAGTCCGTGGAAGAGCCAAGATCAGGTACTGGAGGGCAGGTAGACAGGAAGCAAGTCCGTGAGCCAAGCCGAGATCAGATAACGGGAGAGCCAAACTGGAGCAGGGATGGTCAGACGAAGCCGAGGGTCAAAGCCAGGAGAGAGAGCAGACAGGTCAGGAACAAGCCGGGTCAAACTGGAATCCAGGAAGTAGCAATGCTCAGGAAGCAGGAAGAGCTGAAGACAATCCAGCAATCTGATGGGTTGAGCAGAGTGCTTTTATAGGCCAGTGCATTAGTCTATGGCCTGAGTCCATTGCGGCCATGGGAAGTACTGGCAAAGCGGCCAGTGCAGCACAGCCATTTCACTGACAATGAGTCTATGTCCTGAGTCCATTGCGGCCATTGGAAGTACTGGCGGAGTTGCCAGTTGCAGCAGGCCGTTTCTCTGACAGGTTAATTTTATAATGTTTTAATACCCATTATGTTCATTCTTGTTTTTTTTCTTTTCTTTTTACAGTACATTATAACAGCGTGCCTGCTATTTGCTGCAAAAGCTAAGACTACCCGCTCTCGGGTGAGTTATTGTATGGCCATATACGGGATACTTGTTGGAAAAACTGATGGTGTGTGTGTGTGTGTGGGGGGGCAAGATAATTTGTATATGATCTGCTTGTACAGTTATGATGGTAGTGATGGATATACTGTACATGGGTATTTTATTTATTTTTACTTTTACAGTGGGGAAAATAATTATTCAATCCCCTGCAGATTTTGTAAGTTTGCCCACTTGCAAAGAAATGAAGAGTCTATAATTTTTATCATAGGTGTATTTTAAGTGATAGAGACAGAATATCAACCAAAATCCAGAAAAAGCACATGATACAAATGTTATAAATTGAGTTGCAGTTCAGTGAGTAAAATAAGTATTCCATCCCCTACCAACCAACAATAATTTGGGCTCGCACAGACTGGCTATAAAAAGTGCTCATGTGGTACACAGATTAGTCCTGTCAATTTAGGAAGGTGCTCCTAACGACAACTCTTTATGTGTATAAAAGATACCTGTCCACAGAATCTCTTTCTTCCATTCAAACCCCACCATCATAGGCAAGACCAAACATCTGTCAAAGGACATCAGGGACAAGATTGTAGACCTGAACATGGCTGGAATGGGCTACAAGACCATCAGCAAGAAGCTTGGTGAGAAGGAGACAACTATTGGAGTGAATATTTGAAAATGGAAGAAATACAAAAAAAATAAAAAATCAATCGCCCTCGGCCTGGAGCTCCATGCAAGATTTTGCCTCATTGGGTAAGGATGATCATGAGAAGAGTGGGGGTTGAGCCCAGAAATACACTGGAGGAACTTGTGAATGATCTCAAGGCAGCTAGGACCACAGTCACCAAACAACTCTTTGGTAATACAATACGCCGCCATGGATTGAAATCCTGCAGTGCCCGCAAGGTCCTCCTCCTCAAGGAGGCACATGTACAGGCCCGTCTGAAATTTGCCAATGAACATTCAAAGGATTCAGAGAATCATTTGGAGAAATAAAAATGCTGACTGTGACCCTTAGAACACTATCCCTAAAATCAAGCATAGATGTGAACAGTGCATATGTATAGCACTGATTTCTGCAGTAATGTCACTGGTAACCCCAAAAGTGTCAAAAATGTCAGTCAAGGGTCCGATCTGTCCGCCGCAATGTCGCAGTCCCGCAAAAAAAATCGCAGATCGCCGCCATTACTCGTTAAAAAAAAACAACAAAAATGACAAAAATCTTTCCCTTAGTTAGTAAACGCAATAAATTTTGCGCAAACCAATCAAAATACGCTTTTTGCGATTTTTTTTTACCAAACATATGTAGCATAAAACAAATTGGCCTAAAATGTTAAAAAATTTTGATTTTCACATTTTTTTTTTTGGGAATTTCATATTAAAAAATATTGTTATTTTTGCAAAATTGACGCTCTTTTTTTGTTTATAGCGCATGATCAAAAAATAGCACAGGTGATCAAATACCACCAAAAGAAAGCTCTGTTTGTGGGAAATAAAGGACGTCAAATTAGTTTAGGTACAGCGTCGCACGACCGCGCAATTGTCCGTTAAAATCACACAGTGCCGAATCGCAAAATAGGCCCTGGTCAGGAAGGGGGTAAAATCTTCTGGGGCTTAAGTGGTTAAAATACACCTATGATGAAAATTATAGACCCTTCATTTCTTTGTAAGTGGGCAAATTACAAAATATGCAGGGGATCAAATAATTTTTTTCCCCCAGTGTATCATTAACCGATTTACATGTTCCAAATAAACTGCATACTGGGATCCTTCTAGCCCAAATTATTTCTCACACCTTTTTATCTCTCTATAATTTGCTACCCCTTCCTTTTTTATGATTTGGGATCGGTGCCCTGAAATACCTTTTAAATTCTGCTCCTGCCCACACTCCAGTGCTCTGTGCTGGCAGAGCTGAGTGATAGCCACACCCCTCAGCACAAGTTCTTCATACAAGAGGAGAGGGGGTATGTGTCACCAGGCATGTCACTGATAAGAGAACCTTGTTAACTCTTGTACTTCTTGGACTGACCAGTCATATTTAGACTCTCTGCACAGCTAATATATTAAAAGAATAATATACAGTATCTCACATTTTTGTAAATATTTTATTATATCTTTTCATGTGACAACACTGAAGAAAGGACACTTTGCTACAATGTAAAGTAGTGAGTGTACAGCTTGTATAATAATAACAGTGTAAATTTGCTGTCCCCTCAAAATAACTCAACACACAGCCATTAATGTCTAAACCGCTGGCATCAAAAGTGAGTACACCCCCAAGTGTAAATGTCCAAATAGAGCCCAAAGTGTCAATATTTTGTGTGGCCACCATTATTTTCCAGCACTGCCTTAACCCTCTTGGGCATGGAGTTCACCAGAGCTTCACAGGTTGTCGCTGGAGTCCTCTTCCACTCCTCCATGATGGCATCACAATGCTGGTGGATGTTAGAGACCTTGCAATCCTCCACCTTCCATTTGAGGATGCCCCACAGATGCTCAATAGGGTTTAGGTCTGGAGACATGCTTGGCCAGTCCATCACCTTTACCCTCAGCTACTTAAGCAAGACAGTGATTGTCTTGGAGGTGTGTTTGGGGTCGTTATCATGTTGGAATACTGCCCTGTGGCCCAATCTCCAAAGGGAGGGGATCATGCTCTGCTTCAGTATGTCACAGCACATGTTGGCATTTATGGTTCCCTCAATGAACTGTAGCTCCCCAGTAACAAGCAACTAGGTACACTGTCGGTGCTCTGCACCTATTCCCTGCACTCTGGTTGGTGCAAACCTCTATCCAGCTCAGCTTGTAGATGAGAACAAATAACTCGGCAACCTTCTAATGCTTCAGCCATGCAGCCCCTCACTAGACCAGGGTGGTCTGGGAACACTGTGAAACGACAAACAAACACAAGGGCGCATCGGCCTAGTGCATTATCCTTAAAACAGGTTTATTAAAATACTGAATTAAAAATACTCACAAACGAGTTCTTGATAAAAGGCACATCAAACAAGGTATAAAATCCTCAGCATCAAAATCGGGATTCGAACGTCCCCCGAAGCTGTACAGGCTAATGCACTAGGCCAGTGCGCCCTTGTGTTTGTTTGTCGTTTCAAACTGTAGCTCCCCAGTGCCGGCAGCACTCATGCAGCCCCAGACCATGACAGTCCCGTCACCATGCTTAACTTTAGGTAGGACACACTTGTCTTTGTACTCCTCACCTGGTTGTCGCCACACACGCGTGACACAATGTGAACCAAATAAGTTTATCTTGGTCTAATCAGACCACAGGACATGGTTCCAGTAATCCATGTCCTTATCTGCTTGTCTTCAGCAAACTGTTTGAGCTTTCTTGTGCATCATCTTTAGAAGAGGCTTCCTTCTGGTGCGACCAATTTGATGCAGTGTGCGGCGTATGATCTGAGCAATGACAGGCTGACCCCCCATCCCTTCAACCTCTGCAGCAATGCTGGTAAGACTTATACCTCTATTTCCCAAACACAACCTCTGGATATGACACTGAGTACGTGCACTCAACCCCTTTGGTGCACCATGGCGAGGCCTGTTCTGAGTGGACCCTGTCCTGTTAAATCGCTGTATGGTCTTGGCCACCATGCTACAGCTCAGTTTCAGGGTCTTGGCAATCTTCTTATAGCCTAGGCCATCTTTATGTACAGCAACAATTCTTTTTTTCAGATCCTCAGAGAGTTCCTTTCCATGAGGTGCCATGTTGAACTTCCAGTGACCAGTATGAGAGAGCGAAAACAACAAATTTAACACACCTACTCCCCATTCACACCTTAGACCTTGTAATACTAACGAGTCACATGACACCGTAGAGGGAAAATGGCTAATTGGTCCCAATTTGGACATTTCCACTTAGAGGTGTACTCGCTATTTTTTGCCAGTGGTTTAGACATTAATGGCTGTGTGTTGAGTTATTTTGAGGGGACAGCAAATTTACACTGTTATACAAGCTGTACACTCACTACTTTACATTGTAGCAAAGTGTTATTTCTTCAGTGTTGTCACATGAAAAGATATAATAAAATATCTACAAAAATGTGAGGGGTGTACTCCCTTTTGTATGGTTATGAACATGGAAGTTGATAGTACATCGTCTGTTTTACTGCATATATATTTCTATGACTTTATTTGGGCTTTAACCTTTTACTGTCACCGACGTCGAAAGCACTACACTACACATACTGCATCCCCTGAAAGTGTGTGTAAATCTGACAAGTTGACCGTTGGCTGTTAGATAAAAGTGATCCCTTCCATACATCCCAATCATGTTTCCGGGGCTCTGCATGCCCATAGGCGGACCCCGGACAAGCATGGCGGATGCTGTAGAATAGAGGAAAGTGAGACTAGCAAACGTCCATTTGCTGGCCTCCTTTTTCTGTTACTACCCCGGGAGCATTGTGTAAATATTCACTTCCGGGTCCATGTGTCACTTTCCTAATCTTCACTGCATTCGTTTAAATGGAGAACAGGTGGGACATTTGGGGTATTTTAGACCCCTGACATCTCATTATGACAACGTGTCACCAAAAACATCAACATTCAAAATGTAAAAAAAGCGCAAGCAATTAAAGTCATACCCAAGCGCTTAGAACCCTCCCCGGAAAATTTTTGAGCCCGCCAGAAAAAAAGCATGCATCGGGGCTCCTATTAATGAAACCGTTGATTGTGCTACACATTTTACATATTGCTGCACACACCAGAGTGAGAGCAATAATCCTAGGGCCATTATTCACGGTAACTCTATGACCTGTAGGGGGTTTTATGGAAAATATAGGCTACTGAAGTTTGCCATCATCTAACAGGCGCATGCAATTTTAACACTTGACGTGTTGGGTTTCTATTTACTCAGCACAACCTCATTTTTTTTTTAACCAAAAAATTGGGTAATATTATGCGTTTATGTGCCCTAAAATTAACTTTAGTGTATTGTAAACTGAAATTTTGCGTTTCGTAAACTCTTGCACTGGTATTGTGTGACATAAAAAAATTGGAACTACCACTGTGACGGGAGTCACTTTGGGCATGGGGGTTGTGGACCCCAAATTCCTTTAGAGAGGTCGGGGGGCACCATGCCCAGCCTTATGGGGCTCTCTTATGTTTAAGTCACCCTGCATCTGTTATGGATGCAGGGTGACCAGGAGGGTGGTGAACACTGAAATTATGGTTTGGACTACTACAAATGGGACAGTCATATTCAGGAATAATGTCTCCCTTGTAAAATGACGATTTTATTCCCTGTACAGTATGAGGTCTCTGACCAGGAAGTATAACTCCTAATATGGTCATTCCAGGAAGTTCAATGACTGTCTAACAATGTTGCTTTTGTCTGAGGTGGCTTTCCATTCATCTATTGTCAGGTGTGCTAATAAACTCACCTGCTGTCTGCTAAGGGATGTATTGACACTCAGAGTAATGTGTATTGAGGGCTCGTTAGGGAACCATTGTTCTGTGTCTGGCTATTGTGTACATTGATTGCCCCTGGGGGGCTTCTGTCTCTTTGCACATGGCAGTCCTTCTGGTCAAGCTATCTGACCAATCACTGCTGACTCATTTTCAATTCCTCATTTGCATGGCTAAGGAGGACCAGAAGGGGAACTGCAGGTACTTTACAATTGACCAATAGGAAAGCAGTTGTTGGGGGCAGGATGTTCCAAATTCTGTATAAAAGTGTGCTGTGTTCTTCCAATAAATTGTCTTCCTGTTTGAACTTACATACAGCCTGCCTGGTGTGTGTTCTAATGGATTCCGGACGGCACATAGCTGTAGTTCGGATCCCGGATCCTTGGTTGACCGAACCATCAGACGTTGCGATCTGCAAGCTGACTCACTAGAAACAGAGGAGTGTCGGGAGAGCGGAAGCGAGCGAGCAATGGTGTCTGCTTTTTAGAAAGATATATGATGCTTAGGAGTTTTAGGTGATCTTCAGGCCTCAAATGATTTTTTAAACGTGTAAAAATGCAGAAACAGCTGACAGTTATTGGGTTATAAATAACCTGCCAAAAGGTGTGGAAGGAGCTATATAAGTGAATACAGAGAAAGCAGCTGTACAGACACACCTTTGTGTCCCAATTTGACAGTCATACGGGGGCGGGGTAGTAGCCCCAAATGCAAATTGTTTGCGTTTGGGGCCTTGCACCCACCATTTCACACCTGTCAAATTAGGACATGGGGCTGTGACTATATAGCCATTGTGTCTGCATTCCCTTACATAGGCTGCTTGCATCCAGCTCTAGGTGGCTCCAGCGGCATAAACAAATACCTAATTTTTATTCTGGTGTAAGGGGCACATTCAGTCTTCATATCAAGTTAATGGTGGAATAATATACATTTTAATATATTATTAATTTTTATTCTCCAGGTCAAAACTTCAATAGCGTTTGACATCTTATCAATGATTCTCAGTGGTATAGGACTGATATTTAATACCAGGGATATGAGTAAATATTGTAATAATAGTGGAACAAACTCTGGATGTCACAGCAGAATGCAGGTAAATTTTATAGCTACTTTAAAAAAAAAAAAAAAAATGTATTATCTTTCTTGTGCCTCTATATGTAACATTTAGGGCTCCATTTATAAAGCAAGGGCCTTACTGAGGCCTATCGCTGCCTTAAAAAAATATATTTAAAAATTACATATACAGCACCCTCTAGTGTAGAGTGATAGGTGTACATCGTTGTAAGCCAGGGGCGTAACTACAGGGGTTGCAATTGCAACCGGGCCCCATGCTCCAGGGGGCCTGTGCAGCTCCCCTGTATATCTGGATAGGGGGAGCGGCAGGGGGCAGCATGTAGAGAAATCACTGTCCTCCTTTTTTCCTCCTGTAGCTGCAGGAGGAAAATGGAGGAGATTGGTATCTCTGTATGCTGCCCCTGCTGCTCCTCCTATCCAGTTCACTTGTGTTCTGCTTTCTCTGGGCCCCTGTGCGCTCCCCTGGTCCCCCCCCCACAGTGCTGCCGGCTTCCTCCCTCCCCTCTCCTGCCGGCTGCTGCAGGGGATGTGTCACATTAGAGAACCAGGAAGGGGGTCGGTAAATATGTAATTTACCAGCTCCTTCCTTTTCTGAATGGACAGAGTCATAGTCAGTGACATTGTAAAAAAATAAAATAAAATGATAAAAAATAATACAATTAAAATACCAAAAAAATAAAAACTACCCAGCAAAGGTCCCACTTGTGACCGGGCCCTGGCATTCCACCACTGTGGGGAGGCCCCAAGATGGCAGGAAGGGGGTCCGTTGCGGGACTGTAATAAAGGGCCCCACAACAAGAGTAAAGGGCCCCAGGATCAATGGGAAGAGCCCCAGGCTTGAAGGGAAGGGCCTTGGGTCAGAGATCTGGGGGGGCCTTCATTGTTTCTTGCACAAGGGCCCTGAAGGTTCTAGTTACGCCTCTGTTCTAAGCTGTAGTGTAGGTAAATTTAGCCTGGCTATGAGCCAGGCTGGGTTGAATCTGGGTCAGGGTTAAATGACTCAGGGAGGCTGGATGACTCATCAAGCAGTACCTCTGGTACCTCCCCCTACTTGCAGGAACCTTGTTGAAGCTTTGAGAAG
This sequence comes from Pelophylax lessonae, assembly GCF_965119305.1. NCBI lineage: Eukaryota > Metazoa > Chordata > Amphibia > Anura > Ranidae > Pelophylax > Pelophylax lessonae. The sequence goes on from NC_138776.1 coordinate 241,501,771, forward strand.
AATGGGTGGGGGGTTTAGGTGGAGCTGCTTGGAGTATTGAGGAGGGCCCCAGCCAGTACCCAGCAAATAGGCTGGCAGGGGGTTGGCACCTCTTAATTACTCTGGGTCATGCCGGCAGCGGTGGACGATGAAGATAGAGTGCTGAGGAGGCTGTCGGTGTCCCCTAGTCTGGGGGGGGGGGGGACCTCAGGCCTGGGGCTTGGGTGTTAGAGGGATCCTCTAATTACACACGGAGGAGTCCTGTCCTAGATGCACAGGAGAAGGAGTTAGGACAGCGGGAGAGAGTCAGCGTGTCCCGGAGATCTCTGGGGAGAAGTCATCCAGGTGGCTAGTGAGTGTGCAGTCTAGGAGGACTATGGAGAAGTAGCCAGGTGGGCTAGTGAAAGGGGCAGCTGCAGCCAGACGGCTGGCCCTTAAGAGGTGGTGCTGGAATCAGTAGCCACAGGAATGTAAACTGGACACTGAACTTTGCTACACAACCCAAGGGGCCTGGGGTCCCTACCTGTAAAGGGCATTTGCTTCAAGATCTGACTGTTGCCCTTTTGTCAGATTAACTATTAGTGTGCCAATTAGGATTTCTGCAAGCAAGTGTGCTGGAGGAAGCAGTGGAGTGTATATAGACTGTACATAGGAAAGTTGCCCTAAAGAGCACTTCTAAGTCAAGTGGGCATCTCATAATATCCCTATCCAAGTTTTATCCCCTCAATAAAAATACAAAAAACAAGCACTGGACTGTCCCTATTCACCAGCGGCTCCTACATGGTGTGCGCTACACATTTAAAAAAATCAGCAACATGCTTTACAAATGTTTATCATGTTTTGCTTGCTTCAGGATTCCATACTAAGAGGAATGGAAGTGGGGAGTCGGGAGGCATTTCCCGGAGCACTCTGCAGTAATAAGCAGAGGGAATTCCATGATAAACAACAGACTCCACACCATGGCCTACCTTTAATAAATGGGCTGTAAAATGCAAACTAAGAGTGGGTAACAATATCTGCTCTCTGTTATAAATGGATACTTAATGTGGTTAACTGCTTCAATACAAGGCCCTTTTACCTGCCCAGTCCAGTTTGCAGCTTTTAGCACTCCCCCACTTTAAATGGCTGATGCGCAGTCGTGCAACACTGTACCCAAATAACATTTTTATAATTTTTTGGTGGTTTTAGATTTCTTTTGGTGGTATTTAACCACTTCCCGACCACCCGCCACCTTTTTACTGCGGCAGGGTGACTCTCCTGCGCAAACCAATGTAGACCTACGTCGGTCGCGCACGGGAAGCTAGGCAGCGAGTGCATGCCGGCGGCGGCGCGCTCCCGCCCCCACTCGGCAGCAGGGAAGCCGATGAATGGATCAGGAGGCACCGATTGCCGCCTGACACCCACGATCTTTTACCGCTGAGGGAGAAGGACGGTCAGATGTTGTAAACACAGCTGACCGTTCTTCTCCCTGAAATGATCACGGAGCGCCTGTGATCCTTCTATATAGGATCACATGCCTCTATGGTAATTTTTAGAAGCCACGCCCCCCACAGTTAGAATCACTCCCCTAGGCTCACATTTAACCCATTGATCACCCACAGGGTTAACCCCTTCCCTGCCAGTGTCATTATTACAGTAACAGTGCATATTTTTAGCACTGATTACTGTAGTAATGTCACTGGTCCCCCCAAAAGTGTCAAAAATATCAGTTAGGGGTCCGATCTGTCCGCTGCAATGTCGCAGTCCCGCAAAAAAATCGCAGATCGCCCCCATTACTAGTAAAAAAAATAAAAATAAAAATGACATAAATCTTTCCCGTAGTTAGTAGACGCAATAACTTTTGCGCAAACCAATAAAAATACGCTTATTTCAATTTTTTTTACCAAAAATATGTAGCAGAAAACAAATTGGCCTAAAATGTTAAAAAATGGTGATTTTTAAATTATTATTTTTTGAGAATGTCAGATAGCAAAATGAGAAAAATTTTGTTTTTTTTCTGTTTTTTCAAAATTGTTGCTATTTTTTTGTTTATAGCTCAAAAAATAAAAATTGCAGAGGTGATCAAATACCACCAAAAGAAAGCTCTATTTGTGGGAAAAAAAGGACATAAATTTTATGTGGGTATAGCACTTCACGAATTGTCCGTTAAAATAACGCAGTGCCGAATCGCAAAATAGGGCCTGGTCATTAAGGGGGAAAATCCTTCCGGTCTTAAAGTGGTTAATCACCACTGGGTTTTTCATTTTATGCTATATAAATAAAAAAAGACCAAAAACTAAAAAAAAAAAAAAAAAACATGTTTTTCTTTGTTTCTGTTAAAACATTTTGCAAATAAATGTTTCTTCATGCATTTAGGCCAAAATGTATTCTGCTAAATTTTTTGGTGAAAATAACCAAAATCAGTGTATATTATTTCGTCCGTAGGAAAGTTCATAAACTATGGCATGGTAAGAAATCAGCAAATATTCACCTTAGCTGCTGCCTGTACTGGAATGCTGATCTGATTCTGAAACATGTTCTGTTGAAGCTTAGACAAAAATGGACACTGCTGGAATGTCAATCAATGAATTCCCCTGCGGCTCTCACTGGTTCCTTCCTCTGACCTCCATGTTAATACTGACTCCCGTGCTAAGTGGAGGTCAGGGAGAGGAACCAATGAGGGCTGCAGGGGACTGAGGTGATCGACACTCCAGCTGTGTCCATTTTTGTATGGAATTCCAGTACAGACTGCAGCTAAGGTGAATATTTGCTGATTTCTTTTACAGGTATGGCCTGGTTTTTAGTGATAGGGTCATTTTAATTATTTATTTATTTATTTTTTGTATAAGTAGTCCAAGATATCTCATTGGTAATCAAAGTGATGAGCAATAAGAGCTGCAGGGGAATCAGGAGATTGACATTAGAATCAGCAGAAGATTTCTCAGGACCAGAGCAGAGTTTGGTGGTACAAGTAGCAGGCAAGGTACCAACAGTCCATTCACGCCAGCAGTGTTGGCTGCATTTGGTTGATGCAATCCGAATGCAAAAGCAAGACAATTTGCCTTATGTCCTATTGCTTAGGTTTACATCACATTCAGTTCAGTGATGTCCCCTGGGTGTTGATGCTTCTCTATGCAATGCTGGTAGCTCCTACCAGGCTGCAGTGGTGTAGCGTGGGGGGTGCAGGGAGGGCCGGACACACTGGGCGCAACATCTGGGGGGGTGCATCCGCAGTGTCACTCTGTCTGACATACACAGTTCACACACTGTCTGTGGCTGCCTCCATCTTTACGCTGGAAGATGTCCAGTGCAGCCGCCCTATGGCTGAAAATGGCGGGTTGGGGTGGGGCTGGACTGTGCCTCACCTGTCCATTGGTGTAGGGTGGGGTGGCGTTGCAAGCCAAACCCTGCCTATGCCGCCTCACCTCACTGCTCAGTCAGTTTAGCAGCGAGTGAGTCAGCAGCCTGGCGCTGTCACAGAGTGGGTTTTTTTTTTAATCACCTGATTAGAACCAGAGGCTCTAATAGGCTTCAAAAAAGGGTGGACCCAGGGGCACAGAGCAGTGCGCCCCGAGCCCACCCATTGTGTGACAATAACGAATGAAAATTCTGCATTGAAAGGGGGCACGCTGGTCATTCTGCATTGAAAGGGGGCACGCTGGTCATTCTGCATTGAAAGGGGGCACGCTGGTCTCTCTGCATTGAAAGGGGACAGGCTGGTCATTCAAACTTGTATTTAGATGCATTTTACTTTAATTACATCAGTATTTTCATGACAAACAATACGTGTGCTTAGGGGGTAAGGGTTTCTTTAACTAATCTAGTGGAAGAGACTTGAGTGCTAAAATCCCGCTAGTTAGGGGGCGCAAATTACCTGCCTTGCCCCGGGTGCTGACAACCCACGCTACACCACTGGAGGCTGTCCTAGGTAATGTCCACATGTGATGCTCAGCCTACATGATTGAAAGGGCTGAAATCCAATGAATGAAAGGGGTAGGACTGGGACAGTCAGGGTAGATAGAAAAAGTCTAGATGATATTGGATGCCGTCCAGCCAGGAAATAAGGTAGGTTCTATCTGACTTGCTGCAGCTTCTAATGCACACAGTGAAATCAGACTAAACTTTTTTAACTGTACAAGACTAAAAGTAAGGTTGGGAAGACCTACTTTTAGGAATCAGTTTTGGGCTGCTGAAAATCTTCTCAGACAATCATAAAGGCTCCATTTCACTTGTCAGCTGCCAAGGTTGCTCAGGCACGGGTAACTGAGATGTCTGGAGTTTACTCTTAAAAACCCACATTAACACCAGAAACACATCCATGAATCAGCAGCAAATAATGTGAATGGCATATGTGCCCTGGTAAACACTAACCAAAATGCTTATTTGTATCTTTTTTTGTCTATTTAATATTTGTATTAATTTTCTGTCTGCACAGTTTGGTGCCATGGATACCACTTACATCCTCATTAGTTCAAATGTGGTGCTGCTATGTTTGTGCCTAGCTGCCTCTGTCATTGGGATCCACGTGCTGTGTCTACCAAGAGAAACACCCCCGGTAAGAGACCTAAGAATGAAATCGAAACATGGCAATGGGGCTGTGCTTGCAGTCTAATGCCCCGTACACACGCAGCGATTATCGGCCGACCGATCGTCCGTCTTTTGTCCAGAGTGGTGTTTTGTTGGTTGGAATGTGCCTAGACTGCACACGAATTTTCTCGCCCAACAAAAATCTACTTCAGAAGTGATGTCATGTGTTAGTTTGATTTCTTTGTGTTCTTTCTTCTCTGAGCATGCCCAGTCTTGCTCATAAGATTTTTCCCTGTCGAAATCTGTACTGACTGCACGAAAATCGGCCGTGTTTTGACGGCCAACAAAAATGTTATAGTCTGCACACCAGATTTTTTTCGGCCGAAAAGTCGGAGTCGGTTGTCGGAAGCATCATGCTAACAAGCCGAAAATCGGCAGATCGGACGTTGGACGAAAATTCCCTGCCAATTTTCGACGCGTGTGTACGGGGCTTAAGGGTCATGAAAATAAATTCCTAGAAAATTAATTGTTTATTGACTGAGATCCTTAGCATAGAAATGTTTAGTTGTTTCCCTTATTAACACGATAAGCAAGACCAAGAAGTCCAACTTAGAAGTCCATTGCTTGCTGGAAGAAAGTCCAACCACAAAAATTAAATAGTTCTCACACATTGAGGTGGTGTCCCACCAGCTGGTGAACTCTCTAAATGGAGCTCTGTGTCCCAAGAAAACACAGGACCATGTGCGAGAAGAACTTAACAAAAAAAAAAACTAAAGAATGGTGCAAACTTCATTGTCTTCAAGCTCTAAAGTCTTCAGCAGAATCATCAGCATGTGGGCATGTGCTTGGTTGTCCTAGCTGTAAGCCCAAGGGGTTCCTAAAGCTACACCAGGCAGTGGACGGGTTCACTCATCCTGCATATGGGGTACCTAACCTTTCCATGTACACGCTCATCAATGCCCTGAGACAATGCGGAGGGTTGAGTTTAGGTGAAATCAACCTTAAGGCAGGCCCCCAAGTTAGAGATAAGCCGTTTACCGAGTGCAAAAAACGTACATACAAATGTACATAAATGTGAGTCCCAGTGAAACATGTTGTCCCATTTCACTGCACACCTTGACTGTGAATTACTGAAATTAGGAGGGAGACCACTGAGCCTATGCACAGTCCACCCATCCAGCGTACTTCTGCCACCTCACTCCCAATGCGGTCCTGCAGAGCACCTGCACAATTCAATACAAGAGTGTCCCTCATTTACTATTCTAGGTTGTGGCTGTTCAGACATACCTTGTAAACAGTGCTTTAAGTGGGCCGGTATGCACTGGTACTCAGTACCGCCACTTCCAAATATGGCTCTTGAGCATACCGCCTAAGTGTACCAGTAAGCTAATTTTGGACATCTGCGCCCTCAATTGCCCTCCCCCCAATAATATTTTCCACTCCAGAGCCAGACCAGTCACCACCAGTGAGTACCCCTGCTCCGGAGTCCCAGCCCAGGCCAAGGGGGGTGCTCTGTGGGGACCCTGATGTGGGGTGGGGGAATGTATAGACTATAATAGAGTTACTTAAAGCACTGCTTGTAAAGGTAATAGTCCATTAATGGTGACAGTCCATAGCTTGGCAGTCTCCGGAAAGCTGTCGCCTTTGTGAGGACTACAGGGCCAAGCAATCCCCTTCCGCAGTACGATGTCACGCATCGCAGCACTGGGATCCAGCAAGGCCCTTGGTACCCAGCCTTCTCCCTTATATATCAGAGTCACAGTCAGGTAGGCTGGGTCCAGAAAGCATAGGAAACCAAACAAAAGAAATGTAATCTTGTAATTTGTCCTGCCTTTGATAGCCACTACTGACACACCTTCAGTTGTGTCAGATGCCTTCATCCCACACTGCCCATTGTGGTTTCATCTGCTGGACCCTATATCACTACAGGTCACAAGGAGTGTGTTGGATGTGAAGGATCTAATGGAGGTTTTAGTGCTTGAAGACAGCATATTTCGGACAGGCCACCCACCAGAGAGGTGAAGATCCAGATTCCTCTATTGCAGGGACCATTCTTTAGATTTATTTAGGAAAGGGACACCAAACCCACCTCTACACTACTGAGTAGCCCCCCAGTACATCCACACTTTGGCAAGCTCCCTGCCCATCATATGACATAGCTTAGGCCTAGTGGTTGGCTGCCCAGAACACTGCCTTATAAAAGGGTGGCAGGATTACCTGTTGCCCCCACACTGAGACATGTTGGCTTTATTAAGAAGGTGAAGGGATTGGGGTGGAGGATGATTAGTCCACAAATTTGCTTTTAAGTCATCTTGTCACATATTAACCACTTGACCTCCCGAAGATTTACCTCCTTCGTCACCAGGCCATATTTTGCGATACGGCACTACGTTACTTTAGCTGACAATCATGCAATGCTGTACATAAATGAAATTATATCGTTTTTTTCCCCCCAAAACATATAGGGCGATCAAAGGGTTAAATATGAACCTAACCAGTGTTTATGTGTGCACTGTGAGGTACTGTTACTGTGGAATATGCTGTTTTTTATTCCCTGCCTTCCAGAGAAACAAAAACCAGCACATCTCTGCTGACAGGACAGAGTTCTGTCTTTTTTACATAGGCAGAGCTCTGTCCTGTCTTCCTCCTTGTCAATCGGCTAGTGCAGGCGGTCATCCATTGGCCAACACCTGCTGATCCGCTTGGCGCGCAAGTGACGCGCATGCGCGTGCCCTACCCGGAAGAGCAGAATTACGTATGTATATGTGATTCTGTGCAGCTGGCCTGCAATGTATCAGTAAAACTACAGTGGCTGGTCGTCAACTGGTTAAAATAAATTTCTCTTTCATTCATTGACGGACACAGCTCCTTAGGATTCTTGACCGTTGGGTTATACTGCCCCTACAGGAGTAGGACACTAGGCAGAAAAATAACTTTACTACGCCTATGGGCAGTTCCAGGTGGTATATTCCCCCTCTCTGCTATAGGTACTCAGCTTTTTTCTGCCTAGTCAGGAGAAAGGACCTAGTTCCTGGGTTCTCTGGTCATGCCATTTTTTTCCCCTTTTAAATGGCTTTTTTTTCTCCCGTTCTCCCAGACTGGGCAACGGACTGGATAATCTAGATCCAGTGGTCACCCCAGTCTGGCCAGCAAGTGTGGGCCACCTGGCCACGCACTCCCTGGTGCATACCTTTATTCAAGGGGTTCGACATCTGACTCCACAGGTGCGGTCTCCCCTACCGCCTTAGGATCTGAACTTGGTGCTTTCAGTTCTCTTCTAGTCGAATTTGAACTGTAAACAGATTTCTGAAATCAAAGACTGTGTGTGTTATTAGAGTACCATTTGGAAATATTGCTGTTTTTGTTAAGCCAAAGATGATTTAAAGAGTCGTAATCATTTGATGAAGATTTTTCTTTTGTTTGTTCACTTTGCCTCATTCGAATAAAAAAAAAATCTAAGGTTTTCGATTCGACCGATTCAAAATGTATCGATTCCAATGTTTAGAATCGAAAAAATCAGTAAATTCAAAATAGACATAAAAACGAATTCCGAATACGAATTCCGAACACAAATTGAAAAAATTGACCGAAATTTAACAAAACGAAATAACTAGATTAACAAATCTAAATGAAACCAAACAAAACCTATTTTTTTCATCAAGCACATGTCTACCCAGTTATATTATTATGTACATTTAGGAAAGAATCCAGGCCTTTTTTTAAAGCAATCTACTGAGCTGGCCAGAACCACCTCTGGATGGAGTCTATTCCACATTTTCTCAGCTCTTGCGGTGAAGAAACCTTTCCTCTAGACTGTTTTCCTCTCACACCAGTTGTACAAAAAATTGGCCAGTACGTTTGGCACTGTGTGTGGCAGAGTTAACGCAGCAAAAGAGGCAATATTGTTGCAGGACACAAATACACTTAGACAAGTATACTCAGATAACACCCCACTTCAATATGTGGTATTGGGGGGCCACTGGTTTATCACACCAGTTCTACAAATAATTGGCCAGTAACTGTTGTCACTGTGTGTAGCAGAGTTAACGCAGCAAAAGAGGCCACATTTTTGCAGGACTAAAATACACTCTTATAAAAGTATACTGTTAAATAACACCCCACTTCAATATGTGGTATTGGGGGGCCACTGGTCTATCACACCAGTTGTACAAAAAATTGACCAGTGAGTTTGGCAGAGTTAACGTAGCAAAAGAGGCAATATTGTTGCAGGACACAAATATACTTATAAAAGTATACTCAGATACCCTTTTGTAGTATTGCTGCAGAAACGCTGAACACACCAGTCACAATGCTGCACAGTGCACAATACAAATCTGTTACGAACCTCAGCGTAAAAAGGAATGAAACCACCGTTTAGTGGATGTACCACCTTTTGCAGCATGTACGAATTACCCCTGTAGCACGCCAGCATACGAATAATCATCCAAAGAGAGCCCCAAATAATCGAACGGCTTTCTGTATAATAAATCCCCCTCCAAAAACGAGACAAAGCTCCGAGTTGAGGATAAAAACAGGAACTGTTTATTACATTCCAAGACATACAGTTACACACAGCTAAGGGGCACTCCCCTTAGCCTTGCAGGGGGGGGGGGGGGAATGAGACAAGGACCAACCAACAACCAATGAGAACTGAACATTTGTACATTTGAAACAGGCAGTCTTAATACACACCCCCTGCGGAGGGATGTCTCCAGCCCAGCTGAGGCTATTGTCTGTATCATGAATCCACACACTTAGACACAGGAACAGGAGGGGGGGGGGGATGGGCTGTAACATTACATTAACTCAATGGCATGAGTCCTGCCATCTTCCTTTGTTCAGAGGATGAATAAAGAGGAAATAAAATGCAATAAAAGTGCAATGTCCCAAACTCATAGGAAAATGACACAAAGGGTTTTACAATCCAGGGACAGGGTGATCCGTCACCCATAGTGACGGTTAGTACCGTCACATCTCTTCCCCCCAAAGGTAGACTAATTCCAGGTACCAGACCTCCAACTGGTCTGTGCCTGAATTAGTCGGGTAACAAGTCCCAAAGAGTCAATCCAGGGAGTTCCAAGTAAATCTGCCATGGCCCTCCCCTCCCAAACCAAAACCTATCCCAGATGACCGCACTCCATCCAAACATTCAAGCATCTGGACCTCAGAATGTAAGCAGGTCTCTGTGATGTGGGCCCAGGATCTGGACCGGCAGGAACGCTGAGGTCAAGTGGCCTAGGTCGTTCCCCAGTAAGACATCGGTGGGGAGCTCCTGTATCAACCCCACATCAATCATACCAGACCCAGCACCCCAATTCAAGTGGACCCTCGCAGTGGGTATCTGGTGCACCCCTCCCCCTGCTACCCGTACCACTACTGAACCTCCAGTTCGGGCGGCATCTGGGACCAAATGTCGCTTGACCAAAGTGAGAGTGGCTCCCGTGTCTCGGGGACCTCGCACAGGCTTTCCGTTTAACTGGACAGATTGGCAATGGTGCTGGCGGTTCTCTGTAGCGGCTTTCACTGGGTCAGCTTCGTGAAGGGTACCCAATTGCATCTCGGTGGGTTTGAATATTGGTATGACTGGGGGAGCCTCTGCGTGATAGTAGGGGACCGTTGTCTTTACTGGAGGGGGTGACCCTGGTCGGATCCATGCAGCTTGGTCCCTGCTCTGGGTACAGTCTCGTTGGTAGTGCCCAACCTGCTTGCACCTGTAGCACTGTATTCCACTGTGGGATTGGTATCTGCGTGCCTGCGAGTTGGAGGAGTCCCCCCCTCTCTGTGGTAGGGGTGGTCCAAGATTGGTAATCCGGGGCTTGAGCATTGGTCTGAGGCAAGGTTGTTTCTGCCTGTGGCCATGGTAATAGTGGACGGCTTGGACCGGGTTTGCTTCATGGAGGACGCCCCAACATTCCTCCTGCTCAATGCAGTGAGCAGCAGGCTGGTAGTTGCGTGGATTTCCGCCGGCTGGCCGTCTCCATGACTGCGCCTGGTTGGCTGTGTTCAACGGGCACTCCGGCCTTTTGTGCCCAAGCTGTTTGCATCCAAAGCACCGGATGGGTTGCGAATAATCCCTGGAGTTAAAACGGGGTGGCTGGGCATAGCTGTCGGTTGTAGGCAAAGCCGGGGTGTGGTGTGCTGGAGCCTGGTAAATAGTAGTATTGGTGGGTGCTGCTTGTCGGTATTCCACCCTGGCAGGAGCTTTGGGCACATTATCATCCAGCTTACGAGCGTCTGTATATTCATCTGCCAATCGAGCGGCTTCCGGGAAAGTGGAGGGTTTACGGTCCCGGACCCATTCTCTGACCCCGGCAGGTAATTTGTTGAAGCAATGTTCCAACATAAACACTTGTAAGATCTCCTCCCCAGATACAGCTTGGCATCCTGCCATCCAGTGGGTTGCTGCATGGTGTACTCTGCATGCCCACTCCATATAGGAGTCACTCGCTTGCTTGGGGGTCTCTCTGAACCTCCGCCGGTATACTTCTGGCGTTACTGCATACCTGGCCAACAGGGCATCTTTAACGGCCTGGTAATCTATAATGTCCTCCTCTGGGATGGCCCGAAAAGCATCGCTGGCCCGGCTGGACAATTTCCCAGAGAGGATGGTGACCCATTTGTCCGTGGGCACCCTGTGTAAGGTACACTGCCTTTCAAAGTCTGCCAAAAATCCATCAATCTCCCCCTCAGATTCCACAAAAGTTTTAAACGCAGCAAAAGGTACCTTCTTTCTTCCCACATTATTATGGGGTGCCTCCGCTGCTGCAGCTCCTCTTCCTTGCAGTTGGGCTGTTACCTCTGCTTGCACTCGTTCCACAATGTCAGCTGTAGGGTTGGGGCCAAAATGTGCCAGCCTTATTTGCACTGCCCGGTTAAATTGTATTTCCTCGGGTGTTAAATCCAAGATGCCGGTCACATTAGCTCTCTCCCTTTCTTGTGCTGCATCCATCTCCAACAATTGAGCAATAATCTCTCTTTTCTTTAAATTACCTGCTGGTCGTCCTCTGCGTTGCAATAACTTTTTGAGGGTAAACCGTTTCAGCTCCTCATACTGCATCGGTAGCTGTTCTGGGCGGTGGGACTCATCCCGTCGCTTGCCACCAATTGTTACGAACCTCAGCGTAAAAAGGAATGAAACCGCCGTTTAGTGGATGTACCACCTTTGCAGCATGTACGAATTACCCCTGTAGCACGCCAGCATACGAATAATCATCCAAAGAGAGCCCCAAACAATCGAACGGCTTTCTGTATAATAAATCCCCCTCCAAAAACGAGACAAAGCTCCGAGTTGAGGGTAAAAACAGGACTGTTTATTACATTCCAAGACATACAGTTACACACAGCTAAGGGGCACTCCCCTTAGCCTTGCAGGGGGGGGGGGGGGGGAAATGAGACAAGGACCAACCAACAACCAATGAGAACTGAACATTTGTACATTTGAAACAGGCAGTCTTAATACACACCCCCTGCGGAGGGATGTCTCCAGCCCAGCTGAGGCCATTGTCTGTATCATGAATCCACACACTTAGACACAGGAACAGGAGGAGGAGGGGGGGGGGGATGGGGGAATGGGCTGTAACATTACATTACATTAACTCAATGGCATGAGTCCTGCCATCTTCCTTTGTTCAGAGGATGAATAAAGAGGAAATAAAATGCAATAAAAGTGCAATGTCCCAAACTCATAGGAAAATGACACGAAGGGGTTTTCAATCCAGGGACAGGGTGATCCGTCACACATAGTGACGGTTAGTACCGTCACAAAATCCACTATAATATGCTTTCTATATTCGAAAGTATATTAAAAGTGGATTACACCCCTATATAGTGCACTGCACATCTATAACAAATACCAGTCCTTAAAATGACTTTTGTGGACCTTAACAGAGCGATTTGTGTAACTGACAGTCTGTCCCTGCTACACACATCCAACCTCTCCCTACACTGACAAAAAGCAGAATGTGAAATAGCCGCCAGGTCAGGTCTGATTATAAGGTAGGGGGACTGTCCATGTACTGAAATGTTTCAATTGGCTGTCCCGTTCCACCTGATGGCTGTGTCATGGGTCAAAGTTCTCCCCAATGTAAACTAATATGGCCGCCACGAAACAACGCCATATGTTCACAAAATCGCCGGGCTGCGAACAAGCAAAGTTCGCCGCAAACCGACCGCCGGGCGAACCGCAAAGCCATCTCTACCCACCAACCAAAACTAGTGGTGTGTAGATGAGGGAGGAACAGGGGGATTGCCAAAGAGTGTAACCACTGGGGTATGTGCCGAACGTAAAGGCCATTTTCTACAGCTTGTGTCCTATATGTGTACTGAGTGAGGGAGGGTTGGGCTCAAAATAGCTTTGCGGTAATTTAGAGGAGTCCACAGGATGAGTTCCATTGCAAGTGGAGAGCAAGCCTGGGCTTCCAGTGGGACCCAGTTAGGGCGATAGTATCAGCTATGAAGTTGGCATAGCTGAGCTAGTTTGCTAGCTGTGTAATATTTTTAAAACAGTTTTTAAGCTGATTTTAATAAAGTATACTGCAATATGATACCATGTCTTTTCTTTACTACTTTCTCTACTTTGGTGTTAAATACCGGAGTTCTGGCAGCAGATAGCTGCCATAACCCCAATATTTTCTTACACTGCCAGTTGTCCACTTTCAGGCCACGGGATCACTTTTATGGGCGGCGGAAGAGGCGCCCATCCCCTCCCGCCACTTCCCGATTGATTTCCCGCTTACCAGAGCCGTCCGTAGCAGGGAAAACGATCCGATCTGATCGCCTGATGGGCAGGAGTGAGGGCAAGATGGCCTTGGAGGTCGTCAAACGTCACTTCCGCCCAACAGCCTTAAAGTACCCAATTTGTTTTTATTTTTTTACTTCTTAGTGTAAATGTGACATCTGAGGTCTTTTTGACCCCAAATCTCACACTAAAGAGGACCTGTCCTGCTTATTTCTATTACAGGGGATGTTTACATTCCTTGTATTAGGAATAAAAGTGATCACATTTTCTTTTTTTTTAAAGGGAGAGTGTAAAAATAAAAAATAGAAGTGAAATTAAAAAAAAATAAAAAATTAAGCGCCCCGCCCCTCCCAGCTTGCACGCAAAAAGCGAGCGCATATGCAAGTCTCTCCCACATATGGACACAGTGTTCAAACCACACATGTGAGGTATCGCCGTGATCATTAGAGCGAGAGCAATAATTCTAGCACTAGAACTCCTCTGTAACTCTAACCTGGTAACCTGTAGAAGTTTTTTAAAAAGTCGCCTATGGAGATTTTTAAGTACCAAAATTTGTCGCCATTCCACGAGCGTGCGCAATTTTGAAGAATGACATGTTGGGTATCAATTTACTCGGTGTAACATTATCTTTCACTTAATAGAAAAAAATTGGGCTATCGTAACTGTTTTCTTATTTTTTATTTTAAAAAATTGTTTTTTCCCCCCAAAAATTGCATTTGTAAGACCACTGTGCAAATACGGTGTAACATAAAGTATTGCAACAATCTCCATTTTATTCTCTAGGGTCTCTGCTAAAAAAAAAAAAAAAAAAAAAAAAATATATATATATATATATATATATATATACTGTATAAATATATATATATATATATATATATATATATATATATATATATATATATATATATACACACACTGTATATATGTGTATATATATATAATATAATGTGTGGGGGTTCTAAGTAATTTTATAGCCAAAAATACAGATTTTATCTTGTAAACAACAAGAGTCAGAAAAGTGCTTAATAAGGATGTTCACTTTTGACACTTCTTGGACCTATTTTGGGTATCATCTCCCTGATGAGGACGCACTGTTATTCGTTGTATTATGAGTTGTGTACGAGCGCTGCACTTTTTGTTTATTTCCCTTTTTTTTATGACTGTGGTTTTGTTCATTTTTATTACACAACGGTATGACCTATTTGTTTCTTTATATTTCCAGCCGGAGGTGATAGAAAATTATTTCATTCCACCAACAGTTCCGCCGGAATTCTTCCAAACCTCTTTCCAGCTCCCACCAGTGCCACCACCACCATACAAGGAAAGCGAAGATGACGAAACACCGCACTAGAGACACATTTGTGCGCCTTTGAACAATTGTGATATTAAGGGAGTTTGTCAGATGCAATACACAATTTTTACTTGTGACTTTATTTGACATTGAGAGTCACTATAATGCCAGGCGTGAAGAGGGTGTAGATAGAATCTAACATTCTACACAGAACAGTACTGCAGAAGTGCTCTGATTGAAAGAGAAGCTCAGAATGAACTGGATGCATGAAATGTGATACAACAGAAGCTCATGGATGCCGAACTGCGAACCCCACCCCTGTAATTCTGTTACAGCATATCATTACTGGTGACAATGTGAAGTCAATGATTGAATGATGTTGCAAGCAGGGTAAAGAGGGTAAAATTGATACATTAAAGCACAAATGTCTAATTATAATACTATATATATATATATATATATATATATATATATATATATAATATATATATATATATATATATATATATATAAATAAACATATATATATATATATTTTTTTTATTTACACACATATGTGTATATATATATATATATATATATATATACTGTATATATATATATATATATATATATATATATATATATATATATATATATATATATATATATATATATATATATATATATATATATATATAATGAGCTTTCACCACCAGCCCCAGGCTACAAAGCCTGAACTTCTGATTGGTGGAACCATTACATATCTTTGCTGTTTGTTCAAATGTATTAACCACCAGTTCTCACTGACAATTTATAGAATAATGTTTCTTTGAACAATGTTCCATGCTTAGAGAAATGTAATCTATTTTTTGTTCTGTAACTAAGGATCCACAGGAGTGAAGACTCCTAATTCCGAGACTGCTTCGGTCTTACTAACTTTGCGGAATCATGCTGATTGGCTTCATGGCAGCCAATCAAGCTGATCACATGGGTTTGTTTGCAAAATACACCTATTGGCTAAGCTGTCACCTTGCCTTGGACAGGCTTACATTCTCACTGTATCAAACAGCAGGGTGCAGCTCCACTAATAACAATGATCAGTCCAATAAAGGAATGTCCATATATTAAAAAAAAAAAGTTTTATCTGAAAGAGTCCCCACACCAAATGCTGTGAATCCTGGAAGCACACGTCACCGCTGTGAAAAAAAGAGGGGGTCCTGCTTACCAGATTGTGTTGACTCTCAAATTATAGAGAAGTCAACACACGTAAGTAGAAAGCCCATGTGATCGATCTATGGCTGGACCAGAAATCCACTGTGTCATCTGAGTTGAAGCAACAGTTCACCTCCTCTACAAACTCCTATTACACTCCCAGCCAGGAGGTAAACAGACACACCTCAGGAATGTAAAAATACTGACAGAGTAAGAGTTCTTAACAATTTATTTGGATAAAACAAAGATGTACACTCACTGTATAAGAACGGATAAAAACAAATCTTTCAGTAAACAATGATGGCCATGGTGTAGCGTGTTTGCGTCATGTCGTTCCGGCCTTACGCATTTCATCATCAATAGACGTCATTAATTGGAGTTTGGAGCATAGAAACTTGTTTGGTGCGCTGAAAACTTTGCTGCGCTGAAAAGCGCACTTGTGGACATTAATACGCGCCAACTGCCCTTAATCCCATTTGTATAAGGTTAGCCAAGCGCTCGGCAGCAAAGAAAGAAACAGACCCTTGCTGTAGTCAATTAGATGCCAACTGAAGGGTCTCTCTGTGTCCTACAGAGCTCAGGTTTATTTACAGAACAAAAGGGGGTTACAAGGGAGTGGCTTCAAGACCACCAATCACAGACATGTATACTTTCAAAAGTACAATAGAAAAGGGGAGTGAATGTTTATGGAATAACTTGGCCGTGTGCAGAGACCCTAACTGCCAAGTGAACAAAGCAACATGGCTGCCACATGGGCTCTCATGGACTCGGCCACGCTAATTCACAAGCATGCACTGTCATCGTAACCTGTTAGAGTGGATCCTATTTAATATAGTTCATATACACCATAAATGAAATATGGGTGAGGCGAGGTCCAAGCCACAGCTTGTGGGAGGACCCCAACCGTCCCAATAAAAGAAATGGGATGATGAGGAGGGTTACTAATTGGGTGAGTCTAAGTTCAAATTGAACAACACATTTTATTTAAATATAACATCCATTTTATTAATGAGCAATAAAAGATTAAACACCGTTAAAAAGTTTTAGGCTGAAGGCAGTCCAAATCTGACATAATACATAATATGTAACCGTTGTAGTCATGACCAAATAGGGACGGGTCTGACGCATTTCACAATCTAGCTTTTTCAAAGACCACTTTTGGCATCCCAGGTGGACTATTACAAAAAGAGAGTATAACAATTAGGAAAAAAAAGACATACAGTTCATAAACAGTGCATCATATCTTTACTCATCAAAATGTTTAAAAAAAATGTTATAAATGTTAAATGTTTAATGCTCACCAAGTTACATAAAAACTCATTTGAGGAAGGCTGTGAACTCCGGACACTGATCGCCCTGCCGATGCCGTAGATAGCCCAAGAGAGCCACACAGAGGAGGCTATGGCACCCAGGTGTACCACAGAGGCCAAAACAAGGGACCAACCACGGGGAGGGGTGTTGAGTCCAGTACCCTCGGACCAGTCAAATTAGACTGATGTGGAACAGACAGAGAAGTATCTAATCTATCACCCAGTGCACCGCATAGTTCCCATTTAAAAAGAGAGGGAGGGGAAAAGAAAGCGAAGTGGTAATAGTAATGACTAATTCTGGGATAACTGCCAACATAACTGCTTCAACCCAAATTAGCAGAAAAGTCCACCAACCCACATCCCTTTACGATACAACATATGCAGGATAGGGCTGCTGGGTCAAAATGGCAAAACCTTTAGGAAAGGAGTTCTCATTAGCACTTAATATATAAAAAGAAAAATAGCAGGCATGACAAAGTCAATCAAAAAAGAGGTTTTTTTTTCCCTGTCCTTTAATTAAGCTTAGCGTTCTTGCTTCCAGCCCCCTGAATATTAACATACGAGCAGGGGCAAATAGTGTGACTAATATCTTATTGTAAGTGCTCGGAACATTTTCAACCATATTACAGAGAACTCCAAAATCCATCTCGAGACTAAGGGGAACCAAGCCATACATCGTGTTGGTAAAGATTAGTTATACCAATCATATAAAGGTCTGCCAGAATACTGACAACTCCTACCTTAGTGTCCATATGCGTGCAAGATTTAAGGCGATAGAATGAAGTCCGTCCGAGGGGGGAGACGCAAGACAGCCGAAACCTGAGCCGCGCGTTCATATAAACTATATTTGATAGTGATCATGATATTTTTCCAGTTATTTTATCTGCAAAAGACAATAGCAGCAGTATTTCAATCATATGGTTAAAATATGATAGAAAGATGCCAGCCATTAATCTTCGTAAAGGGCAGATATTATTAAAACAATAAGAATTCCACACCACAAACATATCTCCGCAGTGAATACCGGGGCCCCGGCTGGCTGATATACATTTGTGCGATGGAGTTCTCCTTGCACTGCCATAGATCCGGACCGGCACTGCCGATAGGTATGATCAGGATACAAGTAGCGTGCAGTCTCCATCTAATGGAAGGTTTCCACAATTACAGGTCTTTCCTCAAGGCCAGTTAAAGCAATATTCGCTGTGCATAGTGATTAAACTGACACTGGGAGACCTCATGGCAATTTAACTAAAAACACATTCTAACGAAATATCCACATAAATATTAATAACATTTCCACAACAGTCATCGGAGGTATCTATACGGTGAGTGTACATCTTTGTTTTATCCAATAAATTGTTTAGAACTACTACACCATATTAGTATTTTTACATTCCTAAGGTATGTCCGTTTACCTCCTGGCTGGGAGTGTAATAAATATTTGTAGAGGAGGTGAACTGTTACTTTAACTCAGATGACACGGTGGATTTCTGGTCCAGCCATAGATCGATCACTTTGGCTTTCTACTTACTTGTGTTGACTTCACTATAATTTGAGGGTAAACACAATCTGGTAAGCAGGACCCCCTCCTTTTTCACAGTGGTGACGTGTGCTTCCAGGATTTACAGCATTTGGTGTGGGGACTCTTTTAGATACAACTACTTTTTATTTTTTTTATATATGGACATTCCCTTATTGGACCGATCATTGTTATTAGTGGCGCTGCTCCCTGCTTTTGTTATAAAGTTGTGGGTGTACAATTTTACCTATTGGTGCTGGCTGCCGATAGATATTCATTTATTTAGTTTTATTACTGAGCGCAGATAATATTTGTTCATATTTTACATTCTCACTGTGCAATATAATATTTACAAAAAAAAAGAAAGAATATTTTAATTTTTTTTAAAATCTTAAAAATGTTTAAAAATTGCAATTCATGCTTAACAATATTTAAGGTTTGTTAAAAATGTTTAAAATAATATTATTTTTTAATATTATATTGTATTGAGTGTAAGTCTGTCCAAGGCAACATGTTTTTTTTTTTTTAGTTTAAACTGACAAATCGACAAAAATGTTTAAAAATTGCATTTTACACTTAACATTTTTTGCCTATTTGTCAGTTAATACAAAAAAAAAAAGAAGAAAAATCACATTGGACAGGCTTACATTCTCACTATACAATATAATATTAAAAAATAACACCCGAGATGTTCTTCTTACTAACTGTTAAATAAATATATAAATATATGAAAGGTCACTGTAGTAGTGCAGTTTTTTATTTTATTTTTTTAAAGTAACCTCTATAGTCATCTGGCAGTATGCTCCCATCCTAATTGTGGGCATGTGAAGCCCACTAGTGTTTTCTTCCGGGAATAGGTGCTGCTGGTTCCCCTCCCTTTTCAAAAATGGCGCTTAGCACCGCCTTGCATTGCGTCATTTCCTGTTTGAAAATAACGCAATGCTAACAGGCGGCGATGCCCACTGACTCCTAAAAATGGTGACACACATCTGCTAGGTGCCAAGTCGCCGCAGGATATGACGTACCTCGCTGCGGCGCCCTAAAGAGCTAATAAGAAGAATACACCATGGAAACAAGGTAAACAAATAAAAAAAAAAAATTACCAATGTTGGTTAAACTTGCTGGATTGAAGCGATTGATGCAATGAAAATGTGGGTGGAACTCGGCTTTCAGTGTAAATTACAATTTTTAAACAGATTTGTTTTTTTGTCAGCTTATTATAGAAAAAAAATCCTTTTGCTTTGGACAGTGTAGGTAAAGTGCAAGAAAGGGTTGAAAACGGCGCTACCTTAGTGCAATAAATAATAAGGTGCAATCAATTGCAATCAACTCATAAATAAAGGGGTGTGACCCATAAAACCATAAAAGAGGTAAAATAAATATATACTGTGTATTTGGGTAGATTCAAATGGAACCGATTAAATCTCCCAATGTGTGGTAGGTTCAACCCAAAAGTGCTGAAGTGCAATAAATAAAATTGATGACATAGACAAGTGAATTTATTTTTGTGATAAAAATTATATAAATACAGTGCAAGTAGTACAATCTCACAATGCAATATAATATTTAAAAAAATTATTAATAATTTAGACATCTAAAAAAAAAAAAAAACTTAAAAATGTTAAGTGTAAAATGCAATTTTTAAGGCCACTTTTTTGCGATTCGGCGCTGTGTGACTTTAACTGACGATTGCGTGGTCGTGCGATGTCGTACCCAAACAAAATTTACGTCCTTTTTTTCCCACAAACAGAGCTTTCTTTTGGTGGTATTTGATCACCTGTGCGATTTTTACTTTTTGCGCTATAAACAAAAAAATCGTTTATTTTGAAAAAATAACAATATTTTTAACATTTTTTTTACATGAAATTCCCCCCCAAAAAAATGTAAAAATCTAATTTTTTTTAAATTTTTGGCCAATTTGTTTTCTGCTACCTATGTTTGGTAAAAAAAAAATCACAATAAGCGTATTTTGATTGGTTTGCGCAAAAGTTATTGCGTTTACTAACTAAGGGAAAGATTTCTGTCATTTTTGGTGTTTTTTTTTTAACGAGTAATGGCGGTGATCTGCGTTTTTTTTTGCGGGACTGCGACATTGCGGCGGACAGATCAGACCCTTGACTGACATTTTTGACACTTTTGGGGGTACCAGTGACATTACTGCAGTAATCAGTGCTATATATATGCACTGTTACTGTAAAAATGACACTGGCAGGGAAGGGGTTAATTTTATTGGAGAGGGAGGGGTTAACGTATGCCTGGTGCTTACTGACGTGTGTGGGGGGGAGGTGACTGAGTGAATCAGGGACAGATCGGATGTTCAGCTATGCTGAACCCTGCAATCTGTCACTCCCTGTCACTTAGGAGATCCGCCCGCTTTGTTTACACAAGCGGGCGGATCTCCAAACTAGATTCCCTGACGATCGGGGAAGAGCAGCGGCGATCGCCGCCGCTCCTCCCCTGGCCCGACTCCCGCGGTGAATGAAAACAGCGGGAGCGCGCCTCCGGCGGCGCGCGAACGCTGCCTACAGAGGGAGGAGTCCAGCGACGTAGGTCTACGTCGCTGGACGATAACGAGCCACTGTGCCGCAGTAGAGGCACAGTGAGCGGACGTAAAGTGGTTAAACATATTTGTCTATTTGTCAGTTTATATTAATAAAAAAAAAAATCATGGAAAAAAAAATCAGCAGGGAAATTATTTAAATGGCGTACCAAATAAAAGCCTTATACTGTATGTTCCTCAAAAAAAAAAAATGTACAAATGATTTAGGTGGACAATAAGTCCGGTTATAGATATCCGCCACATACTGCTAAATTTGGTCTGGGCATCTAAGCTTTAATAATCCCAGATCATAAAAAAGGTTACTAAAAGCTTTCCTCTGCTTGCAGTATGTTAGAATTAATTCATCTTCATTGCATAGGTTTTTATTCTGTACGGGGGTTCCATTTTCACAATTTCAGCACAAACATTTACATCACCAGTAATTTGTATGAAAGTATATTTCATCACTATTAACCACTTAAGCCCCGGAAGATTTTACCCCCATTTCGACCAGGGTTTTTTTTGCGATTCGGCACTGCGTGACTTTAACGAACAATTGCGCGGTCCTGCGACGCTGTACCTAAACGAATTTGACGTCCTTTTTTTCCCCACAAACAGAGCTTTCTTTTGGTGGTATTTGATCACCTGTGCAATTTTTACTTTTTGCGCTATAAACAAAAAAAAAGCGTAAATTTTGCAAAAATAACAATATTTTTCACATTTTTTTATATGAAATTCCCCCCCAAAAAAATGTAAAAATCAAAATTTTTTAACATTTTTGGCCAATTTCTTTTCTGCTACATATGTTTGGTAAAAAAAATCGCAAAAAGCGTATTTTGATTGGTTTGCGCAAAAGTTATTGCGTTTACTAACTAAGGGAAAGATTTCTGTCATTTTTGGTGTTTTTGTTTAACACGTAATGGCGGCGATCTGCGATTTTTTTTTGCGGTACTGCGACATTGCGGCGGACAGATCGGACCCTTGACTGACATTTTTGACACTTTTGGGGTTACCAGTGACATTACTGCAGTAATCAGTGCTATACATATGCACTGTTACTGCAAAATGACACTGGCAGTGAAGGAGTTAACTTTATTGGGGAGGGAGGGGTTAAGTGTGTCCCTAGGGGCGTGCTTTCTACTGTGATTGGCTGTGGCTACAAGTGTAGGAACAGAGATCAACGGTCCTACATAGTAGAACCGTCTGATCACTGTTTCTACACAGGGGAGAATGACAGGCGGCTTGTTTACATCAGCCGCCTGACTTTCTCCCACTGTACCGACGATCGGCGAGTGACCGGCGGACATCGGGTCCGCCGGTCACACGCACTAACTTCCCTGTGAACAAGTCGCGGGGGGGGGGGGGGGGGCGCGCGCTCGCCCACTATTGGCTCACAAAGAAGTGACAGGCGAGTGACGTACCGGTACGTCACTCTGCCTGGCCGGGGCTGACCGCCGCAGTATATAGTCGTGCGGCGGTCGGCAACCGGTTAAGAATAGCACTGATGCCTATACATGTGTTACTATGGAACATGCTTACAGTGCATCCGGAAAGTATTCACATCGTTTCACTTTTTCCACATTTTGTTATGTTACAGCCTTATTCCAAAATGTGTTAAATTTATTATTTTCCTCAAAATTCTACAAACAATACCCAATAATGACAATGTGAAAAAGTTTGTTTGAAATCTTTGCAAATTTATTCAAAATAAAAAAAAGGAAAAAAAATCACACATACGTAAGTATTCACAGCCTTTGCTATGACACTCAAAATTTAGCTAAGGTGCATCCTGTTTTCACTGATCATACTTGAGATGTTTCTACAACTTTTTTGGAGTCCAGCTGTGGTAAATTCAAATGATTGGACATGATTTGGAAAGGCTCACACCTGTCTGTATAAGGTCCCACATTTAACAGTGCATGTCAGAGCACAAACCAAGCCATGAAGTCCATGGAGTTGCCTTTAGACCTCCGAAGACAGGATTGTATTGAGGCACAGATCTGGAGAAGGGTACAGCAAAATTTCTGCAGCATTGAAGGTCCCAATGAGCACAGTGCCCTTTATCATCCGTAAATGGAAGAAGTTTGGAACCACCAGGACTCTTCCTAGAGAGGGCTGCCCTGCCAAACTGAGTGATCGGGGGAGAAGGGCCTTAGTCAGGAAGGTGACCAAGAACCCTAAGGTCACTCTGACACAGCTGCAGTGTTACTCTGTGAAGAGAGGAGAACCTTCCAGAAGAACAACCATCTCTGTAGAACTCTACCAATCAGGCCTGTATCTACCATACAGGCCTGATTGGCCAGACAGTAGTCACTCCTCAGTAAAAGGCACATGACAGCCCACCTGGAGTTTGCCAAAAGGCACCTGAAGGACTCTCAGACCATGAGAAACAAAATTTTCTGGACTGATGTAACAAAGATTGAACTCTTTGGCCTTAATGACAAGCGTCATGTCTGAAGGAAACCAGGCACCACTCATCACCAGGCCAACGCCATCCCTACAGTGAAGCATGGTGGTGGCAACATTATCCTGTGAGGATGTTCTTCAGTGGCAGGAACTGGGAGACTAGTCAGGATCGAGGAAAAGATGAATGCAGCAATGTACAGAGACATCCTTGACGATAACCTTCTCCAGAGCGCTCTGGACCTCAGACTGGGGCGAAGGTTCATCTTCCAACAGGACAACGAACCTAAGCACACAGCCAAGATAACAAAGGAGTGTCTACGGGAAAACTCTTTGAATGTCCTTGAGTGGTCCAGCCAGAGTCCAGACTTGAACCCAACTGAACATCTCTGGAGAGATCTAAAAATGGCTGTGCACCAACACCCCCCATTCAACCTGATGGAGCTTGAGAGGTCCTACAAAGAAGAATGGGAGAAACTGCCCAAAAATAGGAATTTTAAAGTGGAACTAAAATTAACGTTAAAAAATAAATAAATAAATATCAAAGTGGACAGTTAACAGTGGACAGTGCAGTCTGGCGCCAGTCTGTTGAATTGGAGGAAGGAGGAGGGAGTAGCAGGGAAATACCTTAGCATCCTAGGCTATGTGGCTGTGTGTTTCTATTGATGTATGCAAGATAGGGACACACAACTATAGTCCCTGCATGTTCTTGTAGCTCCATCAGAGAAAAGAGCCACCCTGAAACAGGAAACCTGAGGCAATGATCATACAGTAAATTGACGGTTGAACTAAAAATGATCGCTCCTGTATAATAAAAATTATTAATGATCAACTATAAGCTTTAACCACTTCCTGCCCAAGGACATCATATGATGTCCTGGACTTTGAGTGAAGATATCTGAATGATGGGTGCAGCTGCAGGCATCATTCAGATATCTTTATTTTCTGCCGGCGATTCCCTTCACCATAAAAACAATCATGGCGGCTTGATTGTTTTTACAGGTGGGGGGAGGGGACGCCTGCGCGATCGGCCCGCGGTCTAATAGACCCCAAAGCTCTCCATAAAGAGGACCTGTCAAAGCCCATGCGGTCACAAGGGATGTTGTTCATGCCTTGTGAAAGCAATAAAGTTAAAAAAAAAAAGTGTATAAAATAAATAACATTTTTAAAGCGCCCTTGTCCCACCGCGCTTATGTGCAAATGCGAACGCATATGCTACTCCCGCACGCTTTTGTAAATGGTGATGGTACCACACATGTGAGGTATTGTCACAACGTCAGAGTGAGATCAATAATTCTAGCACCGGACCTCCTATGCAACTCTAAACTGGGAACCTTTAAAGGCATTTAAAGCGGCGCCCATGGAGAATTATAAGCACCATAGTTTGCCGCCATTCTACTGGCAGACGCAATTTCTAAAGAGTGAAATTTTAGGTATCTATTTACTCGGTGTAACATCATCTTTCACAATCTACCAAAAAACTGGGCTAACGTTAATGATGTTTTTTTTTTTTAATTCACGAAAAAGTTTTTTTCGCCAAAAAACTGCATTTGAAAAACCGCTCCGCAAACACAGTGTGACATAAAAAACTGCAACACACACCAGTTTATTCCCTAGGGTCTCTGCTAAAAAAAATACAATATACAACGGCGGTCCGTCCATTAGGGGCTCAGGGGCACCCGGCCCCCCCTCTATCCATGCGTCCTGCCCCCTAATCTACATGCAGGGCACCAGATGCATGAAATCCAATGGGGGCTTTGTTTCTTTTTTTTTGAAGCACATGATTAGGGCCAGAGGCTCTAATAGGCTTCAAAAAAGGGTGGGGTCAGGGCGCAGAGCACTGCGCCCTTAGCCTACCCAGTTGTGTGACAATAGCGAATGAATATTCGCTATTGTCACACAGATTCTCCTCCTGGCCAATCAAGAAGCAGGTCCTGAGACCCATTTCCTGATTGGCCCAAAGGATAAGCCATCCTATTGGCAAAGGAGGAGGGAAGAGACGAAGGGGAAGCCCGACCAATGAAGGGGGACACGGAGGAGACTGAGGGGGTAGCCGCCACCACCACCATATGTCAGTCCAGGGGCAACACAGGTTGACTCCTGGGGGGGGGTATGGGGTGCGTTGCGGGTTGGAGCTGGTGTGGTCTGTGGTCAGGTCCATCTGCTGCCCCCCCCCTCCCCGACCCATGGAACACCGGGCCGCCACTGACAATATATATAATGTATGGGGGATCAAAGTCATTTTCTAGCAAAAAAAAAGTTGATTTTTACATGTAGGAGCGAAGTGTCAGAAATGGCCCAGGGTACAAAGTGGTTAACCAATAAACAGAACTCTGAGTTTTATGAACTTTTGTACTAGGTCTTCTTCAATACCCACCCCAGAGCTCATCATCTGCTGAGTGCTCTTTTTTGCTGCGATCGGAGAGGTAGCAGCCTAGGAACAGAACACGGTCCACCTAAATTCTACCTTCATTACAGATCAGCTTCTTTGAAGAAAGACACACTCCCCTGTATATCCATCAGCAATAAAAGCCACTTCCAGCGCTATCATACACACATTAGGCATACTTGCCAACTGTCCCGTTTTTGCAGGGACAGTCCCGGCAAATAGGAGCCTATCCCGGGTAATTTACATTGTCCCTGCAAGCGCCCGTCAATCGGGCTGCCCGTAAATGCCCGTTACAGGCAGCCTGTGCCTGTAAAAAAATGGTTGCGGGCCGACATCGTAATTGCGCATGTGCCGTTCCCACGCCTGCCGGGCTCTGGAAAGCTCGTACAAGCTCGGCTGGGTGAGCGCATACGCAGTTACGTAATGGCGCCGACTGGTGCCATTAAAACCTAATTATACCAGATAGTATAATTAGGTTTTGTCGTACTTATTCACACCTTGCACTATATTTCCATATTCCATTTTTTGTATAGTCACACCTGAGCCCATTTGACACTTTAGAATTGCAGGGAATTGTGATGAGAATTTTAAACTTTAGGCGGAAGTAGTGCAGCTGAATGGGAGAATTATTGTGGGGGGGGGGGCACAGTGAACTAACCCTTTGCTTAAAAAGCTTGGGGACTCTTGACTCAGAGGAACATTCATAACGGAGAAATGGATATCAATATCCAGTCTTTGCATGGTTTTCCCACACTGCAGCCCATTCATACAAGGCAGGGCAGGGCGTGGAGCCTGCTTCACTATGGAGTTATCCCTGGATAACTCCATAGTGAAGCAGGCTGGACTTCATGATTGAAGGAGAGGCAGGTCACATGACTTTGACAGGTCATATGACCTGATTGTTCCCCCTTTTAATATTGCATTACTGACTTCACAGTCCCGAAACCAGAACTAAGCTCCTTTGTAAGCCCAATGCTTACAGCAATAAGGTTATACTGGTGTGGATTAAATGGTCCCTTTAGTAAAAATATTGTAATTTATATCTAAATAATAGATTTGTTTTTCTTGTTAAGTAATAAAAGTGTTCACCCTTGTCCTTGGGGATGTCTGATGATTCTTTGATATCTGACAGAAGCAGCACTATAATCCTTTCAACTTGCTGAACAACTTTGGTCTTCCATATTTTACCCCGCCTGCGGCCTTTTTATGGTTGAATGGCTTCAATATCTAGGAAGATTTGCATCTATGAGCCTGTCAAGCAAGATGTTCCTGGACCTACTGTATGGTAGTGGGTGGGCGTTCCTTTGATGAGATGTGTTTTTATGATCAATGTTTAGTGATCCTTTGAGTTCTTCTACAGAGGAGAGTGTTTTAAAATGCGTCGGAATATGAGAATAGTATACCAAAGCTGTTGCAATGATCACTTATTATTTTAACATTAGTCTAAGCCATTTTTAATTGATGTGTGACACTTTTTTGTTCTATGAAATAATAGTCTGGGTGACTGTAAAATTAAAATCCACATATATGTTTTCTTTATACATATACACTATATTTCCAAAACTATTGGGGCGCCTGCCTTAACACGCACATGAACTTTAATGGCACCTCAGTCCGTAGAGTTCAATATTCAGTTTGCCCGCCCTTTGCAGCTATAACAGCCAGGGCCGGCCTTAGGTGTTCAGGCACCCTGTGCGAGCTAATCTTGTGCCCCACCCCATCCTCACCCCTCGCCCGTCACCCCCTGGTCACCTAAACATACACAAAGAGGAAAAAATATTTGTACCAAATAAGAGAGAGATGCAGAGGCTGCGGACATGGTACAGGAGATTCAGGGGCTGCGAGCATGGTGCAGGGGATGCAGAGACTGAGGGCATGATGCAGGGGCTGCGGGCATGGTGCAGGAGATGGAGGGGCTGCAGGCATGGTGCAGGAGATGCAGGGCTGCGGGCATGATGCAGGGCTGTGGGCATGGTACATGCAGGGCTGTGGGCATGGTACAGGAGAGGCAGTGCTGTGGGCAAAGTACAGAAGATGCAGAGGCTGCGGGCATTGTTCAGGAGATGCAGGGGCTGTGGGCATGATACAGGAGATGCAGGGGCTTTGGGCATGGTGCAGGAGATGCAGAGGCTGTGGGCATGATGCAGGGGCTTCGGGCATAGTGCAGGAGATGCAGGGGCTGCAGACATGGTACAGGAGATGCAGGGGCCGCGGGCATGGTGCAGGAGATGCAAAGGCTGTGGGCATGGTGCAGGGGCTGCAGGCATGGTGTAGGAGATGCAGGGCTGTGGGCATGGTACATGCAGGGCTGTGGGCATGGTACAGGAGAGGCAGTGTTCCTGGAGAATCTCCTGTACCATGCCCGCAGCACTGCATCTCCTGAGGAGATGCAGGGGCTGTGGAGGGGTCTCACTTACCATTTGGTGAGGGGCCTTGCATTTAAAAATGGAGCCGCCCGGCGTGTACGGGCTTTCCCGAGCAGTGGCGCAGTGAACCTATTGGGCCGGCCGCACCCATTTTTTTTCAGGCGCGTTGATCTTCAGTCAGCCCCATCTTCATACAGTCCTGCTGTGACTCGTCCTGGCTGTGAGTAACTGACTGCTTTGAGCTGTGATGGCCACATGGCGCCCTGTGCGGCCACACAGCTCGCACACCCCAAAGGCCAGCCCTGATAACAGCTTCAACTCTTCTGGGAAGGCTGTCCACAAGGTTTAGGAGTGTGACTATGGGAATGTTTGACCATTCTTCCAGAAGCGCATTTGTGAGGTCAGGCATTGAGGGTGGAGAGAAGGCCTGGCTCGCAGTCTCCACTCTAATTAATACCAAAGGTGTTCTTTCAGGTTGAGGTCAGGACTCTGCGCAGGCCAGTCAAGTTCCTCAACCCTAAACGCGCTCATCCATGTCTTTATGGACCTTGCTTTGTGCACTGGTCCAAATAATTTGGTGGAGTTGCTTTTCAGGGATAGGGCTTGGCCCATTAGTTCCAGTGAAGGGAACTCTTAAGGCGTCAGCATACCAAGACATTTTAGACAATTTAATACTCCCAACTTTGTGGAACCAGTTTGAGGGTGGTCCTTCCTGTTGGAGGAACTTGACTGGCCTGCATAGAGTCCTGACCTCAACCCGATAGAACACCTTTGGAATGAATTAGAGTGGAGACTGTGAGCCAGGCCTCCTCATCCAACAGCAGTGCCTGACCATACAAATGCGCTTCTGGTAGAATGGTCAAACATTCCAATAGAAACACTCCTACACCATGTGGACAGCCTGTTATGGGTGCAAAGGGTGGGCCAACTCAATAATAAACCCTACGGACTAAGACTGGGATGCAATTAAAGTTAATGTGTGCGTAAAGGCAGGCGTCCCAATACTTTTGGTAATATAGTGTATTTCAAATGATTGTGATACCATTCTGATACGGTAAAGAAGATCTCCTTTATTATGAAACAAGTTGCTTCATCTTCAGAGCCTGCAATATTCATCTAGTGATCGTAACCTGAAACACAATGACCTGTCCATGAACTCCAAGCTACATACATACCTCTTCCTGCCAATCTTTGTACATAATATATGACACAAATACCCTTCCCCGATCATTTTATTGCTAATACAATCTGCATTGTCATTATCAGGAATTAGTAATCCATGTTGACTATGCAATCGCAATATTTGTTGGAATGCGTTTATCCTTTGTTTTTCCTTTTTTTAGGTTATGACACCTAACCACAAAGAAGACACTGTTTTTTGGGTCCCCTGTTCCCAAAGCCCATGAGTCTATAAGCAGAACCACACTCTCCGCACGGCTGATATTTATTGCAACAGTATTTAAGATATTACAATAACCGGAGAAATGTAAAAAGCATTAACCCTTAAAACAAAAGGGTAAAACAGTAGCAAAATGATATACATTTGGTAATAAGCAATCAGACCAGAGACTGACCCCCAAACCCTATATTTAAAAAGGTCCTGTCTAAGGGCAATGCTAAGATAATAGTGTGGCACTTTTTGTCAAACCCTTTCCCTAGTGGCCAGTACATTGGGACCCATATCTGTATTTGGAGCGCTCAGATAAAGGTCCTCCAGACCCGGTGCTAGCGCTGTGTCTCAAGCAGATAATACTGTTTCTTTTTATTAGGGTGCAGTAAAGTTTTGTCAGTGGCCTCTCACCTGCGGGAAGGTTGAAAAAGGGTTTGAAGGTGCTGTCCCGGCTTGGAGGGTAGGAGTTAATGCCTTTCCCAGTTCCTTGGTCTTTTTGGCGGGTTCTTCTCTGGGCCCGGCCTACTGGGTCTGGGTGATATAAAAAGGGACAGTAATGTGATACAGAGAATTCCACCTGGGGGGACAAAAAGTCTGGGTCTTCCCACTAACAAGAACCCCAGGATGAAGGTTTCCCCATGCAGACGAGAGAGAGGTAGCTGTAACAGAAACATGTGAGGGAGAGGGACAACGATTGACACCCGCGAGGAGCAGTAAAGAACATCTATTAGCATCAAAATGTAAAGTCATCTGAACTTGAGGTTCACCCAGAGGATACCTGCACTAGAGTATGCCTCTGAAGGACTTGGACCTACATGGAGATGCCTGTGAAGGACTTATGTATGCTTGTATTACACCTTAGCAGGTTTGGTGGGGCAGCATTCAAGCCTGTAGTTAGAGTAGGGAGCTAGGAAAGAATAAAGCCGATATCTGTTGGACTGTGAGATGTCTGTTTTGCACTTTCTTGTAATGTAAGTAACTGGCATGCATATAGTTCACCAAGTGGGTCCTATTACATTGGGTTATGAAGACATATATGTAGAGTAGAGTAGTGTGAAGACATGAAGTGGTTTCCTAGAGTAGTGGAAGTTTAACAAGAAACCTATAAATATATATCTGGACACACGTATGTCAAGCAGGATATCTCTGCGCTTGCTGGAGGAGTCAGCTGGTTAACTGCTAAAAACAAACAAACTGCTGCTACTTCACCAAATATCGTATAACTTGGAAAAACATGAATGAAGAATAATAGTAGCGCAAAAAGTCACTTATGATGTAACTCACAAATTGCATAAAATACAACCATAAAATAAGGGGTGTTTTAAAACACTTCAATATAGGATAAAAAGTCCTTTAAAGTCCATAGACCGTCCAGGATAGAGTGATGTTGTTAATGGATCACCTTTTTCAACCACCACCAAGTGTCACACAGTGGAAGTGGCAACTCACCAGATATAGTGGCTCAGGTGTTCTCACACAAGAGCACAAAAAGCAGGAATCAAAGGTATTATCGATGGGTGTCAGAAACAGCCTTGATCAATCCTTGCTGTATACACTAGATCCGATATCCCTTCCGCAAACTCCACTCAGTATAATGGCCACATGCAAGGTAAAATGACTACAATAGTGAAGTACTGTAAAACTCAACTTTATTATAAAAAGAGAATTGCACTCACATATGTAGGAAAAGATAAGGCTTCCATATAACAATCAACAGCGGTCAGGCAGGAATCCTCACACGAATAGCCTCCCGGGTTGACTCCACGCCAACCCCGATACTTCCGGGTGGGTCCTCTACCGTACCACGTGGTGTCGGATGCGTCGTCTGGTCACGCCCCGACGCGTTTCGTCATTTCCGACTTCAACTGGGGGCGTGACCAGACGTCGCCATCCACCATCTATATACCTCCGCTGGAGCGCACCGCAACCAATCAGCATAGCGGTGAGCCGGCCGGAAGAGAACCAGCGCTTCCGGAAGCGGAAGTAACCAGACACATCTGAAATTACGTATGTCCTCTGTGAATAAACAAAGGCCATGACACTGCAGAGAACTTTTAGCAGCGCCGGAAGTGCCCGGCTTGATAAGCAATGGGCCCATGGATGCTCAAATAAAAATGGAGCTAGCTGATGCCAATTGCCATGTTTAAAGCAATATATTAAGGGTCTCCCCTATGCTGATATAGAGTCTGCAGGGCGCCCTCAGCCATACATATAATTCAATGTCAACATATGTGCACAGGACTCTAAAATCATAAAGGACATAGCTAAATTACATGAAATATACCAAAAATAAAATAGACATAAATAAAAAATACTACAAAGTCACACCCATATACATTGTAGTATGTCAACCATAAAATACAAAAGAAAATGTAAAAAGATGGTAAATTATTGGTATTATTCATCCACAACCAGATAATCTCATGGGGTCCTAAAACATAAGGAATAACCCCAAAAAATAGGCAGACTATAAGTATCCCGAATTACTAATATAGCAATTCAAGTCCAACTCTATATTTAACCCCGTCGGGGCGAGGGCCTGGGTGAGAAAAATCCACTTAGTCTCACGTTTGGATAATTCTCTCACCCAATTGGCGCCCCGCCACGACGGGGTCACACGCTCTATGCCCCAAAAGTGAAGACTCCTGGGATCTCTCTGATGGAATTTACGAAAGTGTGCGGACACATTGTGTTCTCGCAAACCTTTCAAAATATTGGTGATATGTTCACCTATTCTCACCTTCAATGCCCTCTTAGTGCGACCTATATATATTAGGTTGCAGGGGCACATCAATCCATAGACCACATGTGTGGTATCACATGTGATCAAATTTTTTATTTTGAAAGTTTTAGCAATAGCCAGAACTGTGAAGGATTCTCTTCTCCTGAAATTGGTCGGTGTAAAGGAACAAGCCCTACACCTACCACAGGTGAAGGAACCCCTCATGTCCGGAAAGAAGGAGACGTTTGGGGGATCTAATACCTTCTTAACGACCTGATCTCCGAAATTCGGGGCTCGTCGATAAATGAACGATGGTTTGGCTGGAAGAACTGGACCTAGTGTTCTATCCATTTGTAAAATGGGCCAATGCTGTCTGAAGATCTCCTCTAGCTTTTTATAGTCATTGGAGAAATCCGACAGGAAGCTCCATTGTTTGGGATCATCGTTGGTATGCATAGATTTTATTGAGGGTCTGAGAGGTCTGGGAGCATTCTTGATTTTAATAATCTCCCTATCAAGACAAGATTCGTCATAACCCTTGGCGACGAATCTGTCCTTCAAGACCTCTGCCTGTTCCACATAGTCAGTCACAGAGGTACAGTTTCGCCTGACGCGGACAAATTGGCCTCTAGGAATATTCCTAAGCCAGTTAGGATGGTGTCCGCTCTGGATCGCCAAGTAACTGTTCCTGTCCGTGGTTTTGAAAAAAACTTTAGTTGTCAGTCTCTCACCTTCTCTTTTGATTACAACATCCAAAAAGTTGATTTCCTTCAAACTATGGTGGAAATCTAACTTTATGTTATTCCGATTGGAATTAAGATGTTCCATAAAGACAATCAGGCCATCTTCAGATCCCTGCCAGATAAAGACGATATCGTCTATAAAGCGCCTATATAGTAGTAGCTCCTGCCGATCTTGGTTGAACACAAACTTGTCCTCCCACTCCGCCATGAACAAGTTTGCTAGGCTAGGAGCAAACTTTGCGCCCATGGCTACACCTGTTTTCTGGCTAAAGAAATCACCCTGATGCCAAAATTAATTATGGCTCAGGCAGAAGTCCAGAGCCCTGCCAATGAACACTTTCTGTTCCCTGGGTAGATCGTCCCTTTGACACAATGCCCAATTTAGGGATAATAAAGCATCCTCGTGCTGGATGATGGTGTACAGGGACGACACGTCGGCCGTAACAAGAAAGACCGGCGAGCCATCCCCCAGCACAACACCATCCAGCACGAGGAGGAGATCAGCAGTGTCTTTCAAAAAAGCCTTGGTCTTAACCACACTCTTTTGTAGAAACTGGTCCAAGTACTGGCCCAAACGTGCACTTACCGATCCAATCCCATTAACAATTGGGCGAGGAGGTGGGTTGGTGGCGTCCTTATGGACTTTTGGTAATGTGTACAGGATAGGGATGCGACACGCACTTGGTGTTAGATAATTACGTTCTTTTTTAGTTAGAACACCATCCCTAAAACCTGTATCCACCAAACATTTTAGATCTGCCACAAAGTTATTCGTGGGATCTCGAGCTAATCTCGTATATGTAGAAGTGTCACTTAGCATGGTTTTAATTTGGTCATGGTAGAAGGTTTTGTCCATGACTACCACTCCGCCCCCCTGTTGATAGCATGTATCTATTATAGGTGGAACGGCTTCTAGCAGTGAGGGAGATGTTGTCACCATTCCTTCCTTCAGTGGTATGTCTCCCATAGCAATGATAGCGGATTGCACCTCAAATGTTCCAATCCTTTACAGAGGTATGGAGGTTCCAGAGTTAAGTTAAGTGCACATGTGGAGACTAAGCAGAGTACATGGCGGGGGCCCACTCCACTGCTGGGGAGTAGTAGTGGAAAATGTTGGAGAGGTGGATATGGACATTGGTTCAGCGTTTCCCTCCAAAATGCAAGTTAGGGTGAAGGTGTACATTGTCACAGGGACCTAAGAGTTAACTGGAGAACAGTTCCAGTGCAAGTGTACATGGTGTACGTTCATCTCTAAGAGTAGAGGCCCCCCTTAAGCTTGGGTATTCCCCTACGGCAGCCTCAGCCTTGTCCAAGAGCATTGATAAGGGCGACACAAAGCAAAGGTACCCCATGTGTGCAGTAACGTGACCCTGTAACAAAGTGCCTAACATTCCTCAGAAGAACCCAAGCAGGGTAGGCCTTCCATGTGACCCAATATTTGGTGCCCAACAAGTTAATGGGGAAGTATGGAGAACATGACACGCAACCTATCAACCCTTGTAGGCACCACCTGCCCACTCGCAGGCCTACACGCCAACTCCTGGGGTGATGGACCGTCTCCCGCGGCCCCCCCCCCATTAGCAACTTAGCAAAGTATGGACAGTGGCGATCTACCCAAATCAGGCAGTGCCACTAGTTATCGATTGTGGCATTCTCCAAAATGATCAAGTGCCGACACCAAACAGCAACAGTGGAATTCTCACATACAAGGAGATGTCTGCTACTCCATCTCTCTGTGCCCCTGATGCAGTGGTAAGACAATCTGTTAGCAGCCTGCTGCACGGTCTATCTCCCACAATGTCCTCACCAAATCTGTCCCAAGCTCAGGGAACAGGCCTTCCCCTTTTCCTCTCCACAGAGCCTCTTTGCTCCTGCTAATCTGAAACAAAGGTACAGTCTGTCTGGGGACTACCTTCCCCACAAGGCTCAGTTCCTCCCAGAAGGCTCCTGTCACTCCCAGCATTCACAACAGCCCACATCTCATTTCTCTGTGTTTCCTAGGTGGTGGGCAGGGCTTAAACTGTTTGCACATAGCCCTGCAATGATAGTATTCTCTTTCTCCACTTCACAGCTGCCCCTGTCTTCCTGTGCTCTGTACAAAGCTCCTGAGTGGTGTCCCCTTGTCAGCTCGGATAATGCAGGAGGGCGGCAGCAGAGACCACCACCAGTGCTGCAGACTGGGCTAGAGTTAATAGTTATCTAACCCCTATATTCCTGGAGCCTGCAGTTGGTGTATATGGGAACCAGTGTTGCCAACTGCCAGTATTTTTACGGGCACTTTTCTCCTGCCAGTAAATGCCAGTGACAGGAAAAGGTTGCCAGTGTGACGCTCGACTCCAAACTGCGCATGTGCGGAGCTGGCTGAGACCATCCGAGAGCCTGCTACAGTGTGTTTGGGCAGCGCTGGCAGGGGGCGGGTCTGGCAGAGGCGGTGCCTGAGCGTGTCGTGTGATGTCATGGTGCAAGGGAGTGGAGCAAAGCATCCAGAATCTCATGTGCGGGTCTGAGGTATGGGAGCAAGGCAAGCTGGAAGCAGGACTGTCAGTGCTGTTTGGACTGGAGTGGACTGATGGGACCACCTGGCATGGA
The DNA here is from genome assembly GCF_965119305.1 of Pelophylax lessonae. Classification (NCBI taxonomy): domain Eukaryota; kingdom Metazoa; phylum Chordata; class Amphibia; order Anura; family Ranidae; genus Pelophylax; species Pelophylax lessonae. The sequence goes on from NC_138776.1 coordinate 241,537,448, forward strand.
GAGAGACTGTCTCTGTGACTCAGAAGGGGACATGTCGTAAAGGTGAGGTGTCATCATCATCATCTGTGCTGCTGCACACTGCTGTCATTGTCACTGTGAGAGTCAATTTCATGTGTGTGCCTGCCTATTCTAATTTATTGCCCTCCTGAGTTCAGTCCCTGCGGTACTTACTTACTGTATCGAAAATAAAATAAGAAATGTGTTTTTTTGCCTTAACATCTACCTTAAATCACATTGCTAATTGCAAGAAATTAGAATAGGCAGGCACACACATGAAATTGACTCTCACAGTGACACTGACAGCAGTGTGCAGCAGCACAGATGATGATGATGACCCCTCACCTTTATGACATGTCCCCTCCTGAGTCAAAGAGACAGTCTCTCGCCATGCCAGGTGGTCCCTTCAGTCCACTCCAGTCCAAAAAGCACTGACAGTGCCGCTCCCAGCTTGCCTTGCTCCCATACCGCAGACCCGCACATGAGATTCTGGATGCTTTGCTCCACTCCCTTGCACCATGACATCACACGACACGCTTAGGCACGCTTGTAGCCTAAATACTGAAATTTGCACTTAAAACTGTAATTTTTAATTTTTTTGGAAATACCAGTAAAAACTTGGCTGTGCCAGTAAATATTGGGTGTTGTGTCAGTAAATGTATTTTAAAAGGTTAGCAACACTGGTGGGAAACAATAGGAAATCAATTATTTAAAAGACTTATCAATTACAGTAAACCCCCTTCCATCACGGGGGTTACGTTCCGGACCCAGCCGCGAAAAGTGAAAATCCGCTAAATAGAAAAACCCTATTAAAATACACTGTAGGCATGTTTTTGTTTACTGTCACTGTACTTTTAAAAGCATTTTAAAGGTCTTTAAACAGACTTTTAAAACAATAGAAACTCATTTAAACACATAAAAGATACTGAGAGACAGAGCAAGAGCTATGGAAAACACAAAAATATTTCATTTTCAATGATTTATATAGTAAAATAACATTACAGAAAAAACGCAATATACCGGGACCGTAAAAACTGAACCGCGATGGAGCGGGGGTTTACTGTATAGGGCATAATTCGAAAGGCTTTCATTTTCTATAAAGTTGTATGTATTTTAATTTGGGCTAAAAGTGTTCCTACACAATAGTATAACTATATTCATGCGATTACTTATTTTACACAATAAGCAAGAATACTAAGCAAGAATACTAAGTTAAAAGATGTAGGGAATCTTGCTTTACAATTCCATTGTCATTTACAACCATTTAATTAGTGAATTATTACTGGTTTCCTTACTATATAAGTAGATGCAGAGAACAGTCATTAGAAGAACCTGAGTCAATTCGGAAAAGGTCCAAAGAAGTGGAATGCCATACTATTTCAAATCCTAGTAGAGAGGGAGCAAATTGTAATTTTCAATCATTTAATTAGTGAATTATTACTGGTTTCCTTACTATATAAGTAGATGCAGAGAACAGTCATTAGAAGAACCTGATTAAATTAGGAAGAGGTCCAAAGAAGTGGAATGCCATACAATTTCACATCCAAGTAGAGGGGGAGCAAATTGGTTTACGTCACACTTTGGCAATTTTGGCACACGTGCGTTGTACCAAGGTAAACCAACTGGACAACATTTGAGCTCTCCTTCAATATTTAAACATAGGTCAAGATGTAGTGCTGACATTTTGAAGATATTTCCAAAGTTCACCTGCCACATGTCTACTACTTGGCTGGTGCAGATGCTTTGTTTGGATGCTCTTGGTTTGTTCATTTGCACATCGTCTTTGCAGTTACTGTACAAGGCAGTCTATGTCTGCAGATGTTGCTTTCCAGTAACAGTTTGACTTTGTACTTTGTTTACCCCCTGACATAGGGCCTGTTCTAGGAGGCTGTGTATAAACAATTTAAATAATTTTCTGTTGCAATGAACAACACACTATTCTCTGATCTAAAATACATCTTAAAAATAACATTTAACTACTGTATTTTCTGGCGTATAAGACTACTTTTGAACCTCAAAAAAATCCTCCAAAACTAGGGATTTGTCTTATACGCAGAGTATAATATCTCCAAGGTACCCTAACTATAAGTATTACCGGTAGATGTATTCTCTCAAGACGCTGGCTGTGTGGGAATCCTGTACCGGAATACCGTATGAACCGTAGTATTGAATGCAAAGCGGATTGGCGGAGTACCATCAGCCCGCCTCTCTGACTCTGCCAATCCGAGCAGGTTTTGCATTAAATAATCGAATACATCGCTCTATGTGATTGGCTCAGCGCGGTATACTGTATGTAGCCAAAGCTACGGTACATATGGTATACCGGTACAGGATTCCCGCACAGCCAGCGTCTTGAGATTACATCTACCATTAATACTTATACTTAGGGTACCTTGGAGATATTGTGAGAGATTACATGTATTACAGTACTAGGGTACCTTGGAGATCTATGAGAAATCTGATGTTTTTCAATTGTGTTGCCTTGCTTCGGAAGGGAGGTAGTCTTATATGGCGAGTATAGCCCAAAACCTATGTTTTAACTTGAAAATTAGGGGGGTCGTCTTATACGCCCAGTCGTCTTATACGCCAGAAAATACGGTACATGTTTTAAATATTCCAATTGTGGTCCTGGAAATCTTTCCAAAATTAGATTTCCCTGCCAGGATGAAGCTTCCTGAACCTCACATTAGGCGGCACCCCATAGGTCAGTGATGGCAAACATTGGCACCCCAGATGTTTTGGAACTACACTTCCCATGATGCTCAACTACAGTGCAGAGTGCATGAGCATCATGGGAAATGTAGTTCCAAAACATCTGGGGTGCCAAGGTTACCCATCACTGCCATAGGTACACTGGGTGGGAGGAAGCAGACCATCTGGCGCACTGTAAAATTGTGGTAATAACTGCTAAATACAGCCCAGCCTATTTCCTAATTCCTATAAAAGCAAAACGAGAAGGGGTTTGGGACTTTGACTGAGGCATGTGACCAGACCTGGTTATAGAACGTAAGAGTACAAAATGAAATATGCATACACAAGTAAAAATCGATGAATGTAAGATTGAATAAAAATAAATATCAATTTTATTGAATACAACAGATGGTAACAATGTTGAATCATGTAAAAACAGAAGATGGCATACATGGATGGTCCAATATGACAGAGACATAATGAAGGTAAACAGTGTGACAATCAACTAGATGCTGGAGTACCAAGATAAAATTGGAAAATTGTGAAGACAGACACATGTAAAATCATATAAAAAATTGTTTGAAGTTTGCCTCCTATTGTGCTCTACGCGTTTTGTGTTTCTACACTTCTTCAGGAACAGAAACATTCAGTTGTCTACAGAAAAATAATATAAATGTAAGACTATAACAATGTGTCTTAGAATATCACCGCCTATTCAGAGCAGTCTGTTACAATTGATAAAATACTTAAAAATTTGTCCAAATTGTTGCCACATGGGGCTAAAGAAGGAGGGTCCTCTGAAACCGTCTCACCCAGGAACTGAGGGAGCAATGCCATGTGCATATAGGGTGGAATGGCAAAGATATGAGACAGGTGCCATCTCCATGGAGGAATACCAATGGCCTCAACTAACCATCCAATGGAAATTCTAAAAATGTATATATTTGGATGAGTATGGTCATATAGACAGCAGGGGTAATAACAAGTATAGTATATTGACTAAGTACCATGTATAGTGAGGCTGTGATTAAGCCCCAAAACCAGGAGAAGCACAAGAGAAAAAAGTAAATGAAGGTGCAGTCAAATAAAATGCAGAAATAAAGTAAAGTGCAGTGGACACAAGTGATAGTGTCATCTGCAAAAACTGAGATTGAGCTAATGATCCCATCCTCAATGCTATTTATGAATAAATTGAACAAAATTGGTCCCAGAACTGAGCCTTGGGGGACCCCACTTACCACTCCAGTCCAGTCTGAGTACGCGTTATTTATTACCACCCTTTGGGCACGCCCCTTTAACCAGTTTTCTATCCAAGAGACTGCACTGATAATTCGGCTCTCTTCTCCCTAACCGGCTTATGACTACATTAATATTAGCTGTCATTAAACACAGCTGATCATGTGGTAAAGGGCCACTGTGATTGGCCCTTTACCCGGATTTGTGATCAGCTGAGTCCAAAGGACTCACAGAGCGCGCCACCCGTGCTGCAGGGCAATGACTGGAGAACGTCATATGATGGCCTTCTGGCAAAGTAGGCCTGCGCTGTAGCCGTCATTCGGCTATAGTACAGGCTGGAAGTGGTTAAAAGGCAGGCTTGATACACCCACTGGCTTGTATACTGTACAATTTTGGGCCAATTTTTGCTAGGGCACCCCTAAGGAAGCGGGAGGGCACGCCAGGATGCCTGGGCACTCTGGTGGAAAAGGCTGGTTTAAGTAACCATGTGTGAGTTTACTCCTTGGGTACACAAGGGCTGCACAGTGGCCTGGCAGAGATGTGACTTCCTGTGCACTTTCTGAATTTTAGTTTAGTGTCTGAAGCTGATCCTGTGCTGCATCCTGAAAGTGTCCTGATTGACGGTCTGTTGAGTGCTGGCTGATCTATCTGACTTGGGATTGATTGTGGGGACTGGAAGTTCTCACTGGTGGGCTGCCTTTGGAATTTGTCACTATAGAAGATGTCACCATGTCCTTATTTTGCAATTTGACAGCTTCCAGGTCTGTTCCAACCACATCCACCATTGCAGCCCTGATGAATGGGAAGGCATTTCCCCCAAAACACGTTGGCTTTACCTGTTACCTGGTTGAAATGTCAACTTCAATAAACCACTACAAATATACCATCAAGTGTGATGAACTTTTATGCCTATCCAAAAAATCATTCCAAATGACACCCCAAAGTGCATACAAAATAGACCTAAAGGTAAATGCTTTGTATGCATGAATATGTGCATGACTGCTGATAAGCTTGGGCCCATTCTGGCCAGTTATTACGAACACAAGACCTTGCCCCCCCCACACACATACTTGTTTAGGTTGGAATTAGGGCAAGGCCACAGCTCAACTCTTGTGACTTCAGATTCTCCTAGAGTGGTGGGACGTGCCCTTGCGTAGCCCCTTTTCTAGAGTTCAGGTTCCACCCCATCACCTCGCGCCTTAGTCGCCAATCCCATCAAATCCACCTAAACTCCCCATTTATCACAACGCCCACATCAAGGCTCCCTTTCCCTAGATGATGGGGTCAAGGGGCCTTCATTGTGATGCATTGCCAAAAATAGTGCTGGAGCATTTTTCTTGCATAGAGCATACCTCCCAACAGTCCCTGATTTCTAGGGACTGTCCCTGATTTGGAACCAAGTCCCTCTGTCCCTCTTTCCTCCTCATTTGTCCCTCATTTTGGTCTGATCTATAAAGTTGTATATAAAATGCACCTTGTATCCTTCCAAAAGGGTTTCCCAATGCTAAACCTTTCATTAAATTTCTTTTTTTTTTCCTTTTACTAAAGTTTTATTGACATTTTTAAACAAGTAAAAAGAGAATAGAAACATTACACAATCAGTGTGAGAACAGTAGGCATAGGACGGTGCACGGTGCACAAATATTCCTCCCTAAATGTAGGGCATGAAGGACCATGGCCTTATAACATGTTATCACATAGATTAAACAATACTTGCAAAGTACTCAAATATAAAAACAGATTAGATGATGGTTTTACATTTACAAGAACTGTCAGAGGCGTAACTGGAACCTTTAGGGCCCCGGTGCAAGAAACCATGGAGGGCCCCCTGGCTGGGGCCCTTCCCTTCAAGCCTGGGTCTCTTCCCACTGATCCTGGGGCTCTTTACTCTTGTTGCAGGGCCCTTTATTACAGTCCCGCAGCTGGACCCTTTCACAAGTTCTGCAGTGGGCCCCCTTCCTGCCATCTTGGGGCCTCCCCACGGTGGGGGAATGCCAGGGCCCGGTCGCAAGTGTGACCTTTGCAATCCTGGAAGTTCACCCACTGGTGCCAGTAGTTTTTATTTTTTGGTATTTTAATTTTATTCTTTTCTATCTTATTTTATTTTTTTACAATGTCACTGACTATGACTCTGTCCATTCAGTAAAGGAAGACGCTGGTAAATTACATATTTACTGACCCCTTCCTGGTTCTCTTTTGTGACACAGCCAGCAGTAGAAGGGGGGAAGTACAGTGGGGGGGGGGGGACCAGGGGAGCACACAGGAGCCCAGAGACAGCAGAACACAAGTGAACTGGATAGGAGGAGTGGCGGGGGCAGCATACAGAGGAACCAATCTCCTCCATTTTCCTCCTGCAGCTACAGGAGGAAAAAGGAGGACAGTGATTTCTCTACATGCTGTCCCTGCCACCCCTCCTATCCAGGTGTACAGGGGAGCTGCACAGGCCCCCTGGAGCCTGGGGCCCGGTTGCAATTGCAACCCCTGTAGTTACGCCCCTGAGAACTGTCAAAGAGACATCATCAAGGTAATCGAGGCAATATCATGCTTTCCAATCCACTGCCATCCTTGTGGACCAAATAATTGGATAAAAAGATAAAAAAAACATGGGGGCAGCCATGTTGCCCATCCAGAGCATGCCAGAGCCCAACAAAAATTAAGGAAAAATCAGCGATATACCGCCAGGAAAAAAAAAAAAAAAAAGGGGGGGGGGAAGCAGAAGGAATGGAAAGGAGGGGAATCAGGTACCCCAGGGGTTCAATTACATAGTTAGATAGTTAGTCAGGTTGGGAAAAGACACAAGTCCATCTAGCTCAACCAATTAGAAAAAACAAAAATAAATTCCGGCCCCTTACCACGTGATTAGCTGTCAGCCAATGACAGCTGATTAAGTGATGTAAACAGAAGCCGATAATCGTCTTTTTTTTCCTCACGCTGATTACCAGCTTGTGTACACAGGACATAGGTCCCGAACAATGAGAGTCACTTCCGCCTCATCAGTGCCCACCAGTGCTGCCAATCAGTGCCCATCAGTGCCTCATCATCAGTGCCACCTATCAGTGCACCCCAAAGACACCGCATGTAGTTCAGACAGGAATGTGCTGCAATTCCTGTGTGAATTACATGTGGTGTCCCACACCGCATGAGTGTGAACCCGGGCTAGGAGGTCAAATGGGATTTAACACATGCAAAAAATGTGTGCACTGTTGAGTATTTGTATAGATTCTGCCCGCTAGGATACAGCTAACCAATACACAGAAATCTCTCGTTCACACTGAAGGAATTTGTTATGCGATTTGACCTGTCAAATCGCATGACAAATCGCAGCCTTTTTCCGGTAAAATGGCACCTTTCCAATTGTTGCAACGCCGACTTTGTGAGGCCGCAGCGATATGCACAAGTAGTTCCAGCACTACTTTTGCCAATTTGGGGTGCGACTTCAATAGACATCCGTGCATGAAGCCGCACGGATGTCTTTCAAGTTGAACCCGAAGTCGCTCTAAAATGCGGCTTTGAAATCATGCAATTTCAAAGCCGTGTTCAATGTGAACGAGGGCAAAAACCTGGAAGTTGATTGGTTTCTGTGCAGCGCTGCACCAGATTTTGTGCTCTCCAGTTTTAGTAAATCAACACCAGGGTGTTAGTTTGACTCGATTCACACTAGCGCGACTTGTCAGCCTGACAAGTCGCGCTCCCTTTGCGGTCCATTGACTGCTACAGGACCCGTTCTAATAGGAGCGACACAAGTCGTTCCGACTTAGAAAATGGGTCCTGTACTACTTCGGGGCGACCTCGGAGCGACTTGCATAGACTTCCATTATGTGAAGTCCGTGCAAGTCGCTCCGAAGTCGTGGTGCATGGGAATGCACAAGTCTCCCCCGAAGTAGTACAGAGTCCTGTCGCCCCAGTGTGAACCGACTCTAAGAATAACTAAAGGCAAACTTTCTCTTTTTTTTAGTTTTGCATAGATTAGGGAGGGATTAGAACTCAGTCATTTTTATAGCTGTCTGTGATTCACCCTCTCTGTTTTTCCTGTTTACGCCTTTGACCCAAAGTGAAAGAAAATCACGAATTTTAGGTGAGGGGAAATCTCCCACCTCCCACCCAAATGTGACACAGATGGCAAAAAAAGGGTTATAACCCTCCCTGGCTCTATCAAAAAAAAAAAAACAATTTGCCTTCAGTTCTTCTTAAAACACTTGCCGACTCACCACAGTAAATATACAGCGGCGGGGCAGCACATGCAGCCACAATCACGTACATGGTAAAATGCTAATGCGTTTCGGCCGTAGTCTTACTCATAGCAACTTATACTACACTGCCAAAAGTATTGGGACGCCTGCCTTTACACACACATGAACTTTAATGGTATCCCAGTCTTAGCCCGTAGGATTCAATATTGTGTTGGCCCACCCTTTGCAGCTATAACAGCTTCAACTCTTCTAGGAAGGCTGTCCACAAGGTTTAGGAGTGTGTCTATGGGAATGTTTGACCATTCTTCCAGAAGCGCATTTGTGAGGTCAGGTAATGATGTTACAAGAAGGCCTGGCTAGCAGTCTTTGCTCTATTTTATCCCAAAGGTGTTCTATCGAGTTGGGTCAGGACTCTGTGCAGGCCAGTAAAGGTCCTTCACCCCCAAACTCGCTCATCCATGGACCTTGCTTGGTGGATTGGTGCGCAGTCATGTTGGAACAGGAAGGGGCCATCCCCAAACTGTTGAGGAAATTGTCCAAAATGTCTTGGTATGCTGACGCCTTAAGAGTTCCCTTCCCTGGAACTAAAGGGCCAAGCCCAACCCCTGAAAAACAACCCCACACTATAATCCCCCCCCTCCACCAAATAATTTGGAGGGGTGGCCCAATACTTTTGGCAATATAGTGTAGATGAGCAAGTTTGGGGTGCAGGAACTTTACTGGCCTGCTCAAAGTCACGCAGTTTTGAGATGGCTCCTTCCTGTTCCAACATGACTGCACACCAGTGCACAAAGCAAGGTCCATAAAGACATGGATGAGCTAGTTTGGGGTGAAGGACCTTGTCCTGACCTCAACCCAATAGAACACTTTTAGCATGAAATAGAGCAAAGACTGCAAGCCAGGCCGCATTGTCCAACATCAGTGCCTGACCTCACAAATGCGCTTCTGGAAGAATGGTCAAACATTCCCATAGACACACTCCTAAACCTTGTGGACAGCCTTCCCAGAAGAGCTGAAGCTGTTATAGCTGCAAATGGTGGACTAACTCAATATATAACCCTACGGACTAAGACTGGGATGCCATTAAAGTTCATGTGCGTGTAAAGACAGGTGTCCCAATACTTTTGGCAATGTAGTGTAGCAGGATTGTCCAACTAGCAGCCTAAAAAAAGGTCCCATACCTGGCAATTGACCAACCCTGAATTATAGTATACATGGGAGGATTAAATAAATGAAAAATAAATCCCTTTCACTAATGCATCTCCACTCATCACAACCATTATCCATACCCCAATATATATTGTGCCACATTTCCTATAGCTTTTTTTTATATGTTGTGCTATGAACATTTTTTAATACATGTATCTGCACTGAAAAAGCAATGTCTGTACATTGCTATCCAAGCATAAGGCTATCGTTTCCTGGACTTTTGCCCAGTGCCTTGGTCGCAACTATAGCACTAATTTTACAATCCTGCCTTATCATATGCTGTCATGTGCAGCGTTATAAAGTAATGTCATATGACTGATTGGAACATATGGGAGACGGTACAGAAGATACACAAAAACATAAACCTGATTACATTTTATCTGTCATGCTGTCACTAATGGGAATGTTAAAGAAAAATAAGCAGAACATATTTCATGTTTTGTTTTATGAAATTCAAATAATTTCTGTAGCACAGATCTCAGTGTTTCTAGCAGGGTTAGGACAGTCCTTTACATCAGTCGTGGTTGGGCAACTGATAGACCCCCCTTCCTGCAGGCACCCGCTTGCTTACCCCAATCACCGTGGGCAACAGCAGACATTTGTGTGCACACTTTACTATTCTCAGCAGGACATTGCAGCATACAATCACTTTTTCCAGCTTCAAGCAGACCGCCGGATATTTTGTAATCCAATGGCGTGATCCCCCACCCTGGTTGCCATGGGTAACAGCACATAACAGTTCTAACTGAATAGCAGGTTTTTAGTACAAGTGTCCTTCCCACCTGTGGATAGGGCAACTGGGTTTGCAGTACTACACTGACTCCAATTACTTTACAGCAGCACCCACTGGTTGCTATTGGCAATGGCCCTTGATTTAGGCACACAGTCATAAATAGGAAGAGCACATACTGTAAGTCTGTCTCCCTGATTTTAACCCTCAGTGGTCCTAGAAGCAAAGCACGGGGGGCTGGGGGGGGGGGGGGGGATCCATAGCGGAGAAGGATCTGGGTGTTCTGGTAGATCATAAGCTTATTAATAGCTTGCAATGCCAAGCCGTGGTTTCCAAAGAAGGCAAAGTCCATTCTTGTATTAACAGAGGCATGGACTCCAGAGAGAGAGATATAATTTTGCCCCTGTACAAATCATTAGTAAGACCTCATCTGGAATATGCAGTTCAGTTTTGGGCACCAGTTCTTAAAAAGGATATCGGGGAACTGGAGAAAGTGCAGAGAAGGGCAACCAAACTGATAAGAGGCATGGAGGAGCTCGGCTATGAGGAGAGATTAGAGGAACTGAATTTATTCTCTCTTGAGTAGAGGAGATTAAGGGGGGGGGGGGGGGGGTATGATCAACATGTATAAATGCATAAGGGGTCCATATAGTGAACTTGGTGTTGAGTTGTTCACTTTAAGGTCAACACAGAGGACAAGGGGGCACTCTTTACGTCTAGAGGAAAACAGATTTAGTCTCCAAATATGGAAAGGTTTCTTCACCGTAAGAGCTGTGAAAATGTGGAATAGACTCCCTCCAGAGGTGGTTCTGGCTAGCTCACTAGATTGCTGTAAAAAAGGCCTGGATTCTTTCCTGGGTGTACATAATATAAATGGGTACTAATATTTATAGGTAAAGTTGATCCAGGGAATATCCGATTGCCTCTCGGGGGATCAGGAAGGAATTTTTTTCCCCTGCTGTAGCAAATTGAATTAAGCTTTGCTGTGGTTTTATCGCCTTCCTCTGGATCAACTATGTGTATGGGATTGTATGGTTGGGTTTTCCTTACTGTTTTTTTTTTGTTTTTTATTAGTTGAGCCAGATGGACTTGTGTCTTCTTTCAACCTGACTAACTATGTAACAGTTCCCTGGCTCGGTAAATCTCTAGTTGCTAGGAGCAATGGCTGTGCCAGTTACTGTAGGCAATATCCCAGATGAAGCCCCCAAATGTAGCGCACCCCTAGGGAGCCACAAGTAGAATGGGATCCTCCACTCTGCACAGTCAGTCACACAGAATTTACACAGGCACTCCAGAGACAGAGAACAGTATGTGACTGTTTTTTTTTTTTTTTTTTTTTGTTTTATTGAGGGATATACTGTAAACTTGGATAGGAATTTGAACTTTTGGGATGCCCACTTGACTTCAAACAACTTCAGGGACAACTCTTTCTATATACAGTCCTATATACAGCTCCTCTTCTTCCTCCAGCACACACTTGCTTGCAGAACCCAAATGTCACCCTCTAGTAATTTTGCAGGCAGGGACTCGCAGCCCCTATACTTGAAGAGCATTTAGGGTGACACAGCTAATGGTTTCCCTGCACTTACTCTCTGTGGTCAACTGATCCCAGCACCACCTTTTTATGCACTGCCAACCCACCTGGCTGCAGCTGCCCCTTTCACTAGCCACTTTCAGTAGCTCACTTTTCCCACAGTCCTCCAGGCTGACACTCTCTCCACAGTCCTCTCAGATTCAATACTCACCAGCCCGACCTGCTGACTCTCAGGAGATCTCCCAGACATTCTGACCGACTCCCGTTGTCCTCTTGCATCCAGGAGGGGCTTCCTCCCAGTGTTTTGAGAGATCCTTCCAGTGCCCTGCGAGGGCCTCCAACAGCCTCCTTAGAACTCCATCTCCATTTTCCACCTGACTGCCCCTGCTGCCATTTCTCATGCCTATTTATGAGATGAATCTGCCCCCTGCCAGCCCATTTGCTGGGGATTGGCTGAGGCTCTCATCAATATGCATGACAGCCCCTCCTAGCTTCCAACCTCTACATCTAGAATCTTCTCCAAATTTCCAGAAAACAGGGGGAGGCACCAGAAGAGCTGTCAAACAAGTCACCCAGCCTCCCTGAGTCACTACACCCTGAACCAGATTCATAACCCAGGCCTGGCTCTCAGCCAAGCCAGTTTACCTACTCTAACAACTAACCCGTTTGCATCTAACACACTATGGTGCTACATCAATATGGACCAAAATCTCTGAGGAATTTTTCCAACACCTTGGAAACTATGGAAACTTGGAAACACTATGCCAAAATAAAGGCTGTTCTGAAGGAGAAAGGGGGTCCAACCCAGTACTAGCAAGGTGTACCTAATAAAATGGCCGGTAAGTGTATATCTGTGGCAGAGGCAGATGCTTTAGGTTGGTGTCAACAAATTAGGGTTTTCGGATAATATAATTTTTTTATAGCACAATGCGTAGCACAATATACTTTCATTTCTGGTGGGCCACTGCCACATCACTGCTCCCTGGTCACTGCTGTTATTTCAAACTCCCGGTGTATTGAGTACCTGCTCCCCCACTGCATGTGGTGGTTTCTTCTGCACAGCACCTCAGAAAGTCTGAGCCAGCAGGAGGAATCTTAGCTTGCAGCATAGGGAGCGGGTATTGTACCCACTAGATGTGTCAAATGCCTGCAGTGGCTGGGATAAGCGATTTTTAATGCACAGATTGCTGAATATGTAAGTATAGTACCTCTTCTTTGATAAGTAACCCTCTAGTGACAGGGTCACTCTAATATCAGATAAGAACATTTCCAATTGAGTGTGTTTGAGAAGCATCAAAGTTACATGAGAAAAAGCAACTTACTCCCTTTAATTCTTGCAGTGGAGAAGGCGCCATTGCAAGGATAGATTTTGACTAATTCTCGGAGTCTGGTTTTAAAGCTGAACTCCAGGAATTATCTGTATTGTATACAGTGGCGGTTCTACATTAAATTGCCCCCCGGGAAGACTCCCTCCCGGCGCCCCCCCCCCCAAAAAAAAATAAAAAAATAACATGACAACATAACAATAAATGCAGAGTGCCACAACAATGCCCCCAATAAATGCAGAGTGCCACAGCATTGCCCCCAATAAATGCAGAGTGCCACAGCATTGCCCCCAATAAATGCAGCATGCCACAGCATTGCCCCCAATAAATGCAGCGTGCCACAACATTGCCCCCAATAAATGCAGAGTGCCACAGCAATGCCCCCAATAAATGCAAAGTGCCACAGCAATACCCCCAATAAATGCAGAGTGCCACAGCATTGCCCCCAATAAATGCAGAGTGCCACAGCAATGCCCCCAATAAATGCAGAGTGCCACAGCAATGCCCCCAATAAATGCAGAGTGCCACAGCATTGCCCCCAATAAATGCAGAGTGCCACAGCATTGCCCCCAATAAATGCAGAGTGCCACAGCATTGCCCCCAATAAATGCAGAGTGCCACAGCAATGCCCCCAATAAATGCAGTGTGCCACAGCAATGCCCCCAATAAATGCAGAGTGCCACAGCAATGCCCCCAATAAATGCAGAGTGCCACAGCATTGCCCCCTTTCAATGTAGAGATTCCAGCATGCCACCTTTCAATGCAGAGTGCCAGCATTCCCCCAGCGAGACCCGTCCGTGCACTTACCTCACTTCTCTTCAGTTCAGTCCCCGGATTCCCCGCGTCTCCTGAGACCTCCCGTGGCGCCTCCTCCTCGGCCAATGGCGTGGGGTTTGCCTTTCGGCCAATCAGGAAGCGGGAGGACCTGCTCCCTGATTGGCCAGGAGGAGGATCAGTGTGACAATAGCGAATTTTCATTCGCTATTGTCACACAATGGGCGGGCTCGGGGGGGAGCAATGCTCTGCGCCTCGGCTGCCACAGTGAAATTATTCAAAGTTCCTCGGGCGGCCCGGTACCATTTGATCCACGGACCGGTACCGGTCCGCGGCCCGGGGGTTGGGGAACACTGTCATGCCGCCCCCCACGTGTCATGAAAAAATGCCGCCCCGGGCGGCTTCCCCGTTCGCCCATGCCTAAAACCGCCACTGATTGTATACTTATGTAGCACTGTCCCCGTAGGGTTTGCGGTCTGATGACCTGTTGGGCCTCCTCTGATTACCTGCAGACAGTCACTAGGGGACAGTTCACACATTGATGTGCACTTGAACGGGTGTACAGTAAATACTATGCACCCTGGTGCATATACTTGGGTGTGTTATGGTGAATAGGTGATGATAAATGGATAATGTGATACCAACATAAACCAACAAAGTGCACAAGTAATTCAAAGAAAAAGTGTCCAATATTTCAATGGTTGCCACCTCAGTGTATAGTCCATATACATATAAAAGTGCATAAAGTCCCAATCGTCCCCTCACAGGCTAAAGTAAAATCCACTCTGTGGGTTCCTCTAGATCCGTGGGGTGCAGATGGGTTCCACCACCTTTGTGGGGATTAGCCCCTTACCATAGAGAGAAGAGGTTAAGGATGGATAATCAGCCCAGTAGTGTCTTGGGAATTCAGGGAGGTCACCGTGAAATAATCAGATAGTAAGTGTGGCCTCTTACCGGATCGCTCAAACCAAAAGGCGACTGTCTCACTGATCTTTCGGTGTCTCAACCCAATCCCGGTCCACTCTTGTTCTGGGTGTTACTCTCCGCACAGGTGAGGGCTTCCACGTGTATCTCACAGAAACAGAATCAGACCATAGCGTAGTACCTTTGACAATTTATTAAAACAAAAGTATCCAGTGCACTTACAGTTAGATGTTAACTAATGGACACAGGAAACCGATACCGATATTGGAGAGGCCGTGGCCGCCTGCAGTGCGGTCCTCGGCAACTTGCAATGACGATGCGGCGCTCCTCTGTGACGCGTTTCCACTAAACAGTCGTCTACGGAAATAGGAGACTCCTATTTCCGTAGACGACTGTTTAGTGGAAACGCGTCACAGAGGAGCGCCGCATCGTCATTGCAAGTTGCCGAGGACCGCACTGCAGGCGGCCACGGCCTCTCCAATATTGGTATCGGTTTCCTGTGTCCATTAGTTAACATCTAACTGTAAGTGCACTGGATACTTTTGTTTTAATAAATTGTCAAAGGTACTGCGCTATGGTCTGATTCTGTTTCTGTGAGATACACGTGGAAGCCCTCACCTGTGCGGAGAGTAACACCCAGAACAAGAGTGGACCGGGATTGGGTTGAGACACCGAAAGATCAGTGAGACAGTCGCCTTTTGGTTTGAGCGATCCGGTAAGAGGCCACACTTACTATCTGATTATTTCACGGTGACCTCCCTGAATTCCCAAGACACTACTGGGCTGATTATCCGTCCTTAACCTCTTCTCTCTATGGTAAGGGGCTAATCCCCACAAAGGTGGTGGAACCCATCTGCACCCCACGGATCTAGAGGAACCCACAGAGTGGATTTTACTTTAGCCTGTGAGGGGACGATTGGGACTTTATGCACTTTTATATGTATATGGACTATACACTGAGGTGGCAACCATTGAAATATTGGACACTTTTTCTTTGAATTACTTGTGCACTTTGTTGGTTTATGTTGGTATCACATTATCCATTTATCATCACCTATTCACCATAACACACCCAAGTATATGCACCAGGGTGCATAGTATTTACTGTACACCCGTTCAAGTGCACATCAATTTTGGAAACACATCACAGGTATATGGGGGACACTCATTATAGTGTCACACCTTTTCCTGATTTGTGACACCAGTGAATTTTAGCGCACCTGATTTATTTTCTACACAATTTTATCACCATTTGGTTCGAAGGTTGCAGCTATTCACATTACTGATCCTGCGCACTTATTTAATTTTATACAGTTCACACATTCATTCTTACTCCCAATGGCTCGTTACTCAATAAACAGTCCAGGGGTTTTGGTTTTTTGATGTTTATTGTGGAACTTGGATGGGATAAGGCAATAGTGGGATACTCAAGCTTGAACTATTTACAGTTGACAGGGACAACTCCCACTTGGCCTCACCAGGTTACTTGTGGAAGCAGTCACACTGCTTTAACCATACTGCCACTTGTATGGAAAAGGTTAAGTCTTGCTCTCTCTCTTCAGCAACAGACTTGGGGAACTACATTATCTTCAGGATATCGTCTAGCATCCCCTTAACTGACACCCGTCCACCGACTTTTCCAGCTGAAGGGATGCCTCCCCCTCCAGGATAGGCCTCCTGACACAGCTCTGTACTCACTGTATACAGAATCCGATCCTTTCCAGTGTCTCCCTTCCAGTCAGCTCTGCAGGACCTCCAGGTTCAGCTCCACTCTAATTATTTAGGCCCTCAGGTCGACCACCTGAGGCCGCATGGCAACTTCTACAGAGGAGGAGGCAGCCGCCCCCTACCTCTGGGACTCCGCTCTCCAGCTGAAAGATCCCGAGCACATGTGCACGTGGCATTTATACAGTATCCCAGCATGCACAGAGGCACATTCCTCTGCCAATCACCAGGGCTGTACTAAGTTTCTGTGCAATCATTTGTCAGGTTTCCTCCCACTGTCCAATATGCCTCCCTATTGGACCAGTGTGAAACACTTCATACAAACTGAGCTGTATCTGAGCACACGAGAAGACCTCACTAGCAGATCAATATAGATTTACCTGGCAATCATTCTGGTAAGCAGAAAAGATCCAAAACTATACTCTCTCTCTAGCACCTACCTAGGAGGGTGCTACACCTACATTGGTCTGTCTTGGCACAATGTAAGTTTGCATATTTCATACCAAGTGGGCCACAGGGGCATAGTGATAGCCACAGTCTTCCAGCTCCTGCTTGGGTTCTGTGCTACTGGCTTCCCTTTAGCACACAGAACATAGGGGATTGTTTGCTTAGCATCACTGCCATTAATGGAATTCTTGTATTTTTGTAAATGAATAAAAGGCATTTTACGATTGCATGAGATGGAGAATGTGATATCACCTCCTCTTTTCCCTATTTAGGGGGACCGCATACATTTTTTTCCCCATGGGATACCTTTTAAAATCCAAACCTGGCAAATGACATTTCATTAAAAAAAAGAAGAAAACAGCACACTGACCCCACCAACCATCCTCCAATATACATAGCAGACCATTGAAGGGGGGCTGTTGGGTTTTTTTTTTTTTTCTTTTTAAACAAGCTGGCAATGAAATCTCATTTACTGGCATTTTAAAACACTTTTCTCTTAGTAAATGACAGTACTGCTGCACACTTTCTGTACATCACAGAAATGTGCCCCTTCATAGGCAAAATTAGTGCACCCCCAGGTATGTTATTGTATGTAAAGGAATTGGATATTTTTCACTTTAAGTCCTCATGCACACAGGCCGGTAGAAAAAACGAGCTGCAAAGCCACTACCAGCGCCAGGAAAAAGCGGCTGTAAAAATGCACTTTTAGTAGCTTTTTGCATTGGCGTTAATGCCCGTTAGCATTTAGCAGCGTTTCTCTGCCTCTATTTAAAATCAATGGTTCCCTATGAAAGCCATCTTAATTGATGCAACTTTCAACCCATTGATTTGAATAGAAGTCTCATCCATGTCAGATCTTGATGATCCGACTTGTGGTGTGACTTGTGCTCTAAGGATCTTAAAAGGGAACCCCAGGCCATTAATAAAAACAAAAAACAAAAAAAAAAAGGTGTAGGGTTCTGCCCAAGATCCATACCACAGACCCCTGAGTCTGGTATGGTTCTTTAAAGGGAACCCCCACACCAAAATGAAATATACAAAAACGGCGTGGTGTCCCCCCCCTGACTTTGAAGGGAATACCCCCCACGCCCAAAAAAAAAAAACAGCGTGGGGTCCCCCCCAAAATTTGTACCAGATTCTGTTAAACCCCCTGCCCACAGACCCCCACAACCACTGCCCATGGTTGTTGGGAAGAGGCCCTTGGTCCCATCAACATGGGGATAAGGTGCTTTGTGGGGTGGGGCGCAGAGCCCCCCTGCCCCAAAGCACCCACCCCATCCATGTTGGGGGTGTGTGGCATGGGATGGTCCAAGGGGGGGCACTCGCTTGTCCACTCTCCTTTCCTGACCTGCCGGGTTACATGCTCACATAAGGGTCTGGTATTGATTTTGGAGGGGGCTCCACAATGGTTTTTGTTTTGGCGTGGGGGTGGTTTCCCTCAAATCCATAACAGACTGAAGGTCAAGACCCATACTAGACTCAAAGGGCCTGGTATGGATTTGGGGGGGGAGGGCATGCTGTTTTTTTTATAATGTATAGCGTGGGGTTCCCCTTCAAGATCCTCAGAGCACAAATGGCACCACAAGTCGGATCATGATGATCAAACTTGGATGCGACTTCCATTCAAATCAATGGGCTCTCATATGATTTTGACATAAAAAAAAAAAATATGCTTGACGTTTAGCAGCTTCAGGCGTTTTGACAGCTGTAACGGCGGTCCTCAGAACACAATGGCTCTGGGGTTTTTTTTTTTTTTTTTCAGCTTGAAAACGCCTAAATGCCTGTGTGTGAGGCCATAGAATAACATGGAGGGGCATTTTTAGGCTGCAAAAAAAGAAATGCCTGACGCTCCTAAAAGGGGCTGTAAAAACACCCTGCGTGCATGGAGACTAAGCCTTTGGAAAAATAACTGTTATTTTTTTTGACACTCCTTAGTCTTTTAGCCCAGAAAATGGGCATTTTTAGTTGGGTTCAGTTTCAGCATTCAAACTTCTTTGAGGTTTACCAAACCTTGCTTAAAGTAAACCCAAGGCATTCCTATTTAAAGCCTAATAATACCATCCGTATGGACAAGTCATTCCAAAATTCCCTGCGCTATATAATATCTTGCACATGTGACAATGCTATCTCCAATCTATAGGCAATAACTAAATTGCATTCTAAAGGTTGCTGCCTTCTAAAGTGCTTTTTTTTCCTCCTGTATTATGAAGTCACATGTAGACAAGTGTCATTGTCACGTGAGTCATTGATTTATTCCCGCAGGAGAAGATTGGCAGAGCATTAGAGAGACGGGGAGCTTCAGACTAACAACAATCAGGCGCAGGCAGGTAAAATTGATTGAACTTTCAAAGTTATTATTTTTTTTTTTTTATATGTGATGTGTCCGTGCTCCATGTTGTCCACATATTCTTTTGTCTTCTGGAAAACACAAGTTAAAATATGCTGGCTAAGAGATCCAAAGATTTGGTGGAATTCTGAGACAAAAAATATGTTTACCTAGTTGGGGTTGATAAACACAGGGCTTTTTTTCAGCGGCAACATGGTGGTGCTTCAAGTACTGAATGTATGTACTGGCAAGGGGTTCTTGGGCATGCTGGAGGGTCTATGCTCACTGCTGGGTGTCTATTATCGCTGAGAGGTGTAGCATTGATGGGTGGTCTATTTCTGCTAAAGGGGATCTACTGTTGTGAGGGGTCTTTGTTGCTGGTAGGGAAGCTAGTTTTGCTGGAGGGGGTCTATTGTTGCTGGCTGCTGGAGAGTCTTTGTTGTTGCTGGGGTGGACCTATTGTTGCTGAGAGGATCCAGTAGGGTCAGGGTAGGGGGCAGGGACAAGGGACAGTGTTTAGAGGTGGATTGGGGGCAGGGACAATGGGTGACTTGGGGGAGAAGATGTACCTGCACCTTTTCACTGAGAAAAAAAAGCCCTGGATAGCCATACTGCATGTCATGTATCAAGTATGAAGGCATATATCTAATAGATCACTCATTGTCAGGATTAATCCCAAGCAAAGGGTTTGTTGAAATTGTTTTAATTAGGAATGAGCAGAGTGATTTTGGCTCAAAAGTAATTTTGCGTCAAAGTCACAGATTTTGTATATTGAGCTGCGTAGTATGGAAGAGCCCTGGGGCCATCATAAAAAAAATGTCAAAGATTTCTGAGTTTGAATTTTTTTTTTTTTACAGAATTCTGAGTTTGCAACTCAGAATTCTGAGATTACACGTTTGAATCATGCTAAAAATCTATTAAACACAATTCTGAGATTAAAAGTCAGAATTCTAAATTTAAAAGTCAGAATTCTGACTTTAAAAGTCAGAATTCTGACTTTGAAAGTCACAATTCTGACTTTGAAAGTCAGAATTCTGAGTTTAAAAAGTCAGAATTCTGAGAATAAAAGTCAGAATTCTGACTTTCAAATTTAGAATTCTGACTTGATCTCAGAATTGTGTTTAATAAATTTTTAGCAAAAGTACTTTTGCTTTAAAGTCACAGATTTTGTATATTGAGCTGCGTAGTATGGAAGAGCCCTGGGACCATCATAAAAAAAATTTCTGAGTTTGAAATTTTTTTTTTTTTTTACAGAATTCTGAGATTAAAAGTCAGAATTCTGACTTTGCAAGACAGAATTCTGAGATTACAAGTTTGAATCATGCTAAAAATTTATTAAACACAATTCTGAGATTAAGTCAGAATTCTAAATTTAAAAGTCAGAATTCTGAGTTTAAAAATCAGAATTCTGAGTTTAAAAAGTCAGAATTCTGAGAATAAAAGTCAAAATTCTGACTTTCAAACTCAGAATTCTGTAAAAAAAAAAAATCAAACTCAGAAATCTTTGAAATTTTTTATGATGGCCCCAGGGCTCTTCCATAGCGTAGGCAAAATTTATTTGTTGCTGAGAGGATCCAGTAGGGTCAGGGTAGGGGGCAGGGACAAGGGACAGTGTTTAGAGGTGGATTGGGGGCAGGGACAATGGGTGACTTGGGGGAGAAGATGTACCTGCACCTTTTCACTGAGAAAAAAAAGCCCTGGATAGCCATACTGCATGTCATGTATCAAGTATGAAGGCATATATCTAATAGATCACTCATTGTCAGGATTAATCCCAAGCAAAGGGTTTGTTGAAATTGTTTTAATTAGGAATGAGCAGAGTGATTTTGGCTCAAAAGTAATTTTGCGTCAAAGTCACAGATTTTGTATATTGAGCTGCGTAGTATGGAAGAGCCCTGGGGCCATCATAAAAAAAATGTCAAAGATTTCTGAGTTTGAATTTTTTTTTTTTTTACAGAATTCTGAGTTTGCAACTCAGAATTCTGAGATTACACGTTTGAATCATGCTAAAAATCTATTAAACACAATTCTGAGATTAAAAGTCAGAATTCTAAATTTAAAAGTCAGAATTCTGATTTTAAAAGTCAGAATTCTGACTTTGAAAGTCACAATTCTGACTTTGAAAGTCAGAATTCTGAGTTTAAAAAGTCAGAATTCTGAGAATAAAAGTCAGAATTCTGACTTTCAAATTTAGAATTCTGACTTGATCTCAGAACTGTGTTTAATAAATTTTTAGCAAAAGTACTTTTTCTTTAAAGTCACAGATTTTGTATATTGAGGTGCGTAGTATGGAAGAGCCCTGGGACCATCATAAAAAAAATTTCTGAGTTTGAAATTTTTTTTTTTTTTTTTACAGAATTCTGAGATTAAAAGTCAGAATTCTGACTTTGCAAGTCAGAATTCTGAGATTACAAGTTTGAATCATGCTAAAAATTTATTAAACACAATTCTGAGATTAAGTCAGAATTCTAAATTTAAAAGTCAGAATTCTGAGTTTAAAAATCAGAATTCTGAGTTTAAAAAGTCAGAATTCTGAGAATAAAAGTCAAAATTCTGACTTTCAAACTCAGAATTCTGTAAAAAAAAAAAAATCAAACTCAGAAATCTTTGAAATTTTTTATGATGGCCCCAGGGCTCTTCCATAGCGTAGGCAAAATTTATTTGTTGCTGAGAGGATCCAGTAGGGTCAGGGTAGGGGGCAGGGACAAGGGACAGTGTTTAGAGGTGGATTGGGGGCAGGGACAATGGGTGACTTGGGGGAGAAGATGTACCTGCACCTTTTCACTGAGAAAAAAAAGCCCTGGATAGCCATACTGCATGTCATGTATCAAGTATGAAGGCATATATCTAATAGATCACTCATTGTCAGGATTAATCCCAAGCAAAGGGTTTGTTGAAATTGTTTTAATTAGGAATGAGCAGAGTGATTTTGGCTCAAAAGTAATTTTGCGTCAAAGTCACAGATTTTGTATATTGAGCTGCGTAGTATGGAAGAGCCCTGGGGCCATCATAAAAAAAATGTCAAAGATTTCTGAGTTTGAATTTTTATTTTTTTTTACAGAATTCTGAGTTTGCAACTCAGAATTCTGAGATTACACGTTTGAATCATGCTAAAAATCTATTAAACACAATTCTGAGATTAAAAGTCAGAATTCTAAATTTAAAAGTCAGAATTCTGACTTTAAAAGTCAGAATTCTGACTTTGAAAGTCACAATTCTGACTTTGAAAGTCAGAATTCTGAGTTTAAAAAGTCAGAATTCTGAGAATAAAAGTCAGAATTCTGACTTTCAAATTTAGAATTCTGACTTGATCTCAGAATTGTGTTTAATAAATTTTTAGCAAAAGTACTTTTGCTTTAAAGTCACAGATTTTGTATATTGAGCTGCGTAGTATGGAAGAGCCCTGGGACCATCATAAAAAAAATTTCTGAGTTTGAAATTTTTTTTTTTTTTTACAGAATTCTGAGATTAAAAGTCAGAATTCTGACTTTGCAAGTCAGAATTCTGAGATTACAAGTTTGAATCATGCTAAAAATTTATTAAACACAATTCTGAGATTAAGTCAGAATTCTAAATTTAAAAGTCAGAATTCTGAGTTTAAAAATCAGAATTCTGAGTTTAAAAAGTCAGAATTCTGAGAATAAAAGTCAAAATTCTGACTTTCAAACTCAGAATTCTGTAAAAAAAAAAAAATCAAACTCAGAAATCTTTGAAATTTTTTATGATGGCCCCAGGGCTCTTCCATAGCGTAGGCAAAATTTATTTGAATATAAAAGTTCTACAATGTATTTATTTTTTTAGTTTATTTAGATTGTGTTAGGCCCCTTTCACAAATGCGGACCGCTTGTCCGTTTTTCATCTATTCGTTGATGGATAAAAAAATGGACATCAATGCATGGATGATCATCCATTTACATCCGCATCCATCAACATCCATTTTTTGAAATGGATCAAAGCTCTATTTTTCTTCCGTTAACAACATAGATCGGACAGATCAGTTTTTCATCTGTTTTTGCATTGGTAGTGGATATCAAAAAAACTGATGAGAAACTGATGAACAGGTGATAAAAAAACTGATAAAAACTTCTTTCATTTTGACGTGACTGAAGTGATGAAATGAATGGTCCACATGTATGAAAGGGGCCTTAGTGGTCTTTTTTTATGTGTTTTTTCCTTGTTCTAGTGCTTTTTTTTGTATTGTTGCTGTAGTTTTTTTTTTTCTTCTTTTCCATGAACAAGATGCATAACATAATTTGGCTAATGGGGGGAAACAGGTCAAGGATAGCCAAGAACGCCTGAAAGCAACTTCTGTATCCCTCAAAAACCATTTACAACCTTAAAAGCAACCAAAAACCACCTTCATTTTCTATACCCCATTGATCTGAAGCATTTCAGTGAACTCCTTAGATATTCAGCAAAATTTTAGGAGAACGAATACTCTCAATTTTCTATCATATCTAGTTTTGACATGATTCAGGAAAAAAGGTTCTATGTTATCTTCAGTAGGATTAATGTGACACTAACTATGACTAAGAAAAAGGAAATTATAATCAAATATTCATATTTGACCCAAAAAGTACCTTCTATTGCTCTTAGCCTTCTCCAAATTTCCAAATTATTTTTTTGTTGTTACTGTGATTCGGTTTCCTGTTAGATGGTAGCTATGTTTGTTTTCCATGGTCCTACTATATGTAGGAACATAGCCACCCTGCTTTTGCTTGCTCCTGAGATAGACTAGAAACCAGAGATATATAGTAACTAAGTAGAACTACTTCACTACTGTACTTAAGTACCGAAAAGGGGTATCTGTACTTTCCTGGAGTATAATTTTTTTCTCCTACTTCCACTTTTTCTTCACTACATTTTTTCCATGATTTCAATACTTCTACTCCGATATTTTTTTTTTGTGCTGCATAGTTACTCGTTACAATTATAAAAATTACCACTGCCAGAACAGTAGATGGCAGGTTTCATGAAGCTTGAAAAAATGTGTATAATGTCATTTGTACTTTTGACTTCTTTCTTTAATAACTTTAACTTTAATAACTTTAACTTTAATAAACTTTTGACTTCTTTCTTTAATAACTACATAACACAGTACTTGTACTTTTACTTTCAGTACTTGAGTAGCAAATTTTTTTTAAAAACTACTGGTACTTTTACTTTCAGTACTTGAGTAGCAACATTTTTTAAAAAAACTACTTGCAATACTTAAGTACAAAAAATGTTGAATACTTTAGTACTTCTACTCAAGTCACTTTTTGATCGAGCACTTCCACTTCTACTCAAGTCACTTTTTGATCGAGCACTTCCACTTCTACTCAAGTCACTTTTTGATCGAGCACTTGTAATTTTACTCAAGTGTGGGTTTTGAGTACTTTATACAACTCTGCTAAAAACTATTGAATATGGGATGCCAAGTGTGCATAGAGGTTCAGGAGCTCATGGAAGAGATTACAAGGAGTCAGAAAAACACCATAAGAAACAGTTCCATGATAAAAATAGATTACAGTGCCACTTAGAAGTGGAGGTATATATATTATTTTGGAAGACTAAAGATATTCTTTAAAGTAGATTTAAGCTGGTCTCCCATTTGTTGTGGTGTTATCGATTTTTTTCTTTGAGAAGGTCATTCCACTGAAAATGAATATTTTAGTGTATGGTAGATGTTGGTAATTTGAACTTATTGACTGCTCTTCTACCTCTTTAGGAACTTTATTGGTGAGTCTGCACACTTGCTTTTACTATTGGGAGAGGCTCCCATCACCCCCATTGTGAGAGGCTCCCATCAGCCCCCATTGTATTTATTTATTTAATTATTTTATGTTATGGAGAATGTAACAGCATGATTAGTATCATAATGTTAAATATAAATGAGGACAGAGACACCCAAAATGCCCAGGTGAACAAGAGTCAGGAGTCACAGCATGGGGATCTCACTGTTGGAGTATCCAAGACTTAGAAAAAGCCAGGGGCTGACTCAGCCTACCAGCCTCTACTTGTATTTAACATACCTCTTTTGGGTGGATTGCCTTTTAATTTATACTTAATGCTGGCGAATTCAGAAGCTTTGAGTGAATTCTGGATTATCGGGTCAATTCAGTTGAATTGGACTTCAAATAAACAGTTTACAATGTGATGGCATTTTTTCAAATTTTCACTGAATTTCGAATCTGTTCTATATACTGAGTTGACAGTGGTGGTAGCAGATATTTCCATTCATTTTGCATTGAGCAATACGTAGATATTAGAGAAAATATTTTTTGAAATGTTATACAGTAAACCCCAGCTCCATCGCGGTTCAGTTTTTGCGGTCCCGGTATATTGCGTTTTTTTTTTGTTATTTTACTATATATATTTTACTATATAAATCATTAAAAATTTAATATTTTTGTGTTTTCCATAGCTCTTGCTATGTCTCTCAGTATCTTTTATGTGTTTAAATTAGTTTCTATTGTTTTAAAAGTGTGTTTAAAGACCTTAAAATGCTTTTACACGTACAGTGACAGTAAAAAAAAACATGCCTACAATGCATTTTAATAGGGTTTTTCTATTTCACGGATTTTCACTTTTCGCAGCTGGGTCCGGAACGTAACCCCCGCAATGGAGGGGGGTTTACTGTATTCCTCTCTGCTCAGAAGCTGGACCTTCCCGCTGCCCTCTGAACACCAGGTTCCTGAGGCTTATGGAGTAGTCCACACTTTTATTCCATGAAATACCCACCTTAGCCACAATAGCATTCCCTGCCCTAGGACTACTTCCCATTTCACCCAATAGGGCTTAATCATAGAGATCTCTATGCTTAGGCCCTACTGGGTGAAATGCAATAGAGTGGTCCTAAAGCGGAGACTGCTATTGTGGTTGTTGTGGTTGCCTATGGAATGAACTTGGATTATAGTGACTTCATTGATGTGCAGTTGTCTTATGTTCCTGCAACATATTTTTCTGTTTGGAATCTAACATGCATTGTATGTTGGTATGTTACTTCATTTTTATTTGTGATTAAAATGGCCATTTGCCAGGAGACGTAAATGTATTTGTTATATTAAAAATTAACTTGGTTCGATTTTGTTCATTTTTATTATTGACTTCTTCCGTTAAAGAATACATAGTTACATTGTTAGCCTGGTTGAAAAAAGACACAAGTTCATCTAGTTCAACCAAACAGAATTGAATAATTGGTCATAATCCAAATCTGCATCCACACAGAATAGCAATAGCATTTGCCATAGTTGCAATTAGATGGACAGTCCTTAGGAGTATCCCAGAGATGTTGCACTGGGTTTGTGCAACCAAAGGAAATTCCATGTTGAAGGTTTTTTTTGTCTTTGGAACACAATAGAATTTTCTGTAATGAAAAGGGCAAGCAACATTGAGACATTTTAAGTCTTAAATTAACCTGTGCTCCGCTTATGTTAAAACATATACCTACTTTTCCTTTGTGCCTCTGTTTGTCTGGCCACCTGAGGAGAGGGAAGCCCTATGGGAGCCCCAAGTTAATCCTACTTTGAGCTTAAAAAAAGGACTTCCTCTGTAGCCCATTGTTACAATTTTTAGAGTCTGAGTGGCCACTCATCATGCACGGGAATGTCAAGTGGGCATGAACAGAGTGAAGCTACCCATAGATGGAGTGAGTTTCTTTCCTGCAACCATGGGTTGCGGAAAAGTCGATTGATTTCCCCATCAGCCCAGTAAGTGTTGGTGGGGGAATCTCTTCCACTGAGCTATTGTGTTCCCTCATGGCGCTTTTCCATTGCATGGAACCGAACGATTCGGCTCGCTTTTGTGCTTTTCCACTGCTGGTACCGCATGGTACGGTGTAGGAATGGTTCGGTACGGTACGGTACGGCGGCACTTTTCCACTGCATGGAACCAAACGGTATGGCTCTCAAAAACAGTACCACCTGGATTGTGGTTCCAAGAGGTACCATACCCGGTACCATATCCCACAGTCCTTTGCATGCAGTCACTACTAGCCACTGATTGGTCAGAGAATCGTTGTTATCCCACCCACTTAACTTTAGTACTACTTTAGTGGAAAAGCAAACCATACCGTACCGAACCGTTCCAACACCGTACCATGCGGTACCAGCAGTGGAAAAGCAAACCGGGCCAAGCAGGGCCGAGTAGAGCCAAGCCGGTACTTGCAGTGCCATTGGTGAAGGAGTGCAGGGAGCTGTCCCTGTCAGGAGAACACACAGTGATTATTGCTAGTGGCTCTAGCCGCTTGAAATAATTGCATAAAAAATCCAACAGGGTGGTTGTAGCCAAGTTGATTGATCGATTACCTTGGATACAATCAGCCAGCCCAAACATGGTTCAAATCTCTGCCAGTCACCCCTGAACCAGCTGGATTTGAACTGCTTAAGTCACATACCTCTCCATACATAAAAGTACTTGGTATTCCTCTCTATTTCTCCTGACCCCCCTCCCCTCTCTGAGAGCAACGCTGTGCCCTGTGTCTTGTTTTATTTGCAATCTTAATTTGCTTATATTTTTACTTCTGTTTCAGTAAGCTTTCATGGAGTCCGAGTCAGTCTCAGAAAAAAGAGAGGGCGATGTGCCTGGTTATGTCATACAACCGGCCATTCTTCCTCCCGATCTAGTACAACCAAATGGCATGCCTGTCAACTTTCAATGGAACCTAAATCCTGTACCGGCTGGACCTAACGGGTATCCGGGAGCTCAAGTGTGGAATCTCTCAATGCCTCCACCACAGATAATCTTCCAAAATAACGGTCAACAGTGGACCCTCCAACCTTCACCACCAGCATATACAGGTCCCCCTGCCGCGCTCCCTGCGGCACTCCCTGCTACGCCCCAGGATACAAGGCTGGCTGCCTTACACAAGACATTCCTTAAAGGAAAACCATATGCTCTAGGGGTAAGTGTAATCAATAACTTCACCTTCAAGATTTAGCAAAAGTCAAAGTCTTTTTTTAGGGATAAGCCAATAACACAACAAGATGAACAGGTTCAAGATTTTATTTAAAAGGTAACTCCACTTTCATGGGGAAAAAAATAGTAAATAAAAAATAAATATAACATAAACAGTTGCGAAAAACAAGCCATATTGTAATTGAATATTATTAAAAATTACCTTTCCTTTTCAATCTGCAGTGCTGACATTGTCTGTAAAATGCAATGCAATACGGCTACCTGGAGGCGTTCTGTACGCAGATGGTGTACAGAATGCCCTCAGAAATGTAATTTCCTGCTTGTGTGATTGACTTACTGATTTTCCCAGATACAAATCAGATTTTGAGCATCTGCCTGCAATAAAAAATTTATTTTTGGGGAGATACTCTCAAAGGGAAATCACATCTAAAGGGATGCAGACCCTGTCACTCTTCTCATCTGATTGATAATTAAAAAACAATCCCATACAGTTTCACTCCGCACATGGAAACAGGAAAACAGCAATTTCTTCAGAAAAATAAAAGGTAGGAATCGGTATCTGCAACAATATTTGTTAAAAACCTTACGATGTACATTGATCACCCAGAGGGAACTGCTTTTTTTTATCAACAAAAGTGGAGTTACTCTTTAAATTGTTTGACGTGTCTAGATTAGGGATCGACCAAATATCGGCAAAGCTGATATATCGAGGGCCGATATGCATTTTCCCCGATATATCGGAATCGGCCCCGGAGGTTACCGATATTGCCGATATTTCAGGAAAATGCTTGTACCGGAGTGATGCCTGCAGCTAGAGGTAACCCCCCCGGTACCGACGTCCATAGCCGACAGTCGGCTGTCTTATAATGACAACCAATGAGGCTGAGAAACTGCTCGGTTGTCATTACAAGGAGCCGGAGGGGATGTCCGCCCCCTCCCGCCGCCTTTCGTGGCTCGCCTGGATCTCCCGTCCCATCAGGAGGCCCGGGCAACCAGCCTGCATGGCCGCCGAAGAACCGATCAAAGCCGCATTCGGCTCTGATTGGGTCTCCATGCAAAAACCCGGAAGTGATGTCATGACATCACTTCCGGGTACTGGCGCCAAATTAAAAAAAAATGACAGCATTGAAAACAGCCAAACTTGGCGTTTTGAATGCTTTTAGGTGCAGAGGAGGGGTTGGAGGTCTTTTAGACCCCCAGATCCCTCCATAAGAGTACCTGTCAAGGAGAAAAAAAATAATATTTTTTTTAAATGTACGAAAACATCAGCAAATATCGGCCAATACCGATACGCGATGACCAAAATATCGGTATTGGTATTAGCAATGAAAAAACAATTTTGGTCGATCACTAGTCTAGATGTGGTAATTATTCTTTCCCGTTACTGAAAGTGGCATGTAAAGAAGTGGTAATTATTCTTTCCCATTACTGAAAGTGGTTAATGCACAAAGAAATGTTTTAAAACATTGGAAAATCATTTTGGAACCAATATCCTATGATTTCCATTTCTTAGGACACATCTTTATCGTACATTCACATCTCTAAGTCAAATTGAGAAGACCATGGTAGGGCATGAAGCAACTCTAGCCACATAAGGATGCTTCTATTTTCTTTTCTTTTTTAAGTTTTCAAACGACTTGCAAAGGGTTTAAACCCCTGTCAAGATTTTTTTTTTCATCTGTGTGCCATTTTGGAGATTTCCCTTTACTTTCTGTCTCATAGGTAGTGAAAGGAAATCTCTCCAAAATGAGGGGAATCCTCTCGAAGACAGTTCTCACCGATTTCCCCACTGGATAATTACCCCTCTGTTCCAGTTCCATTGAGGTCTCAAAAAATGTTTATTTCCCCTCAGTTTTATGGAACACTAGAGATATAGATAACCTTTTCCCTTCTCCCCCAGCTCCCTAAGCTTGTGCAGTCTCTAGAGCACTGTGCGAGTGAGGCCCTTACTGTAGGTTGTGCACTCAACCTACCCAGACATTCAGAGAGGCACAGGAGTGCAACCTGGAGATGGTGATGGTAAGTGGACAGTAAAGGAACTGTTTATGCCCACCTTTTAAAAGAATTGGGCAGTGGGGGAGCCTTAAGAGCTTAACCTAATATGCATACTACTTTAAATATCACTTTTGAATGGACTAATTATTTAGATACAATTGAAGAACTGTAGAAATATATAAACATGGAGGTCCAACTAGTCAGCCCTTTTTGTTTATTTAAATTTTTAAAAAATGAATTCATTAAATTATTTTTGCTTGAGTATAGAGTTGTGTTTATTATAAGCATGTTTGAATTTACATACTGTTTATTGACTAACTTGTAGGCAGGTTGCCTACTGTGTTAATGTGGCTAGGCAAGCGTAGCTGCCCCAGTTGGGGGGGAGAAAAGGGTTGACTTTGTTATGTTCTACTACTCATGTTTCCCGGGCAGAGGTTCCAATCTTAGGGCAGTTAGGTCAGCAAATAAAAAGACGGGATTATACAGGACACGCTTAGCAATTCTTCTATGGAGCAACGACTTTCAGAATTTACAGTTTTGAAATTCTCCCACCGAGTCTTACCAGCTATGGGCTTCACCCAGAAGGACTTGACCCATACAGGTACTCTGGGACAGCCACTATTAGTGTTAGATATGGAAAGGATAGTCTGCCATGTTGTGTTTATCATGCTGCACTTTTAGTAAAAGGTAACTGCAACAAGCCTGGTCTGAAGTCATTCAATGGGATGCATTTGGGGTCCAGGTGCACACACACAAGGGTCTGAGTCTGCAACAGCCTGTAACAGCACAAAAAAGGTCCTAGTAACAGCTCAGCAACAAAAAGTTAACTTCAACCACTTGTTGGCATGGTGCCTGGTAAGGTGACAGGTTCTCCGATAGCGAGGGGGCCCAGTGTTACGACTCCCTCCCTAGCTGGCTGTCTCTGTTGGTCACCAGGAGTGAATTAGCATTACAGAGTTACAGCCTGATCACTGGGTGCAGAGATGAAAGAGTTAAGTGAACACGCATGAGTTCCATACTATGTCCCCGGCAGGACACCATTCTGCTACTGGGAGTGAGGTAGCAGACAATGCTGGCTGGTGGAGTGGGCATGGCTCTGCATATCCCTCCTAATGCATCACAAACACCTGTACAAGTGTGTAGCATACGGGACCTCGTCCGCTGAAAGGACTCCACATAACACTGCACACAAGTGGCTCATCCTTGAGTTGGAAGACCACCTTAATGTTTGACTTTCCCATGACTGCAGCCCATTTTGGGCAATGATGAGTACGAACTCGGGCAAGGTGTAAGCCTGGTGTAACAACATATGATCCTTCTAGTCGCCTGGCACAGCCCAGAAGAACCAACTGGGGGGGGGGGGGGGTAGGCTTCCTATGTAACCTACACTTGGCACCCAATGAATTAATGGAGAACACGTGGAGGAGATGCCACCTGTCCATCGTAAGATGACCCTACTCCCCCTTACACACTACCTCTGCTGGAACTACTGTATGTTCCAAGCATCCACCAATCAATCAATAAAATGCTACATTCCTAGGTTAGTTTTGAACTTTCCTCCTGCTAGTTTGAGGTCATAATCTTTACCCATAACCGTAACCCAAATGTAAATTGCTCCTAGAAGGCACAATATATGACGCAATAACAATGAATAAACCAATGCAACCAGCAATTCAACCTTCAAATATCAATGTACAATTTGTAAATTGAAGTTATCATTTAATTGCATCAGAATAAGCAGAAAATCTTTTTTAAAAAGCCCTGATATAATATAGAAAAAAGTCTTCTGTGTAAGAAACTGGGATCTCAACCATTTTTTTTTTTTTTTTTTTACAGATTGTGCTGATTGTGACAGCCATTCTAGAAATAATTTTTGCCATTTCGCTATGTTTTCTTATGACCCCACCTTCACTTCTCAGCGGAATTATTTTCTGGGGACCAATCTTTGTAAGTACTAAAATTACAAATTTCTGAAAGAAAAATTCTCGGTGTATTTTATTCAGTGCTGATGACTTCGGAGGTTGTGATGCATGGCTGTCCCTGTTCAGCCTGTGTGAGGTCAATCGGAAATTAGAAATCAAATGTAAGCAAGTGTATGCCATGCTCATAATACAAAATATACAACTGCAATGATTCTATTTTTTTAAGGCAACTGCTATTTTTTTTTTTTGTGTGACACTGCTCCATGGGTCTGAGGGAGAAGTGTGGGCTCCCAGGATTTAGGCTGGCCAGTAGCCAAGATGGTGATGGCTGCACTCCTGCCCTTTCCAAGAGACTTTGGTTGTTAAGAGGGGCGGCACTGCCCCTCAAATGACTGGGGTGGAGCATAGGACGTGGGCAACAAGAATATGATGCTGGTGAGAACATGCAGGGAGGTGTTGAAAGGTCCTGTTCTCCATCCCACAAGTGAGAGCCAGAGCCTACGCCTCCACTAGTCAACTTAATTTCCTCCTTGCTGTGGAAGTGACGCCACATGCCGGGGTCAATGGAGGGAATATATAAATCCCCCCATGGGGTTCCCATAGACAGACTCCTCTGCTGGCTCTATGCATGTTCCACCCAAGAAAAGGCTAGCTTATCATATTAAAGATTGGTTTCCTATATGGACTTGTATTTTATACTGTATTTGTTTTAAAGGGGATATCCTGTTCAGTTACGTACCCCCACATATCTGGGCTATTTAGTTGAGCAGAGATAACTTTTAACCTATTGGTTCAGCCCTCAACAGCAGTCCAAATGTCTCATGTGGCCCAATGGGAAAATAATTTGCCCACCCTTGACTTACACGGTATGCTACACCCGTAGCCAAAAGTTTTGAGAATAACGCAAATATTCATTTTCAAAAAGTCTGATGCTTCATTTCAGAGGCGTAACTAGAACATTCGGAGAAGGACAGTGATTTCTCTACATGCTGCCCCCGCCGCCCCTCCTATTCAGGTGTACAGGGGAGCCACATGGGCCCCCTTGAGCATGGGGCCCGGTTGCGATTGCAACCCCTGTAGTTAAGCCCCTGCTTCATTTTTATTGAGGGCAATTTGCATATGCTCCAGAATATTATGAAGAGTGATCAGGTGAATTGAAATAATTGCAAAGTCCCTCTTTGCCATGAAAATAAACCAAATCCCCCCCAGAAAATGTATACTGCAGTTGTGAAGAAGGCTTCAGGGCACCCAAGAAAGTGCAGTAAGCACCAGGACTGTCTCCTACAGGTGATTCAGCTGCGGGATCAGGGCACCACCAGTGCAGAGCTTGCTCAGGAATGGCAGCAGGCAGGTGTGAATACATCTGCATGCCCAGTGAGGAGAAGACTTTTGGAGGATGACCTGGTGTCAAGAAGGGCAGCAAAGAAGCCACTTTTCTCCAGGAAAAACATCAGGGACTGATATTCTGCAAAAAGTACAGGGATTGAACTGCTGAGGACTGGGGTAAAACCATTTTCTCTGATAAATCCCCTTTCCGATTGTTTGGGACATCTGGAAAAAAATCTTTGTCCGTAAAAGAAAAGGTGAGGGCTACCATCAGTCCTGTGTCATGCCCAACAGTAAAGCATCCTGAGACCATTCATGTGTGGGGTTGCTTCTCAGCCAAGGGAGTGGGTTCACTCACAATTTTATAAAGTGTGGAAAATTTGCGCGCTAATGAATTAAATTAATAAGTGAATGAATAAAATAAAAATCAGCGCGCACATAGGAATCATAGACATAAATCCTAATATAGCATGTAATAACAAAATGTGCTTCGCTAATAAAGCATTAGTGAAATAAATAAAATGACACAAAAAATAAAATTAGTGCCATTAATAGTGATCAAAAAGCCTAGTGATATTAAACCAAGGCAAACACATTAATAAATATTAGTGTCCATAAAAACATGTAAGAAGGGCAACAAAGTCCATACAAATCAAAAAAGAAAAAAAAAAGGAAAAGCAACTGAAGCAGTATCCAAAAGTTTCCTCGATAGCGATATAAAGTGCTTGGATGAGAATTCAAAGGAGCCACAAGTCCCAGCAGGTAGATAAAATATTCACATAAAACCAGGGATATTTGAAGAGACACCCGTGTAAAAGATCACCCAAAAGAACGAGTTAGCAGCTTACCAGAGCAATTTGGTCACTCAAATTAATGAGTAGACCTATGTAGGCTTAATGGTAATACCCAAACAAACCACAGGATGTCACTTCACTAGGTACCAGGTAGTTCAGATCCGATATCCAATTAACATGTGTAAAAAAACGATGACAGGGACATAGTGTAACTCCATAAAACACAAACCATTTACTGTATTTAGCCATAAAAGTATCAAACTCACATTTTAAAAGAGCATCATGAGCATATAAAATCAATTGTGGATTGAGAGAAAACAACATCTCCTAAGGCATAGCAGATCCTTGTAGCAGATCGTGGTAGCCGGCTGTTGGGGGCGTGGTAGCCTCACTTCTGACAGACTCACCCGACCGGTTTCGTCAAACGTATGACGTCATGATTTCTAAAATGTTAGTTTGATACTTTTATGGCTAAATAAATGGTTTGTGCTTTATGGAATTACACTATGTCCCTGCCATCGTTTTTTTACACATGTTAATTGGATATCGGATCTGAGCTGCCTGCACTCACAATTTCGCCTAAGAACACAACCATGAAGAAAGAACAGTACAAAAACATCCTCCAAGAGCAACTTCTCCCAACCATCCAAGAACAGTTTGGTGAGGAACAATGCCTTTTCCAGCATGATGGAGCACCTTGCCATAAGGCAAAAGTGATAACTAAGTGGCTTGGGGAACAAAACATCAACATTTTGGGTCCATGGCCAGAAAACTCCCCAGACCTTAATCCCATTGAGACACTTGAATCCCTTAAGACACATCCTAGGGTGAACAAACCCCCCCCCCCCACTAATTCTGACAAACTCCGAGCATTGATTATGCAAGAATAGGCTGCCATCAGTCAGGATGCGGCCCAGAAGTTGATTGACAGCATGCGAATTGGAGAGGTCTTGAAAAAAGAAGGGTCAACACTGCAAATATTTACTCTTTACATAAACTTCATGTAATTGTCAATAAAAGCCGTTGACACTCACTTATGAGATGCTTGTAATTATACTTCAGTATACCATAGTAACATCTGACAAAAATATCTAAAAACGCTGAGGCAGCAGACTTTGTGAAAAATAATATTTGTGTCCTTCTCAAAACTTTTGGCCACAGCTGTACAGGTACGGCTGGAAACTGGAGACACTCCCACAACTGAATGCTGGGGTGCAAGGGCCACATGTCAAGCACCAAAGAGCCAGATGCGGTCTTGAGGCTGGAGGTTGGGCACCATTGCTGTAGACTATGTGTATTTGAACATAAATAAAGTAATTCACAACATAGTTCTGTTTTTTTTTTTTTTATATCATTATTTTTTAGATTATTTACTATATTATTTTTTTAACAGTACATCATTGCCGGATCTTTGTCCATTTCAGCTCACAAGAAGCTCTCTGTCTGCAAGGTAAGCTGTTTCTGAAAATCACTGTGAACTTTTACATCACATCTGGATAGAAATAACTTCCTTCAAAACAAACATTTAATGCACTGTTGCTTACCAGTCCTTAACCACTTTACCTCTGGCCACTGTGCCTCTACTGCGGCACAGTGGCTCTTTATCGTCCAGCGACGTAGACCTACGTCGCTGGACTCCTCCCCCTGTAGGCGGCGCTCGCGCGCCGCCGGAGGCGCGCTCCCGCTGTTTTCATTCACAGCGGGAGTCGGGCCAGGGGAGGAGCGGCGGCGATCACCGCCGCTCTTCCCCGATCGTTGGGGAATCTAGTTTGGAGATCCGCCCGCCTGTGTAAACAGAGCGGGCGGATCTCCTAAGTGACAGGGAATGACAGATCGGAGTGTTCAGCTTAGCTAAACATCCGATCTGTCCCTGACTCACTCAGTCACCTCCCCCCACACACGTCAGTAAGCACCAGGCATACATTAACCCCTCCCTCTCCAATAAAATTAACCCCTTCCCTGCCAGTGTAATTTTTACAGTAACAGTGCATATATATAGCACTGATTACTGCAGTAATGTCACTGGTACCCCCAAAAGTGTCAAAAATGTCATTCAAGGGTCCGATCTGTCCGCCGCAATGTCGCAGTCCCGCAAAAAAAAAAATCGCAGATCGCCGCCATTACTCGTTAAAAAAAAAAACACCAAAAATTACAGAAATCTTTCCCTTAGTTAGTAAACGCATTAACTTTTGCGCAAACCAATCAAAATATGCTTATTGTGATTTTTTTTTACCAAACATAGGTAGCAGAAAACAAATTGGCCAAAAATTTAAAAAAAATTAGATTTTTACATATTTTTTGGGGGGAATTTCATATAAAAAAATGTTAAAAATATTGTTATTTTTTCAAAATAAACGCTCTTTTTTTGTTTATAAAAATCTAAAAAGTAAAAATCGCACAGGTGATCAAATACCACCAAAAGAAAGCTCTGTGGGGAAAAAAGGACGTAAATTTAATTTGGGTACAGC
This sequence comes from Pelophylax lessonae, assembly GCF_965119305.1. Lineage (NCBI taxonomy): Eukaryota > Metazoa > Chordata > Amphibia > Anura > Ranidae > Pelophylax > Pelophylax lessonae. The sequence continues at coordinate 241,573,959 of NC_138776.1, forward strand.
GTCGCACGACCGCGCAATTGTCAGTTAAAGTCGCACAGTGCCGAATCGCTAAAAGTGGCCTGGACGTAAGACAGCAAAATCCTCCGGTGGTAAAGTGGTTAAAGTGGTTGTAAACCTCAGACATGAAATGTGAACAAAGCATATCCCTATAGTGTGTCCTTGTCATGCTATGAGCATGATTCACTTCTAAAAAGGTTTTCCTGATACCAAAAGAAAAATGGTGACAGGAGAAAGATCTCTAGCTGATTGACAGTCCCAACTCTGTTCCTGTGTGCTGTGTGAAGGGGGGTGTGTCCCTTCCCTCCAATCAGCTCTCACAACTCTCCTCATTGAGCTCTGCAGAGTGTAACTTCAACTCTCCTCCCCCTTTTTTTCTGAACTCTCAAACAAGCTTATAAATTCGGGACTTTGAACATTTGTAGAGAAGAGAAGACCATACATAGACAGATACAACTTATGTAGAAGAATTTCTTTTGTCTCTGTGTTTCCCCTGAGGCCAGTCACTTCACTGGATAAATGTAAGGGTTTACAACCACTTTAAATGTGTTGTGTGAATTCGTTTTCTACTTTTAGGCTTTAATTTTCTTTATTTTCATTTGTATTGCACCTACATTTGTGTGAACAGAGCCTAAGGATGACACCATAATGTGGAAGAGCAACAGAGACACCTTTGGACAGCAGCATTGTCAGTTTGTGAAGAAGATAGTGTTAGATTCACTAGCAAAGTTAAAGCAGTATTAACCCAAACCAAAAAGTAATACACTGCTCAAATAAATGAAAGGAACACTTTGAAAACACTTGAGATCTCAATGGGGAAAAATCTCATGCTGGATATCTATACTGATATGAACTGGGTAATGTGTTAGGATCGAAAGGATGCCAAATCATTCGATGGAAATTAAAACTATAAACCTACAGAGGGCTGAATTCAAACACACCGCCAAAATCAAAGTGAAAAAAAATGATGCAGCAGGCGAGTCCATTTTGCTGAAATTTCATTGCAGCAACTTAAAATGGTACTCAGTAGTTTGCATGGCCCCCATGTGCTTGTATGCATGCCTGACAACGTCAGGGCATGCTCCTAATGAGATGATGGATGGTGTCCTGGGGTATTTCCTCCCAGATCTGGACTAGGGCCTCACTGAGCTCCTGAACAGACTGGGGTGCAACCTGGTGGCATCGAATGGACTGAAACAGAATGTCCTAGAGGTGTTCTATTGGATTTAGGTCAGGTGAGGGTGGGGGGCCATTCAATGGTATCAATTCCTTCATCCTCCAGGAACTGCCTGCATACTCTCATCACATGAGGCCAGACATTGTCATGCACCAGGAGGAACCCAGGACCCACTGCACCAGCGTAGGGTCTGACAATGGGCCAAAGCATTTCATCGGATACCTAATGAAGGTCAGGGTGCCATTATCTAGCCTTTAGAGGTCTGTGCTTCCCTCCAGGGATATGCCTTTCCAAAGCATCACTGAACCACCACCAAATCGGTCATGCTGAACGATGTTACAGGCAGCATAACATTCTCCATGGCTTCTCCAGACCCTTTTCACGTCTGTCACATGTGCTCAGGGTGAACCTGCTCTCATTTGTAGTAAAACAGAACGCCAGTGGCGGACCTGTCAATTCTGGTGTTCAATGGCAAATGCTGGGCAGTGAGCACAGGGCCTGCTAGAGGACGTCGGGCCCTCAGGCCACCCTCATGAAGTCTGTTTTCTGATGGTTTGGTCAGAGACATTCACACCAGTGACCTGCTGGAGGTCATTTTGTAGGGCTCTGGCAGTGCTCATCCTGTTCCTCCTTGCACAAAGAAGCAGATACCAGGCCTGTTGATAGGTAGGGATGATCGAACTTTTGAAAAGTTCGGTTCGGCCAGAACACCCGAACTTCCCGAAAGTTCTGCCCGGATTTCAGAACCCCATTGAAATCAATGGGACCCGAACTTTGGTAATCAAAAAACCCAATTTTGAAGCCCTAAAACCCAATAAATGCCCCTAAAAAGTGCCTAGGGTTCTGGGTCATGCCCCAGAGACTATTAATCACACAAAAAAAAGTTCTTAAAAATTGTCATTTTTGATAGAGAGCCAATTATTGAAAAAAAAAAAAATTAGAAAAAAAAAAAATTCTTTGGATTTAGTGTCTGGGGGTCTAAAAAGTGTACCTGTGAAGTTTCAGCTCTCTAGCATGTCCAGAACCATAAAAAAGTTCGTTTGTATTAGAATTAATATAGAACAGGGATATGGCTCAGCTATTTTCACACCTTGCCGGTTTTCAGCAGGCCTTTTTTTCGGCATTTTTTGGGGTTCTTTGGAGGCAGGCATAACATCAGAACTTCTGTGTAGGGGTATATATACACACACACATATATGTATATATATATATATATATACATACACATATATAGGTGTGAAAGGAGCAGAAACCTATGCTTGCGCTAATTAAAAAATTAACACCCATATGGCTTCTCTCCTATCACACCTATATATGTGTAAGTGTATAAATACATATAACATGTGTGTATATATACCCCTATACAGAAGTTCAGATGTTTTGCCTGCCTCCAAAGACCCCAAAAAAATGCCTGCAACAACACACCTGGGCGTTTTTTTTTTGGCGCTAGCGTTTTTTTGGGCATTTTTTTTGGAGGCAGGCATAACATCTGAACTTCTTAGTAGGGGTATTTATACACACATACTTATATTTATATATACACCTACATATATATAGGTGTGAAAGTAGCAGAAATCTATGCTTGCGCTAATGAAATAATTAACACCCATATGGCTCCGCTCCTATCACACCTATATATATGTAAGTGTATAAATAAAAATTTTATTTTATTTTTTTTTCCTATTTATTTTATCTTTTATTTTTTATTTTTACACTGTGTCTTTAAAAAGAAAATTTGATCACTTTTATTCCTATTACAAGGCATGTAAACATCCCTTGTAATAGAATTAAACAGGACAGGTCCTCTTTATTGTGAGATCTGGGGTCAAAAAGACCTCAGATCTCAGATCTACACTAAAAAGCAAAAAAAAAAAAAAGTTATTTTTTTAATGAGGAAAAAAAATGATCCCTTTAAGGCCGCTGGGAGGAAGCGACGTATGACATCGCTCCGGTCCTCCAAGGCCATAGAGTCGAGTGGGGGCTATCTTGCCCTCACTCGACTTCCTGCCTAGGAGGAGAAAGAGATTTTTTTTCCCCGCTACCGACAACTCTGGTAAGTGGGGAAAATGACCGGGAAGCAGCAAGGGGGGTCACCTCTCCCGCCGCTCACAAAGGTGATCCCGCAGCAAATTCGCCACTGGGACCACCTTTATGTTAAAGCAAGCCGCCCGCTGTTTAAAAAAATACCAGGGTCATGGCAGCTATCTGCGGCCATGACCCCAATATTTAATGTCAAAGTACCGACGTATATTTACAGTGGGTGGTCCGGAAGTGGTTGCAGCGACTGGCTAACACGTTTCGAGGGCCTGCCTCTTCCTCAGAGCCTCCGGCTCTGTTTGCAAGTACTAGTTTGCACTTATTTTTAATAAAGCCATTTTATTGGAGGTAATGCACTAGGCTGGTGCGCCCTCTGTTTTTTTTTTTGTTCCTAGTATATCCTGACATCCCCAGTCTTGGGAGGGCAGCAAGGCGAGCGCTATCTACTGTAGGTTGACTAGCATTTGAGTCCTGAGAGTCTCTTTTCATGAGGCCCACCTTCAAACGCAGGAGAGCGGAGTGTTGTTTTGGAAAGTCCCAATGTTAGGCCTGAGGGTTGTCTTCAGCATCAGTGTTGGAGCTCAGATGTGAACAAGGGATCCTCAGTAGGCAACATAAAGGGGTTAATAATTAGTAGAGGGATGCTTGATTTAGCAATGTGTCAGTTCCCTTGATAATCCAGGTTGTGATGTCTGCTAGCAGTGTTCATAGGCTGTTTAACCAGTTCCGGACCGCCCACCGCATATATACCATGGCAGGGTGGCCTGGCTGCGCAAAATCAGGTACATGTACATGATTTTGTACACGAGATGTCTGGGGCGCATGCGCGCCGCTCCCCCTGCGATTGGACACAGTGGTCGCAAATCAGCGGGTCCAGGGCCCGCGATGGCCGCCGGGACCTGACGATCATTCGGCCGAATGACAAAACTGCGGTCTGCCTATGTAAACAAGGCAGACCGCTGTTCTGTCAGGGAGGAAAAGAGAGATCTTGTGTTTTAGCTAAGCTATACCATATGCATGGGTGTTCTACCAGATTACTGCTACCCGTCATCACGCATAGGCATACCTCCCAACTTTTGAAGTTGAGAATGAAGGACATTTAGGGGGAAGATTGACTTGGGGCAAGCGTGGCAAGCATAGCACACTGCTGCAAAAAGTTGGTGTGGTTTAAAAGTGGGTGTGGTTAAATTATGATGGCCGGAAGGGGATAATCTGTCATCCCCTGTTTGCCTGTACCACTACCACTACTAGTGTGCCTTCAACTCACTAAGTAATTGTAGCACCACCCCCGCAGGAGCTGCTGATTATATTATTGGGTCTACACCCTGCCTAACAACCCAATCAAATTGGCTCGATCCCTCCTCAGGCACAACTGACCCAGAATAGGACTGGACTATCAAATAGATACACAGGTTGGAATACAATACTTCACTATGCAACAATACCTTGTTACCTTCTTGAATAGTAGTCCTTCTGGGTGACACAATGGAACAACGCACAAGATTGTAATTAACCAAACTTAGTTTACTATGTATCAAATTGAATAGGGGAGATACAATACAATACAATACAAGTCCATAAAAGGTTATTTAAAACAGCTTTAAAAAAGGTAAAAGAATAACCCCCACACTCCTCCTGCATTAAGGCTAGACACAGTACCAGGTAGGTGGGCCTATCTGAGTCCCTCCCCCCAGAGTTCTCTTCTTTCTTGTTGATCTTCGCTAGCAAGGTTATTGAATAGAGCTCATTTGTAATCCAGATTAGGAATAAAGATCAAGAGAGAAAAAAACAACGAGCTGTTAGTTGTCACCGCAGGGTGTCTGCGTAACTGAGCAATAACTTCTGCGAGAGAGATAAGCCTCTGGCGACTCCTTTACAGACCTTATTGTTTGTCTATGAGTCTCCTGAGAGAGTATGGTGATAAACCCCGGGGTTTTATCACCTCCTGCTGCGCTACCGCTATCTGTAGATAAAACTGTCTCTTCAGCAGATAAAGTCAGTTATTGGGCATGTGCCCTCTCACCAACAGAAGTTTCTCCTTCGCGCGCTTCCACTGCGGTCTCAGTCCTTTGGCTATATGCCAGCCGCGCGGGGTCCTTCTGGCGGATGACTTCCGGTCTCGGCAAACAGCAGTATGACCTCCAGGAATGTGCCTCGTGCTTGAGATGGGACGGTTCCACGTCGTCCCTCCAGGCTAAAAGGCTCTGGCCCAATATCCAGTGTCAGTCCTTCACTCTTGCTCGCTGGTTCCTCAGAGTCCAGCGCAGAAAGGCCCCCCCTTCGCGCGCTTCTCTCTTCCTTTAAATAACCTCCCCCATAGTGCCGTGCGGTGCAGCCGTGCACCCTGGATCTTGCAAAGCAGCCTGGGAGATGTAGTTTCTTCATCTTGTGAAAAGGAAGTCACAGCCTGGGAAATTCCATGCAGCTACCACTAGAGGGAGACTAGTTCCTGGATCTTGCAAAGCAGCCTGGGAGATGTAGTTTCTTCATCTTGTGAAAAGGAAGTCACAGCCCAGGAAATTCCATGCAGCTACCACTAGAGGGAGCCTAGTTCCTTCCCACATATCAAACAGTGTCTTTAGGCATGTTTAACCCCGCTACACACTCCCCCCACTTGAGAAACTTTGGTCCCCAAAGAGGTCAACAGTATGTACCCTAGTGCATAGGTTGGCATTATACAACAAAAACATTAACATTTTGCTGAAATAAGTCAATCTGAATACATCCAATTTTGTATTCTAATAGCAGTGCAACAGTAAAACGATAAAGTGCAATTAATAAACAAATAAGTGATTTCTACAGTGTTAATATAGTGCTGATTTCTAGTGCTTTTATATAGTGCTCCTTTAAAAAGCACATGTGCCTTTGCAATTTCTTAAACACTTACATCTTAAAGTTTGTGTTGAAAAAAAAACATCAAAAGGTGAGAAAGAGAAAAAAACATATAGTGAGGTCAGAGCAACAAAATGTGCGCAAACATTAACTCACAAAGTAAACCAAATTGTGAACATCAAAAACTGTGCTTATTATAATGGCCAAACCCAATATCCTTATGTACAAACTTAAATGCAAACGTTTTCTACTTCAATACTTTGTTCTCATGATCTCTCACAGACCCCCCAAAACTTGGGTGGCTTGTACAGTTGTGCCTGGGGGTGAGCTAGGGTTGTCCCCCACCAAATCTACAGTGGAGGAACTAGGCTGGTCAGGAGATCTTTTGGAGGTAAAAACAGCTTCTTCCGAACATTCACCCAATTGATCATAGGTCAGTCTCTTAGGTGGGTGAATGACTCTCCTTTCCCTCTGTTCCCGTGGAGGCATGCTCTCAGAGGTGCTAGGATCAGGCACTTCTGAGGATTCTTCAATGTCCCCCTCCTCATGTTCCAACACAGAGGAACCTGATGGTTCAAGAGAGGTCAGTTCTTCTTCAGAGAAGGGTGCAACCTCCTCCTCAGGATCTTCATCCTCAGCTGCTTCTTCTGGAAGCATATGAAAGGGTATGAATTCAGGGGCTTCTGCCCGAAGGGCTCCTCTATCAGCCAAGTCAGATGAAGACAGGGAGGCAGGTGTGGGTTCTGGCAACTGAGATGACCACAACCAGTCGGGTACCTCCTCTTCATCTTCCAAATCTTCAGATGGAGAACTTCCCTCTCCCTCATCTGGGAGCGTCGTCTGAGATCTGGTAACTGGTCTGGACCGGCGAGAAGTCGAAGGGGCCTCTGACAAGTCTTCCACAGGGGGCATACGAACCGCTTCAGAGAGAGGCAGCAAATGGTTCCGATGCCAAGCCTTCAATGGACCCACACTTCCTTCAGGCCGAATTTGGTACACAGGAAGGTTTGGCAGTTGCTTGCAGATAACATAAGGTTGGGACTTCCAGCGGTCTGCCAACTTGTGTTTTCCCGGGACACCCAAGTTTCTCAACAAAACCCTGTCCCCTGGTTGCAGGTCATGGATCCGAACTTTTAGGTCGAAATTTTTTTTATTCCGCAGTCCACGTTGATCAGATGTGGCCTGAGCCTTGTCATAGGCCGCTTTCAGACTCTTCCGCAGTCGGTCCACATATCCTCTATGCGATGCTGAAGAGGTATGATCAGGCGAAATGCCAAAGGCCAAATCCACTGGCAACCGAGCCTCCCTTCCAAACATCAGCCGATAAGGGGAATATCCAGTAGCATCACTGACAGTGCTGTTGTAGGCATGCACAATGGCAGCTACGTGCTTGCCCCAATGCTGTTTCTTCTCTGAGCTCAAAGTCCCCAACATATCCAAAAGAGTCCTGTTAAATCGTTCAGGCTGGGCATCCCCCTGTGGATGGTAGGGAGTGGTTCTAGTCTTTTGAATGCCTAACATATCTAACAGTCTCTTGATCAGTCTGCTTTCAAAGTCCCTTCCCTGATCAGAATGGAGGCGTTGTGGTAACCCATAATGTACAAAGAACTTCTCTACAAGAACTTTGGCTACCGTTGAGGCCTTCTGATCCCTTGTTGGGAATGCTTGAGCATATCTGGTAAAATGGTCTGTTACCACAAGGACATTCCCCTGGCCACTCAGATCAGGCTCTAAGCAAAGGAAATCAATGCACACCAGCTCCATGGGTCCCTGACTTTGTAGATGGCCCATTGGGGCTGCTTGACGTGGCAGAGTCTTCCTCTGTATACACCGGACACAAGAATGACAGTATCCTTCAACTTCGGCCCTCATACAAGGCCAGTAGAACCTGTCCCTGACAAGCTGAAAGGTTCTTTCGGGCCCCAGATGGCCATGATTATCATGAAGAGCGGCCAGAACTCCCTCTCTGTATTTAGCTGGTAAAAACAGTTGCCACTTCTCCTCCAGATCTTCAGATGGACCTCTCCGGTAGACCACTCCTTCTCTGATCTGTAACCGGGTCCACTCTCTATGTAACAGACGGGCCCCCTGAGGGGAGTCAGTTAGAAGCAACTCAGGGCTCTGGATCTCCAGGGCTTCCAAGAGAAGTTTTCCCAAAGGGTCTTCCAACTGCTCCTTCCGCAAGTCCCTTTTGGACAGCCGGGGCAAACCCTCCCCTTCAACCTGGGTCACCTGGCAGTAGCATTTGGGTACTCCGATAGCCGAAACCCCAATCTCTTCTGCTCTTGACCCTCCTCGGGATCGAAATTCAGTTCCCTGATATAGGGCACGCACCCCTTCTGGAGCCAAATGAGTCCATTCTTCCGCAGGTTCCTGTGGAACATGCAACCTTCTGGATAGGGCATCTGCATCCCTATTTCCGATTCCTGGCCGATACTTCAGGCTAAAATTGAAGCTAGAGAGGGCAGCCAACCATCGATGTCCTGTTGCATCCAGCTTGGCCGTAGTCAACAGATAGGTGAGGGGATTATTATCTGTCTTGACAATGAATTCAGCCCCATACAGGTAGTCTTTCAATTTGTCAACCACTGCCCACTTCAAGGCCAAGAATTCAAGTTTGTGAGTAGGATAATTCCTTTCAGCAGGCAGTAGGCTTCTGCTCACATAGGCAACAGGTCGCAGATGACCCTCATGCTCCTGATAAAGTACCCCCCCCAGCCCATCTCGGCTGGCATCAACATGCAGTTCATATGGTTTTGTGGGGTCCGCATAGGCCAACACAGGGGCAGTGGTTAGGGTTTCCTTCAGCTGGACAAAGGCCCCTTCGCATTCCGGGGTCCACTGATCCTGGATGGATTCCTTAGCCTTCCGGGGGCCCATGGTGGACTTCGCCGGCTTTACCAACTCAGGGACATCATCTTCTTCATTCTTCAGGAGCTCATTTAGGGGTCGGGCAATCTGGGCGAACCCCTCCACAAACCTCCTGTAATAGGAGCAAAAGCCCAAGAATGACCGGAGTTCGGTCACATTTGTGGGTCTCGGCCAGGAAGCAACAGCATCCAGCTTGTCCGGGTCAGTGGCCACCCCTTCTTCAGACACGATATGGCCCAGGTAATGGACCGAGGACTGATAGAATTGGCACTTCTCAGGAGAAAGTTTCAGACCTTCTTCATGTAGCCTCTTCAAGACCTTTTCCAACCTCTCCTCATGTTCTTCTAAAGTTCTGCCAAACACGATAACATCATCCAAGTATACCAGTACCTCTATCAAATTCATATCTCCAACGGTCCTCTCCATCAGCCTTTGGAAGGTAGCAGGGGCCCCGGACAACCCCTGAGGCATGCGATTGAACTCAAAGAACCCCACAGGGGTGATGAAGGCTGTTTTCTCCCGATCTTCAGGGTGCATGGGGATCTGATAATACCCACTCTTTAAGTCCATCACACTGAACCACTTCGCCCCTGACAGACTCTGTAGGGCATCTTCGATTCGAGGAGTGGTATACTGGTCTGGGATGGTTCTTCTGTTCAGCGTTCGGTAGTCGATACAAAGCCTCAAAGATCCATTTTTCTTCCGGACTACCACTATCGGGGAAGCATACGGGCTCCTGGATTCTCGGATAATCCCGATCTTTTTGAGCTCTGCCAGCTGTTGACGTAGATCTTCTAAGTCACCTAAGGGGACTCGCCGGACTCTCTCCCTGAAAGGCTTGTCCTCACTCAGGCGGATCTTATGAGTGGCGCTCCTGGCACATCCCACGTCAAACTCGTCCTTAGAGAATATTTCCCTACATCGAGCAAGTTGTGCCTTGGCCCTCTTCACCCATTCCGGCGGGAGGGCAGCGTTTCCAGAGCAAAGCTCCTCTATAACCGCTTCACCCTGTTCCTTTTCTTTGAAATCAATGGGGGAAACTGGGGTAGCCGGGTTGACTTGGCCCAGGAGCACTCTAGCCGGTACCTTCACTGGTGTAATAGAGGTGTTTCTGACACTCACTAAAACCCTTCCACGGTTTTCCTGTAACACCTTCAAAGGGATCACCTCAGGGATCACTTCTATCCCTCTCTGTCTCTCCTTTTGACCTGATTCAAAGATAATGAAGGGACCCGGCTGTTGCCATGTGAGTTTAACAGAAGCCTTAAAACAGGCCACCTCTCCTGGCTGTAAGACCTTTTCTGCTCTATCCAGCTTCCAGAGTCGTCCAACTCCTTCTGCGGGGGTCTCTTGCTCCAACACTAATCGTTGGTAGGCCTGCCGTAGCATGGGATGGATCCTTGGCGCCTGAGCATCTTGTCCCTGGACCAGTTGTATCAAAAGGCGCCTTACCAGGTCAGTGTTTGTTCCTACGATGAGAGAGCTTTTGTTGGCCCCTGGTGGACGAGGACAGACCACCGCTAAGGTGTCGAAGGTTTCCGCTTCACCAGCCACTGATGGATCAAAGGTCAACTTGATTGGCAGATACCCGTCATAGGGAAAACTTTGGGTCCCAATACCCCATATCTCCAGATCTTCCAACTTCTGCAAAGGTAGATGGGTAAGATATTTATCATAGAAGTCTCTATACAAAAGAGTCACCTGGGCCCCTGTGTCAAGGAGGGCTCTTGTGTAAATTCCTTCCACCTGAACCGAGACCACTGGGGAGGGCCCGACCAAGTTAGTTGGGAATTCTCTTGATGTAGCCTGGTTGTCTGATTCAGTTCTCTGTACCCTGGCCCTCTTCTCCTTTTTCTTCCTTGATCTGGGCCCCCGCTGAACCCGGTGTGCATTGACTTTCCTTCCCTCAGTAACCCGGAGTCTAGAACTGGGGGTATTATATTTGGGTCTGACCCCCTGACTCAGTTTCCCTGATCCTGCACCACTTCTGGAGTCCCTTAAGACTGACGGACACCCGGTTGACTCCTTCACCGGTGTCCTCTGAAGTTTCCCGCTGGCTCGCGAGGTTTCGCGGCAGCATTTCCTGAGCTGGGACATACCCTTCTAACATGCCCAACTCCCCCGTAGTTGAAACAAGTTAACAATCTTGCAGGCCGTGGCTCTGGATCTGTGCTGAGACTAACAGGTTCATCTGGCCTCTCCGATATACTCCCCTTGGGTAGAGTGGATACCTGACCAGTCAGGATGGACACCATTTCTATCAACTGAGACACTTGGGTCTTTAGGAGTTCAACTTGAGAGTCACCCTCTTCCACACTTATCACTCCAACCCGGGCAGTTGAGTCAAACTGCCGACTTTTCTTCTTGTTGTCCAACATAACCTCTTCCTCTCTGACCATTCGAATCAGATCGGGGTATTCTAGAATGCCGCCATCTCGACGAGTTCGTAACAGTATGGCAATGGGATCTAAAGGTTGAGCCCCTTTCAGAACCTGTCGTGCACGAGTCTCATCTATTTTCCGGTGGTCTATTCCTTTCTTTAACAGAATCTGGTGGATAATCCTATCCAGACGTTTAATGAATTCGGACAACTTCTCCCCCTCTTCTTGATAACAGTGGTCCAACTGGTAGAGAAGTTCAGCCGCGTTCTCCGTCCGACCAAACACATCTTGCAGAATGTCCAAATAATCCTGTGCAGTGCAGTTCTTCTTGCTAAGCTTTAGATTACGTACAGCCTCTAATGCAGGTCCCCTTAAACTCTCTGTGATTCTCTGCTTCTTGTGCTGTTCTGGTACCTCCCATTCCTCCAAAGCCTGAGTGGCGGTATCTAACCACTCTTCGAACCCATCTTCTGCTGAAGGCACAGGCTGTTTCCCAGAGAATGTCCGGAGCTTCCTATATCCAGTCATCAAATAGCTCGAGGAGTCCCTACTACATTTTGCCACAATCTCCCCAAGAACAGCACACAGTTCTGAGCTAAAAGTCGACAAAGGTGATGACTCAGGATGCCCTTCTTGGACACCTTTTTCTTGGCTGGATACCCCAGGGGTGGTGGATGAGGGACCCGCAATAGGAACTCCTGGATGTATCAGGAAAAGTTCTGTTTGGTCAGTAGTTTTTACACTGTTTCCGTTGAAATAATCAGGGACCCCCCTTCCTCCACTCACACAGTGCATACGTGTGTGGGACAGTGGTGTCAGTTTTCATGTCAATCACCCAAAATTTCCTGTCTGTGGATAGTGCCCTCAAAACAGGGAGGAGCTTTTCTTCAGTCCAGGCTTCTCCCTTGATTTCAACCACCAGGCCATTTTCCACTATGACATTCTCTTCCTTGCACCACTCAGCAGCAGCGACAGGATCCATTTCTGCGTGGGAGGGGATTCTATGGCTGAGAGGGTTGTATTGCAGGACTGTAGAAATCCCGGACGAGCCCCCACGTGTAGCACCACCCCCGCAGGAGCTGCTGATTATATTATTGGGTCTACACCCTGCCTAACAACCCAATCAAATTGGCTCGATCCCTCCTCAGGCACAACTGACCCAGAATAGGACTGGACTATCAAATAGATACACAGGTTGGAATACAATACTTCACTATGCAACAATACCTTGTTACCTTCTTGAATAGTAGTCCTTCTGGGTGACACAATGGAACAACGCACAAGATTGTAATTAACCAAACTTAGTTTACTATGTATCAAATTGAATAGGGGAGATACAATACAATACAATACAAGTCCATAAAAGGTTATTTAAAACAGCTTTAAAAAAGGTAAAAGAATAACCCCCACACTCCTCCTGCATTAAGGCTAGACACAGTACCAGGTAGGTGGGCCTATCTGAGTCCCTCCCCCCAGAGTTCTCTTCTTTCTTGTTGATCTTCGCTAGCAAGGTTATTGAATAGAGCTCATTTGTAATCCAGATTAGGAATAAAGATCAGAGAGAAAAAAACAACGAGCTGTTAGTTGTCACCGCAGGGTGTCTGCGTAACTGAGCAATAACTTCTGCGAGAGAGATAAGCCTCTGGCGACTCCTTTACAGACCTTATTGTTTGTCTATGAGTCTCCTGAGAGAGTATGGTGATAAACCCCGGGGTTTTATCACCTCCTGCTGCGCTACCGCTATCTGTAGATAAAACTGTCTCTTCAGCAGATAAAGTCAGTTATTGGGCATGTGCCCTCTCACCAACAGAAGTTTCTCCTTCGCGCGCTTCCACTGCGGTCTCAGTCCTTTGGCTATATGCCAGCCGCGCGGGGTCCTTCTGGCGGATGACTTCCGGTCTCGGCAAACAGCAGTATGACCTCCAGGAATGTGCCTCGTGCTTGAGATGGGACGGTTCCACGTCGTCCCTCCAGGCTAAAAGGCTCTGGCCCAATATCCAGTGTCAGTCCTTCACTCTTGCTCGCTGGTTCCTCAGAGTCCAGCGCAGAAAGGCCCCCCCTTCGCGCGCTTCTCTCTTCCTTTAAATAACCTCCCCCATAGTGCCGTGCGGTGCAGCCGTGCACCCTGGATCTTGCAAAGCAGCCTGGGAGATGTAGTTTCTTCATCTTGTGAAAAGGAAGTCACAGCCTGGGAAATTCCATGCAGCTACCACTAGAGGGAGACTAGTTCCTGGATCTTGCAAAGCAGCCTGGGAGATGTAGTTTCTTCATCTTGTGAAAAGGAAGTCACAGCCCAGGAAATTCCATGCAGCTACCACTAGAGGGAGCCTAGTTCCTTCCCACATATCAAACAGTGTCTTTAGGCATGTTTAACCCCGCTACATAATTAAAAAAAAAAAAAAATTTAAGGGACAGTGTAAAAATAAATAAATAAGACAAAAAAAATTAAAGCGCCCATCCCTCCGAGCTTGCGCGCAGAAGCGAATGCATACGCAAGTCACGCCCACAAACAGTGTTTGAACCACACATGTGAGGTATCGCCGCTTTCATTAGAGTAAGAGCAATAATTCTAGCACAAGATCTCCTCTGTAGCTCTAAACTTGTAACCTGTAGAAAATTTTAAAGCGTTGCCTTTGGGGATTTTTAAATACCAAAGTTTCTCACCATTCCACGAGCATGCACAATTTTAAAGCATGACATGTTAGGTATCAATATATTCGGAGTAGCAATATCTTTCACATTATAAAAAAGTGGGCTAACTTTACTGTTTGTTTATTTTTTTAGTTAAAAAAAGTGTTTTTAGTCCAAAAAAATTGGCGTTTGTAAGAACGCCGTGCAAATACATGACGTAAAGTTGCAACGATCTCCCATTTTATTCTCTAGGATCTCTGCCAAAAAAAAAAAAAAAAATATATATATATATATATAATTTGGGGTTTCTAAGTAATTTTCCTTTTAAAAAAATACTGATTTTAACTGGTAAACAACAAGTGTTAGAAATAGGCTCGGTCCTTTAGTGGTTAAATCGAAACCATGGTCTCCCATTAAAAAAAATTACATATACAGTATTGTACAAAACTGTATACTGCATCACTTAATCATCAAGGTATTTGCACTTACCATTTTCCTTAGTCCTCATTTTTTCCCTTATCCAATGTCCTGTGATGGGATGACAACACTGCTACACTGCTTCTGAATTTATAGCAGAGTTGTCACTCTGATGTAGGCTGTGCCTCCATATACAACAGTGGGATGAGATGATGCTATGGGGGTATGGCTATCAGCATTATCACTGCTGATTCATAAGCCTGTAGCTTGTTATCCATCACCAGGCCTCTGGGAGCTGCAGTGTCTCAGAGGAGCAGTGAGTGATACACAAACGAAGAAGGATTTGACTGACTCAAGAGCGGTAAAATAAGTTTTCCTTTAATTGATTAGGCTCTTGTTTCACATGCTAACCGGGTTTTGATACAAAAAAAAAAAAAAAATGAATGTTTTATTATAGTGGTAGTTCTCTTATTATTATTTATATTTATTATAATTGTCTCCTCTTATTATTCTTTGCAGGTCAAAGGCGCTCTAACTTTGAACATCATATCATCCATTTGCAGTATGCTCACAATTATCTTATGCATTGTGGACTTCTCCGTTGTAAAGTGTCAGGGTTATTATACAGATGGTCGTAAAGGTCATGGTCATGGTCATGGTAATGGCCATGGTAATGGCCATGGTGGTGGTCATGGTGATGGTCTCGGTGATGGTCTCGGTGATGGTCTCGGTGATGGTCTCGGTGATGGTCTTGGTGATTATAATGACTATGGTGATGTATGCTCAGATGACTATGGGGTAAGTGATATTGTGGGCAGCATTACATAGAGGTGTGAACCCGATTAAATCAGTCTATAGGCTCAGTTAATTAAACTATAATCATTATTATTCTTCACAGGGATTGTTATTGTCAGCAATGAACGTTAAAAATTACATAAAAGCATTAAAAGTCGAATAAAGAGTATTACTGCTCAGTAAACCAAGGCTTTGTTATAGTATACAGTGGTACATATAATTACCATTAATCCTTTATATTGGCTTGCCAAATTTCGTTGCAGACCATCTGACATTTTAAAGTAGCCTAGCTGGGGGTCTGTCTTCATTGGCTGGTGA